>NW_016805666.1:7240890-7271431 GCF_001698545.2 Rhinopithecus bieti
GGTCATCTCTGAGATTGACACCAGCACCCCCCCACCGCTCTAGGACTTCTAGCATTCCACAGGTGTGCGGTCATCTCTGAGACTGACACTAGCACCCCCCTACTGCTCTAGGACTTCTAGCATTCCACAGGTGTGCGGTCATCTCTGAGATTGACACCAGCACCCAAACCTAATCATACTTACCAAATCTCTCCTCCCTCAGCTGTGGAATTGTATCGAATCCCAGCTCTTATATCATTCATTCTTCCAAAATCAATTATTTATAAAATAAAATTTAGCCTTTGTACACAAAAGTCAGACTTTGAAATTCAAAATCCTTCTTCTCCAGGTAAGGTCTCTTCTAGGGACTTCAAAAATCTATTTAGAAAACTTAAGTGCTAATAATTGTTTTATTTCTTTCTCTTTGCATTCCTGCTATAACCTTACCCTGAATGCACATAGAAAGGCCTTGTGGGTGGTTGAATGATGAGGGGAGGGAGGAGAGTAAATAGGAACTAATCTACATACACACACATGTATATATGTGCATATATGCATACATGTTTATATAAAGAATAGGGAAATACATTCTACAAAAGTTTTAATGATTGTCTATGCATTATTTCTTCTTTTTAAATAAGTTTCCATATTTTCCAAATTTCACAAACAAGTTTTATATAATCAGAAAAAGAAAATCATATATGAAAAAGAAACAGATAAGATGTCTGCCTCCGGCATCACCACCTGTAGTGAAGGAAAGTAGGGAACACAAGCTTTCTGTTGGCCACATCTCAAGCTCTCCTCTTTGCAGTTCCTGGTACTTGATCTTTGACCTTACTGATCACTCTCTTCTTGAAACACTTTTTCCTTAAATTTTGGAACACCAAGCTGTCTTAAGCTCTTTTTGTAGTTCTCTACCCATCAAAAACCTAGATCTCAGCCAGGCACAGTGGCTCACTCCTGTAATCCCAGCACTTTGGGAGGACAAGGTGGGCAGATCACTTGAGGTCAGGAGTTCAAGTCCAGCCCGGCCAACATGGTGAAACCCTGTCTGTAATGAAAACACAAAAATCAGGCAGGTGTGGTGGTGTGCACCTGTAATCCTAGCTACTTGGGAGGCTGAGGCAGGAGAATCACTTGAACCCTAGAATGGGGGGAGTTTGCAGTGAGCCAAGATTGCGCCACTGCACTCCGGCCTGGGTGACAGAGTGAGATTCCATCAAAAAACAAACAAAACAAAAAAACCTAGATCTCAAGCCTGAGTCTGATTCTGTAATGGGACGAAACGTGTGTGTTGAAGGGGGGTGAGTGGGGAGAGGGGGGCGGTTGGTGTGTACAAAGCAAGAGGGTAATTTGCATGTAGGAGTAATGTGACTAATTTGTAGCCAGTGGGCAGACTGTCATAAAATAAAGATGACCACATATCCCCTTGAATCTGGAAGCCTCTGTGACTATTTTGACCAGTAGAATATGGCACCAGTGACATTTAAGGCTCAGCTCTTAAGACACTGGCAGCTTCCACTTTCTGTCACTTGGAATACTTTCTCTAGGAGTCCACTTTGTCAAAAGTGAACTAGTCTGAGAATACTCTGCTGTGAGGAAGCCCAAGCTAACCACGTGGATGTGCCATTTGAAGAGAGACATAATAAAATGGTTGTCGTTTTAAGCCACTACGTTTTGGGTTGTTAGTCACGCAGCAATAGATAATTGGAAGTTTCCCTCCTATAAAAGGGGTTAATACTATCCTTGTGGCTGTATAAGAAGAGCTATAGTGAGAACTGCAGCCATATTAAACTTTAACTATCATCATGGAAGTTTCTAGAATTACTATGGAGGAGGAGGCTTTTCTGTATAGGAAAATACTTTGAAAAGCCCATTAGGAGTAGAGGGTGAGATCCTAGGGGATGAGCTGACAAAGAAAAATAAAAGATATAATCAAACCACTTTGAATTTGAATTGCACAGGAATTTGGAGGTAGGAAAGAGCAGAGAATAGAGAAGCAAGTAGAAATAAGGGAAGAGAAATGAAGGAGAGGCGAGAAATGTGGCCAGGGAACAGAGATCAAGTTTCAAAAATAACTGAAAGGCTTTTTAAAAACCCAGGCATCTAACAAATTTGATGTTGATTATATATCCATGGGGAAAATCTCTATTAGATTAGCAGTCCCTGGCACAGTTTTTCTAATTAATTACTAAAATACCTGAAAATCCCTATTTCTCCAGAATTTCCATAAAGTTTGCTACTAGTATAGATAACTTTTGTGACATTTCTGTTTTGTTTTTAAATTTAGGTGGAATTTTTTTTAAGTATCTGAGTGCCACTCATAGGCTGACTTGGTAGAGACGAAGGATAACAGATGCCATTTCCTAAATGGAATTAATTTAGACATAGTGATTTTCAACCAGAAGTGATTTTGCCCCCCAAGGAACACCTGATAATTTCCTAAGGCACTTTTGATTGTCGTGACTGGGACGAGGACTGGGATGGGGCAGGGAAGAAGGATAGCAACTGGCACCAAGTGGGCAGAAGCCAGGGATGCTGTCGAGAATCCTGCAGTGCACAGCCTAGCCATCCACCAGGAAGAATTTTCCAGCCTAAAATGTCAATAGTGCCAAGATTGAGGAGTCCTGATTTAGAGGAAGCCAAAGATCTGAATCAAAGGTGTCCATGAGAGCCTAAGCCCCCTGCAGGAAGTACAGGAATCTTGAAGAAGACATTAGACTTTCCAGGGTCCATGGAATGTGGCTTGAATCCATCTTATGTAAATTATCGGGAAGAGGGTGATTCTAATTAACCTCTAGGTTACAGCATCAAATAAGAAAAAACTAATCAGTTAAAGTTCTTAATTGCAAGTAACAGAAACTAACTCTGGAGAAATTGAGCAGAAAAGGAAGGTATTAGGTAGTAGTAGGCAGCTCACAGAATCTCTGGAAGGGTTGAAGGATCTGAGCTGGAGACTAAGTAGAAAAAAACAACTCATCAAAGCATCCTACAGAATGGACCATGAAGATATCGGTGCCTCCACCACTGGCACAGACACTGCTGGAATAAAGGAAGGATGAATGTTCTGGCCATCAAGATAGAATGGATGCTTCCAAATAAAGAAAGGAAAAAGAAGCAGGACCTCAAAGTTTCATTTTGAAAACATGTAAATATCTTTCAGCCTTAACATGAGAAAGTGAAAACTCAGCCACGTAAGCTCAAAACCTCAGCGTCATTGTTGAATCCATAATAGTAATCCAAGTCAAAATACACTTGGATAAATACATTGCCCTCCTAACAGGCCTTCTGGTTTTAGTCTTCCACCTCTAACCAACACTACATCCACTGGTAGAGTAACCTCCTATTTGGATTACGGTGCTTCCCTGCAAAGAAATTATGCATACATTACCTTTCAAAACCAATCCAAACATAATGTGACATCATTCACAGCACTCTGTGATCTGTTCTGGACCTACATTCCAGTCTTCTCTCCCACTACTCATCTGGTCAAATGGTTTGCTTATTGAGCCCTAAGTATACTTGGCAAATGGTTTTCTTTCTTCTGCACCTTTATTCTCACCATTCTCTCTTCTGAGATGCCTTTTCACCTTTTATCTATCTAAATCTCACATTCGTCCTTTAAAATCCAGCTCAAAACTCACAGAACACCTAACAATACCACCAACCTACTTTGTGATCTTGAGAAAATGATTACATTTCTCTGAACTTAAAAAAGTACAAAGCAGAACATAGTATTTTGTATTCGTATTACACAACGTATACAATTAACATCGCATTTTTATTACATTTTGCTGAAAACTTTGTATTAGGAAACCACATTGTCTACACTATGCTCTAGTGGAACTGGAAGCTCTAAACCTGTAGTCCTGAGGCACCGGGAGGGTGAGTGCAACAGCACAGTAATTCTGGTGACTTCTTTGCTAATGAAGTAGGACTCATTTTCAAGTCCACCCTTTATCAAATAGATCTCTATGTTGCAATCTAACATACAGAAGACTGTATCTCATGATAACCTTTTCTTCCAGTGCTTTCAAACAGTGAGGCTTTATTAACATTTACATGAAACAGTCCTGAAAATTAAAAACACTTCCATCTCTTTTATTCTCTCTGAACAGACAATATGTTTTAATGGAGCAAATTCTCAACTTTCAGACTGCAAACTCAAGTGCATAATAAATATTGCATTTCTTGGGCTGGGCGTGGTGGCTCACTCCTGTAATCCCACCACTTTGGGAGGCCGAGGCAGGTGGATCACTTGAGGTCAGGAGTTCGAGACCATCCTGGCCAATACTAAAAATACAAAAAGTAGCCAGGTGTGATGGTGTGTGCTTGTAATCCCAGCTACTCAGGAGGCTGAGGCAGGAGCATTACTTGAACCCAGGAGGCGGAGGCTGCAGTGGGACGAGATCAAACCATTGTACTCTAGCCTGGGCAACAGAGCGAGACTCCATCTCAAAAACATCTATATCTATATCTATCTATGTATCTATCTATCTATTGCATTTATTTAAATAGACTTAATTTTAACTGTACACCTTCATTTAGTTGGTTTCTGGGAAGCAACTGCTGCCATTTTGGTAGTTCTCTCAGTATGAAAAATAAAATTAAGTCATTCTCCCATTATAGAGAGTGTGGTGGTTAATTGTATGTGTCAATTTGACTGGATTAAGAGATAACATGACAGCTGGTAAAGCATTACTTCTGGGTGTATCCATGAGGATGTTTCTGGAAGAGACTGGTTTTTGAAGCAGGGACTGAGTAAGGGAGATCTTCCCTCACTCAATGTGGGCAGGCTCCATCCAGTCACTGAGTTCCTGGATAGAACAAAAAGGCAGAGGAAAGGAAAATATCCTCTGTCTCTCTCTTCCCTCCCCCTTCCTCCCCCTGGGAGCTGGGACACCCATCTTCTCCTATGCTTGGACATTCGAAGTCCACATTCTCCCCATTCCAACCAGAAACTGACACAAATACTATCCTGCCTGGGTTGTAGCCAGTTTTCCTAATGTATGTGCTGATTTCCTTAATTATTTCCTCCTATCTCTTCTGGCTGTAGGATGGCTCAGCGGAATCCGTTTTGTTAACACTAACAATTAGTTGTTTCACACCCTGTGTGTAAGGCAGAAGGGTACGGTCTGTCCGTTCTTGGAGATACCAGCTTCCAATCTGCCAACCCCAGCAGCAATAATCAGGACAACACAGACAACCCGATACATCCCTGTAATCATGTTTTTGATAAAGTCTCTCTGGCCTGAGGCATCAGCGACAGTCACTTGCTGGTCTCAAATTTCCACAGGGAGGTATCAGTGGTAAGTAATATCACATTCCCACTCAGCCTTCAGTTTATCCAACACCCAGGAATAGTAGAAGAAGCCCTTTCCCATCTCAGCAGCCTCCTTCTCAAATTTTTCAGTGGTTCTTTCTGATGCCACCACATGTGTAGACTGGATGGCTAGAAGTGGTGGACCTGCTCGAATCTACGTGCCCAATGGTGACAATGTTGATATGGGTCTTTTTCTTTCCCATTTTGGCTTGTAGGGGTTGTTTTCATGACACCTGTGTTCTGGAAGCAACCCTGCTGCAATAGGAATCTATATGTATTGATATACATATATCTATATTTCTATTCTTACTATAAGTAGTGCTTTTGGTGGCGGAGTTAGGCAGTCTAAACAACACTCTGTGTTTTCCGCTATTGTTCCCAGTTTTACCTGGGGTTAAGCTGGCCATATGACTAGGTTGTGGCCCACAGGATGTGGGGAGAAATGAAGTAAGTCATTTCTATGCCAGTCCTCACAAATCATCTCAGACAATCCTCCGTGCTCTCCAAAGTGACCTTGGAAGCCACATGTTTCAGATGGAGTAGCTGGGAACAACCTGGGTCTTCAGTCTCCTGCCTTTGCAAGAGCTCCCAATGCACATCAGACTGCCATGTGAGAAGGAAATGACCCTGTATTGTGATTAAGTCCCTGAGATTTGGCGGTGTGCTTGCTCAAGCAGCGTATCCCACTCTATCTCAACTGATACAATCACTGAATGCACACTACGTGTCAAGCACTACTCTGAGCGCCCATACATTAACTAATTTTATAACAAGATACACATATTAGCAAATATCATAACATCATGGTAATAGAATGATACAGAAGGACATGCCTAAAATGGCCATTGAACCCCAAATTTACCACACGTCCTTCCAGTATTTCTTCTCCATTCTTTCTGCTTGTCTAAATCTCACCCTAAATTTCATTTCAGTTAAGGAACAAAGCAGCAAACTAGATATGTTAAAGTAAAAAGGAAGAAGTTCTAGTGTGTGTGTTTATTTTATATAAACATGTGAATCCAACCTATTTGCTAAGAGTTTCTTGAGAGCTGTGGAGTCCTACAACCTCTCCTGCTGATATAACCTGGTAAATTGACTGCAGAAAGTGGATTAATTTTGCCTTCTCTAAACACAAGCACCACTGCTGTTCAGGTGGGCCTCCAAACGGGGAGATAGTAGGTCCCGTTGTTCTGGTGGTGTTTGTGAGTTGGACTAGGATTAGAGCAGTTGTCGTAGGATATAGCCTCAACTTGGTTTATCTTGGCCCTTCCTACCACCAAGGATTCTTAGGACCATACAAAGTATGAGAGAGAAAGGAGACTGTCAACAGCTTGTGACAATGGGCAGCAAAGATGTGGGAGCTGGTCCCTTTGCAAGGCACACAATTTGACTCACTCTTACAGAGGAGGAAGCTAGCAAGCTAGAAACCAGTTTGGTGTAGGTACTACTAAGAAGAATCACCATGCAAATTTCTCAAAGCGTAGTATATATTTTTTTCTATTGTACAGGCCAAGTTACAGAATAGGATGAAGGTGGGGATTATGTTTTTAGTCTAAAACGGAAGCAAAGAGGAAACGAACCAGAGTGTGAGCAAAAAATACCTCCAAGTAGGGGGAGAAAAACCTCAGAACTGGGGGGTGGGGAAGAAAGAAAGGGAAGGTACAATTTTGAACATGACATTGGCTTAAAAGATTATAAATTGGAAGAGGCATAGAAACTTAAAAGCTTTTAATGATGGGAAGGTTGAAACAGAGTGAAGAAAAGCAGTGGTGTGCTGCTCAAACAATGGTGTATGGGTAAGTGTTTAACAACGGGCTCTTCCAAAATCAGTGTGTTCATATGCACGTTTCTTATAAATTGTACTGTGAATAAATGCTTCATTACTATCAATCCTATCTATTTCAACAAAGAAGCTGCTCACACCATTAACCTATGAGTTTAGCTCTGACATGAATATGGGTTGTATTTCCTGCACGTTAGTGAATAAGAGAAAAGTAAAACAATGAAAACGTACATTAGGAAAATTTAAATGAATGAAGATGTGCAAGACTTCTTCACTGAATGAGATAATAGTTTTCAAATACTGAGAGAATATTTTCTCAATTCTCTATGTTATTCATAATGTAAAACCACAGACAGAATACACTTTAAAATTGAATCTGTAGTATTATTTTTTTCCATCACTTTCTTAAGATTAGATAATCAACAAAAAACAAATCAAGCCCTGATTTGTAGTGTGTGCTGATTTCTACGGTGGAAATACAGCCACCATAACGAGTTTCAAGCTATACCAGCAACATGTCACTGAACACAGAGTTAGAAAGAGAAGCGCAGTAGTATCTCATTATACGTATAGTGTTTCCACCATACAAACATAATGGACGAAAGAACCAAGTGCACAGAAAATAGTTCTTTATGCTTAGTAGTCACAGATCATCTCTGAAGTCCCCCACATTTCTAGCACTCCTAATCCCTTCGAATCTGGTGAATCTGATTATGTTTAGGTGGCATGAATTATTCAGGAGCCTGAAACCTCTCAAGAGAGTGTTAGGAAGGGACACTGAAGGGAAAACACTTACCTCTTCCTGATCTCTAGGCATGTCTCTCCTCCCATTTTTGCTTCTCCAAGGCTCTCTCTCTTCTACTCCAGGCCTCCCAGCAAAACCTGGTTTTCTTATAAAACCAGAAGAGCCTTGAATTGCCAACATTTCTCCTGCTAACATCCCCAAGGCAAGGTTACAAAAGCTGACTGTCTTTTCAATGAGGACAGAAGAGAGAAGTCTGGAAAACATAACATAAATCGAGAATGTATCTCACTTCAGGAGTTGGTACAGCTGAAGCAAGGCTTCAGTGTGAACGCCCACAATGGGGCCACATGTTCTCAGTCAATAACGTATTATATTAGCAGTCCCTGGCACAGTTTTTCTAATTGATACTAAAATACCCGAAAAGACTTTATCATATATATATAATATATACATATATACTTATATATTTTACTTTTCTTTTTTTCTTTTTTTTTTTTTAACAGAGTTTTGCTCTTGTGGCCCAGGCTGGAGTGCACTGGCATGATCTTGGCTCACTGCAATCTCCCCCTCCAGGGTTCAAATGATTCTCCTGCCTCAGCCTCCAGAGTAGCTGGGATTACAGGCGCACACCACTATGCCCAATTAATTTTTGTATTTTTAGTAGAGATGGGGTTTCACCATGTTGACCAAGATGTTCTCCATCTCCTGACCTTGTGATCCGCCCGCCTCAGCCTCCCAAAGTGTTGGGATTACAGGTGTGAGCCACCGTGCCCGGCCATATGTATACTTTTATATACATATACACACATATAATATATACATGTATATACTTACAATATATACATATCTACTATATATAGTAGATATACTATGTTACATATACATATATACTATACTATATATACATATATACTGTATGTATATGGATGCATATACTTATTATATATACATGTATATACTTACATATAAGTATATATACATATATGCATATGTGTATATACATATATGTATATATGTGTATATGCATATATATATACATGTATATACTTACAACATATGTATATATTAATAATATATGTATATATTTTATATATAATATGTATGTGTATAACAATGAAAACCCTCTAGCTAGAATCATAAAGGAATAATCACTCTGGAGTAGAATTAAAGGGCATAGTTATGGTCAATACATACTTTACTACATAAAAATAAAGGAGGGGCTGGGTGCGGTGGCTCAAGCCTGTAATCCCAGCACTTTGGGAGGCCGAGGCAGGCAGATCACCTGAGATCAGGAGTTCGAGACCAGTCTGGCCAACATGGCGAAACCCCGTCTCTACTAAAAATACAAAAATTAGCCAGGAGTGGTGGCAGGCGCCTATAATCTCAGCTACTTGGGAGGCTGAGGTAGGAGAATCACTTGAACCCGGAAGGCGGAGGTTGCAGTGAGCCGAGATCGCACCACTGCACTCCAGACTAGGTGACAGAGCGAGACTCTATCTCAAAAAACAAAAATAAAATAAAATAAATAAATAAATAAATAGTAGGATGACAAGAAAAAACAAGATGATAGCTGTAAAAAATATTGTAACAAATAACAGAAGGAGAGCTCATATGTAGAGGAGTAGCCTAGTACCTGGCACACTAAATCAGTATTTACTATGCATATAATCATAATAGTTGTTATAATAGAAAGATCCAAAGGAAGATTGTATCTCTGAATTTATTACAGGGACAAGAAAAAAAATCAGACAATAAGCTGGCATCTTCAGTATAATGAAAGAAGCTTGACCTCTAAGATACAAGCACAGTAAGCAATACAAATAAGTAAAGGAAACATTTCACGTTTTAGAATTCAAGAGTAAATCCTTAAAACTACTTAAAAAGCAGGAAAAGGCAACAGTGTCACTGCAAAACAAAATGAAATTTGTGACATGCAGTAGATTCCAGAAAAGGTATAAAAATTGTTTTTTAAAAAAATGTTAAATATAGAAGATTTCTAAACAACGATTAGAAGTACAATTTTAAAACTACAGCTATTTCCAGGTGTGGCTAGATAAACTGATTCTTTCCTCCCCTTTCCCCACCCCATCACACTCACACATTCCATATCAGAGATAAATCATTACACAGAATAATCTCCCCACAAAGAAGTCTGAATCCTCACCAGAAGCTGTGCATGTGGCAAAGGGTAAATAAGTTTGCTGACCAGTTGACCTTAGAATAGGAAGATTATCCTTGATTATCTAGGTAGGCTGATCAAATCACATGGATGCTTACATGTGGAAAGCGGAGGTGGAAGGGTTAGCATTAGAGTGATGTGGTGTTAGAAAGATTTGACCAGTCACTGCTGGCTTTGAAAACAGAAGTGAGCCACAAGCAAAGAAATGTGGGCAGCCTGTCAAAACTAGAAAAGGAAAAATAAAAAAGGATTCTTCCCTAGAGACCCATTTCTTATTTCTGACCTTCAGAACTATAAGATCATAAATTTGTTCTGTTTTAAGCCACTAATTTGGGGTAATTTGTTACAGCAGCAATAGGAAACGAACACAAGCCGGAATAAATTCCACACAGCACACAAGGCTCTTTGCCTTTTATGCTCACCTTCTGCTCCTCATCTCTATACTAATGAGGCTGCCTTCTGCTGGTCCATTTCATTTTTCTTCTGTATGCTTCTTTGTATCTTTTTTTTTTAACAAAAAAAGATACATTTAAAAATGT
Source organism: Rhinopithecus bieti (assembly GCF_001698545.2). Classification (NCBI taxonomy): domain Eukaryota; kingdom Metazoa; phylum Chordata; class Mammalia; order Primates; family Cercopithecidae; genus Rhinopithecus; species Rhinopithecus bieti. The sequence continues at coordinate 7,251,439 of NW_016805666.1, forward strand.
TTATAATGTAAACTTTCAATACATGCAAAGTGAACAGAAAAGTATAATGAACTCTCATATACCCACTGCTTACCTTCCATGGTTATTAACATTTTGTGATTCTTGCTTCATCTAACCCCTACCCACTTCCCATCCTCCTCATGTAATCATTCTTCATAGATTTTTTAAAATGTAAAATGTACATATACAAATCTAAAATTTTAAATGAACAAATCTTCGCTATCCATTTTGACAAATGGATGTGTTCATGTATCCGAGACTGCTATCATGATATGGAACATTTCCATGTTTCTAGAAAGTTCCCCAATGTTCCTCCCCGCTCTCCATATCTATTTTTCCTGGTCTAGAGTATCATATAAATGGATGCTCTAAATCAAGCTTCTCCATCCTGCAGCCTGCAGGCTGCATGTGGCCCAGGATGGCTTTGAATGCAGCTAAATAAAATTCACAAACTTTGTTACTGTTTCTTAAAACATTATCAGTTTTGACCAGGCACAGTGGCTCATGCCTGTAATCCCATCACTTTGGGAGGCCAAGGCAGGTGTCTCACTTGAGGTCAGGAATTTAAGACTAGACTGACCAACATGGTGAAACCCCATCTCTACTAAGAATACAAAAAAATTAGCTGGGTGTGGTGGCGGGCACCTGTAATCCCAGAGACTCAGGAGGCCAAGGCAGGAGAATCACTTGAACCCAGGGGGCAGAGGTTGCAGTGAGCTGAGATCACATCATTGCACTCCAGCCTGGAGTGTTTGTAGGGTACAAAAAATTAGCCAGGCGTGGTGGCATGCACCTGTAATCCCAGCTACTCAGGAGACTGAGGCAGGAGAATCACTTGAACCCGGGAAGTGGAGGTTGCAGTGAGCCAAGATTGTGCCACTGCACTCCAGCCTGGGCGACAAAGCGAGACTCTGTCTCAAAAAAAAAAATTTATATATATATGTATATCCTCAGACTAGGGTTCATAGGAAGCGACTGTAAATGTTTGTTAATGAGGATTATAACATGCTTTTCTGAGGGCTGGGGAGAGTTTGATAATGATGATGGTGCAAATATGTGTAACTGCAGCTAATTGTTGGCTTCTCCAGGAAACCACAGAGGAAGAGTACAGTGTTAAGGAACTTGGAGATCTCCCAGGAAGAACTTTGCAAAAGCTTTTATGTAAAAATGTAAATATAAAACTTATAAAATCAATTTTAAACATTTCCATTTCCATTCACATCTCTCATTACCTTCCTTTCTGAAAATTTCTGATTCGTTGGATAATTCTGAAAGGGTCCCTTTTCCTGCTAAGGTCAGTATTTTGAGTTTTACCTGGTGAATTGCTCAATTCCTAGCTGAACATAAAATTTTAGTTTAAAGTAGTAAAATTATTTCATGACTTCTGGATCAGAAAAATATTTTTAACATCTTTTTACAAGTAATTAATACACAAGTTCAGAGTACGAAAGGGTTTACAATATACGTAAGTCTCCCTCCCACTCATGAACCACTATCTTCAAGACCTTCCTTGACTCTGCCCTTCACTAGGGCTTATCAGCTCCAATGTTTCCGTGGGTTAGGCATGTAACATAAATGAGTAATGCAAGTGTGTCTGTTGTATAATGTCATATTAAATTGTATTCTTTCAACATCATATGATTTACTTGCATACTTGTGTTCTTTTGCCAAAAAACAACAACAACAACAACAACAAAAACCAACTCTTTCTCCTTGTTTTGGAAATGGCTGACCCTCTCAGTCCTTCATTTTCTCTCACTTTTGATATTGTAACCATCCAACAGGTTCTTCCTGCTCACTGCACAGACAAAATCAATTCACTGAGACCATGGCATTGCAATAGAAAAAGAGTTTAATTGATTCAAGGCCAGCCTATGCAGGAGAACTGGAGTTATCACTCAAATCAATCTCCCTGAGAGCTCTGAGGTTAGGGGTTTTTATGGACAATTTAGTGGGCAAGGGGGTAGGGAATGGGTGCTGCTGACTGGTTGGGGATGAAATAATAGGAGAACATTCCTTGTGTACTGAGTCCACCTCTGGGTGGGGCCACAGGATCACCTGAGTCATGAGTCATAAGTCTCTATGGAGTGAGTCTGAAAGATACCACAAAAAAACAGTCTTAGATTCCATAGTAATGATGTTATCTATAGGAGCAATTGGGGAAGTCACAAATCTTGTGACCTCTGGCCACCTTGATTCCTGAGCAGTAAGGGACTATAGAAACTATACCTACATCTTAGCACAGTTCAGGCCCCTCTCATGATCCTATTCTCTTGGCCTTTCTTACAAAGGTGGTTTTTGGTCCCTGAGCAAGGAGGTAGTTAGCTTTAGGAAGTGGCTATTATAATCCTTTCTTTCAAGTTAAACTATAAACTACATTCCTCCCCAAAGTTCATTTGGCTTAAGTCCAGGAATGACCAAGGACAGCTTGGAGGTCAGAAGGAAGACGGAGTCAACTATGTCAGATTCATCTTGTCATAATTTTGCCAAGGCAGTTTCAATACAAGTAGTAGTTCCCTTTCCTCTTGATTTTTACTAAGAAAAGTAGAAGCACAAGCTTCATGATAAATAGCAACTGATGTGTTCAATTTCAGAAAGATGAGGGAGTTTGACCTACTGGAGAGGACATGAGTGCCTGAAGGATAAAACTACTACTTGGCTCCTGGTTCCAAGACATTTTTTTGTATATAAGAATTGAAGGTTGATGTTGTTAGGTGTCCTGATATTTTTATGACTTTTTTAAAATGTGAAATTTCTTGATTTTTATTTAGGCAACAAATGTAGTTTTGTTTTGTTTTGTTTTGAGATGGAGTCTCACTCTGTCACCCAGGCTGGTGATCTCACTCTGTCACCCAGACTGGTGATTTTTCTGCCTCAGCCTCCTGAATAGCTGGCTAATTTTTTTATTTTTAGTAGAGACGTGGTTTCACCATATTGGCCAAGCTGGTCTCAAATTCCTGACCTTGCGATCTGCCTGCCTCGGCCTCCTAAAATGCTAGGATTACAGGCATGAGCCACTGTGCCTGGCCCAAATGTAGTACTATTTTTAAAACACCGGATAGGCCAACACCGTTCAAACAAAACAGGTCTGTGGGCTGAATTTGGTCCAATGGTGGCAGTTTTATTACACAACAGTTTGCCCTTTTCTCATGGCAATACTATGTATATATGGGAGATTATTCGTTATCAGGACATACAGACCTAAAGCATAGGTTTTCATGGCTAGTATGGATGTAATTTATTGTCTAGTTCCTATACATGGACATTTATACTGATTCCAATCTTTTGCCATTTCATACAGTAGAGAAATAAACATCATCATGCATACATCTTTGCATATGTGGGAACGATTCCACAGGATAAATGCCTAGAAGTAGAATTGCAAAACAAGGGCTTCATAAAACATAATGATAACCACATATAAATGGTGATGGAGATAAGTTTCTCCTTTTTTTATGGTTAAAGTCTTTTATCCTTCATTTTTCTTTTTTGTTGTTGTTCAAGTCTTTTGGTTTCTCTTATTTTCTTTTTTTTTTTTTTTTTTTTTTTGAGACGGAGTCTCACTCTGTCACCCAGGCTGGAGTGCAGTGGCCGGATCTCAGCTCACTGCAAGCTCCGCCTCCCAGGTTCACGCCGTTCTCCTGCCTCAGCCTCCCGAGTAGCTGGGACTACAGGCGCCCGCCACCTCGCCCTGCTAGTTTTTTTGGTATTTTTTAGTAGAGACGGGGTTTCACCCAGTTAGCCAGGATGGTCTCGATCTCCTGACCTCGTGATCCACCCGTCTCGGCCTCCCAAAGTGCTGGGATTACAGGCTTGAGCCACCGCGCCCGGCCAGTTTCTCATATTTTCTAAAATAACAAGGAAGTAATAATTACAAAGACACTTTGTACAACCCTATAATCCCAGGAAGATCTACAGTTTGCACAGGTGGGTACAGCATGATTTAGTCCCTAAAATTGGCTTCATAACCTTTCACAGGCCACATCCCTTTTATGGGTTCTAGTTTCCTTTTAAAACATAAAAGGTTTGTGTTGGAAGAGAAAAGGAGTATTTAAAGCCATGAAGCCGACTTATATTACCTAAGGAGAGAATGCAGACAGAGAGGGAGAGGAGCTCAAGATGGCTGGCTGACCTCTGGGCCTGTCCAACATTGAGAAATTTGGGAGGGGAGCCAGCAAAGGAGCCTGGGAGCAGCAGTTCCGGACAAAAAGGAGAACGTGACATCCAGAGAGCCAAGAGAAAAAGTGGTTGAAGGAGTGCTCAGCACTGGCATCTCAGCTGAAGGCTGCAGCAGGCTCAGTGGCCACAAACAATAGGGAGCTGATGGAGGCCTTGACGAGGACCATTTCAACAAACTGATGGGCTTAAAATCCAGAAGAAAGTTTGTTTAAACAGTTAATGAACAAATCATTTTGACGCCTTTTATAAACCACACAAGCTTATTCCAAACCCGTTACTGGTCTAATTGATTGAATTCCCTTTCCGACCTGATCCTCAGAGATTCTAAGGGACTTAGCCTAACCATGACTCTTCCTCTTGCTTCTCACCTCCCAGGATTGCCCTCAGGATGTGAAAGTGCTTTCAAACCAAGATGCCCAACAAAGAAGGCAGGCAAATGTGCAAGAGTTAGTTTGTATTAATCTATTACTGTATTTCACCTTGCACTCTCCTTCGTGCTTCGTGCTTCGTTTCCTTCGTGCTCCCTCAATATCCAACTCTTAATAAATTCATGGCTCCCGGTGAGCATTCATCACTTCCGATTCCATGCCTTTAGCCCTTCCCGTCCCCGCCCAACTCTCGCTCCCTCCCCTGGCCAAATCTCTAACTCGCAAGGCCAATTCTGAATTCCAAACCGGAAGCAAGAAGGCGGGGCCACGTGAGGAGCGATGGATTGCGCCAGTCCGTTCGCGATGCACTATGCGCATGCGCTAGTCCCCCGCGGACCGTTCGTTCTGCCCTCATAGAAAGGGTGAAGGGGTTGTTTCCGTGACGGACTGACTACGGGTGCCTGTGAGGCTCTTGCGGAAGTCCATGCGCCATTGGGAGGGCCTCTGCCGCGGCTCTGTGCCCTTGCTGTTGAGGGCCTCTTCCTGGGTCATTCCTGGACCGGGAGCCGGGCTGGGGCTCACACGGGGGCTCCCGCGTGGCCGTCTCGGCGCCTGCGTGACCTCCTCGCCGGCGGGATGTGGCGACTACGTCGGGCCGCTGTGGCCTGGTAAGTACAGGCTCTAATCTGGCCCTGTTAATTCTGGGGCCTCTTCAGAGTGGGGTTGTCTTGTACTCTATCTCCAAAATGTGCAGATAACTCTCAGGCCAGGCCGAGCGCAGTCGGAGAATTCCCAGATGTTCTTAAGGACCCAGAATGACAGGAGCCCTGCCTGGGCTTACGTTCGGAGCCGGCTTCAATTCTGGCCCTTGTCTCTGGCCCTATCCAACCCGAAAATTCTGGACGCCTCTCAATCTTGGCCTGCCTCTATTGTCCTTTTGTCTCTGCCCTTTACACTCTTGTGTCCTCAGTGTTCTCTCTGTCTCTGGCTGCCTTTTTTGCCTTTTTTCTGTGCTCTCCATGCCAGGTTTGGCTCTGTCCGTGAGTCACCTCTCTCCACATTTCTCCTAACTCTCGCTGTCTTCTTTTACTTCCATTTCCACGCCATGCGTACATTGCATCTTCAGGTATCTGGGCTCTTCTGTCGGGTAAAGGGGCGTCCGTCTCTTTCCCTAGCCCGCTGATAGGAGTCAGAACTAGAGCAGTGACGCACACGGTGTCAGAGACGGTGATTCGAGATGCCCTTTCAATAGCAGCTTTTTTCAGTGTTTAGGGAGGGAGACTTGCTTTTTGATGCAAAGTGGTGAACGTGGCACCACCGTTCAATCGTTGTTGCCCTGGGCTGGTTTAATTCTAAATAGAAAATCAGAGAAATCTTTTCATTTCTGTGCGTTACTATAGGCATTGTAATGAGATTAAATTGGATTTTATAGGAAATTTTATTGTAATATCCTTAGACCTTCAAGCTTAGCTCATTGTTGAAGGCATTTGGTAGGACGTAATATGCGTCAAGCAAAATTGGAAAAACGTGGTTTTCCTGAATTAACTTCTAAACACTTGTCTTGAATTTTTTCCAGACCTTTTTAAGTGTTGTAGATAATTTATCGTGTTTATAAGGAATGGAATGCATTTGTTAGTTTGTTTTTGTTTTGTTTTGTTTTGAGCCGGAGTCTCGCTCTGTCGTCCAGGCTGGAGTGCAGTGGCGCGATCTCCGCTCACTGCAACCTCCGCCTCCCAGATTCAAGCAGTTCTCCTGTCTCCGCCTCCCGAGTAGCTGGGATTACAGGCGCCCATTACCACGCTTGGCTAATTTTTGTATTTTTAGTAGAGATGGAGTTTCACCATTTTGGCCAGGCTGGTCTCGAACTCCTGACCTCATGTGATCCACCTTCCTCGGCCTCCCAAAGTGCTGGGATTACAGCCGTGAGCCACCGCGCCTGGCCCAATTTGTTTTATATACTGGAGTCCAAAATGCAAAACTAGATGAGATACAGTAGTTAACGGTGTTGGTCAATTAGAATTATTGCATAGGTATTTTTAATCTCATGGAATTTTAGTCTTTGAGTAAGTTCACAGCCCTTGGTATTAAAGTATGTTATTTACAGCCTTTGCATTTCTACTTCTCGATATTTAGCGGGGAAACATCTGATTTTCTTTAAATAAAAAGAGAAAAGACTGCAGAAGATAGCATTCTCTGTTGGAGCAATTAAGATGTATAGGAAGAACTACAAAGATGGAGTTTTAAAACAAACTGATTTGTAAGTGGTATTTATTTAATTGGATGTCATTGGGCTAAATTATTTCTAAACTTACCATGGATACCATTGAGTCATGGCTTAAAAATGTCTCCTGGTGATGGCACAGTTTAGCTACTAAAGAAGTAGAGATGTGGGAAGCCAGAAGCCCCAAACTTTGGAATTTGTCTTTTGCTATAGTTCCTTTGCATGTTGTGAAAGAATACAGTTAAATTCCTGCTCCCTAACAGATGAGAGCGTAAGCATTTTTTTTTTGACATACATGTGCTCATGGACATGTGAAAAGATCAATACTAACATTTATTTGGGTGCAATAATTAATGTGTGTAAAATTATTTTTAAAAGAATTACATATCAGGGAATGATATATTGATTAAAAGTGATGGTCATTGAACAAGAGAGTAGTTGATTTCTAGGGGAAACCTATTTTGCATCATATTTGATTTTTAGTTTTGACTGAATATTGAAGTCTATATTCAAAATTCTTTTCCTTTAGAACTGTAAAGGCATTGCTACATTTTCTTCTAATGTAGTTGTTTGGTGCTGCTGAGAATTCTCATGACAGGCTGATTTTTTCATCTTCATGATTATCTTGTTTTTCCCTTCACGGAACCTCTTAGGGTCTTTATCCATTATCCTAAATTTCTCAAGGCTTGGACCCGGTGTAGGTTTGGTTTTCTTTTCTTTTGCTACTCATGTGACTTGGCTCACTCAATGGGCCTTTCCCATTATCTTTCTTCATTTCTGAGAAGTTTTTTTCTCTTTTTTTTTTATTTTCTTCCTTTCATTTTTCCTGTTCTTTTTCTTTCTAGACATCTCTTAGGTGGATAGTGGTCCTCTTAGATTGATCTGTTATGTCTGTGATTTCCAAAATAAGATCTTTACTCATTGTCTGTTAAAAGGAAAAGCATACATATACCCTATGTATGTATGCACACTTTTTAATTTTTAAATTATGTATGTATCTGTACTAATTATTTACATTGTGAGTCTAACCCTAACATAATCTTAAAGGATAAGATACAAAACATACTGCATCTAGAAGCTTCAGTACTTTCTTCCTGAATCCCAGTAGATTCTTTTGTTCATCCCACGGGATGCCTTCCGCCCCCATCCTCCCGCTCCCTTTAGATACCACATTCCCACATCTCTGCATAATTTAACTTTCCTTTTATGTTTTTCACCTTTTTTCTTTGCTTTTTATGTCCTAGGAAATTTCCTTAATTCATTTTATGGTTTTGCTGTTGATTTTTTTTACTACTGGCCATTGCAACTTTATTTATTTATTTATTTATTTAACACAGGGTCTTGCCATCTTGTCCAGGCTGGCCCCGAACTCCTGGGCTCAGGTGATTGTCTCACCTTGGCCTCCCAAAATGCTGAGATTACAGGCATGAGCCACCACATTAGGTGGCAACTTAATTTTTTTATTTTTATTTTTACTTTTAGAGGGCACCTAGCACTGAGCATTGCAACTTTCATTTCCATGAACTTTTAAAAACATTTATTAAACTCTTAAAGACATGTTATGTGTTGAATTCTGTCACTTTTTTTTTTTTTTTTTTTTTTGAGACGGATTCTCGCCTGTCGCCCAGGCGGAGTGCACGTGGCCGGATCTCAGCTCACTGCAAGGCTCCGCCCTCCCCTGGGTTTACGCCCATTCTCCTGCCTCAGCCTCCCCAGTAGCTGGGACTTACAGGCGCCCACCACCTCGCCGGCTAGTTTTGTATTTTTTAGTAGAGACGGGGTTTCACCGTGTTTCTCGAACTCCTGACCTCGTTGATCCGCCGTCTTCGGGCCTCCCAACAGTGCTGGGAGTTACAGGCTTGAGCCACCAAATTCTGTACACTTTCTATTGTTCTTTGATTGCTGTTTTTGAATAACAACAAGGAGTACGCCTTGGCATTTTGATATCGTCTTAATAGTCTCAATAATAGTTCCCTTGGCGCACTGTATACTCTCAAGTCTGAAATGTTTTGTATGCAGCTATACATTGACAGTTGAATGGTCTTGCTCCAACTGGATCAGCAAGAACATAAAGAATCATTTAGCTGGTACAAAGCTGCGACTTGTGAATTCCCTGTTAACACCAAAGAGACGTGTGAGACTCATAGTGAAACTAAAGATGACTTGTGAGTTCCACATTGAGACCAAATAAGTCTTTATGATGGTGACAGAGAGTGGTGTCAATGGCTAAAGTTTTGGTCAATCTCTCTAAATTGAGGGGCTGACCAAAATGGGGAACGTAACGATATTAGACATAATTTTGAGAAACATGGGTATGTAGATGGTAATGGAGGAAATGGGTGTAGTTGAGATTGCCTAGCAAGAGTGAGAAGTACGTTAGGTCTAAGCCCTGATGAGTTCCCAACGTTTCCAGGGTAGTTGAGGATACTGAAAATGAGTGGCCAGTGAGATAGAGGTAAAACTAGATACTGCCCAAGGAAGAGGAAGTTTCAACAGTGAGGAGGTGTCAACGTTGTCAGGAATTGCTGAGAGGTTAGATGAAACCAGAATTGAGCAGAATGGCCATTGGAAGCCTGTGGTGCCCTCAGTAAGAGCTGTTTCACTGAAGTGATAGAAATGGAAATCAGGCCGGGCACGGTGGCTCACTCCTGTAAATCCAGCACTTTGGGAAGCCAAGGTGGTCGGATCACTTGAGGTCAGGAGTTCGAGACCAGCCTGGCCAACGTGGTGAAACCCCGTCTCTGCTAAAAATACAAAAATTAGTCGGGTGTGGTGACGGGCGCCTGTAATCCCAGCTACTCAGGAGGCTGAGGCAGGAGAATCGCTTGAGCCCCGGAGGTGCGGGTTGCAGTGAGCAGAGATCGAGCCATTGCACTCCAGCCTGGGCGACAGAGCAATACTCTGTTTCAAAGAAGAAGAAAAAAAGAAATGGAAATCAGGATGGTTTGGCTTTTATTTTAATAAAATAGCTAGAGCAGGGAAATGGGGTATTTTTTTTCCCCCTTTTAAGATGAGAGATAGCTGGGCGTGGTGGCTCACACCTGTAATCCCAGCACTTTGAAAGGGAGGATCACTTGAGCTCAGGAGTTTGAGACCAGCCTGGGCAACGTAGCAAGACCTTGTCTCTACTAAAATTTAAAAAACAATTAATTGGGCATGCTGGCACACACCTCTAGTCCCAGCTATGTGTGAGGCTGAGGCAGGAGGATCACACTTGAGCCCAGATAGACGGGGCTGCAGTGAGCCCTGATAATGCCATTGCACTCCAGCTTGGGCAACAGAGCAAGACTTTGTCTCATAAATAAATACGCTGTCTCACAAATAAATAATAAAGATGGGAGGAGAGATTTGACTTAAGATTCCTCAAAGGGCAGGAGGAAAGAGAATTCCAAACAGCGATTCACCTTTAATGGGAGGAAGATCACTTAATTTTATGTGAGGGAGAAGAGAATTGGTGGAGATACAGTAGGTGAACAGCTTTTATATGAGGAAGTTGAACGTGTCATTGTAATAGGTTCCATTCTCTGTGAAGTAGAGGACAAGGTCATCTACTGAGAGTTGGGGGAGATCAAGAGAGATAAGGGGAGATTAGAAGAGCTTGGAGAACAAGAAATACTCCTAGCAGAGAATGGAAGAATGAATTGCTAAGAGAGATGAAGTAGGATTGTTAAGTAATTTTGAGGGCCCTGTTGAGATGTGCTTGCAGTTGGGTGTGATTTTCTCCAGTAGTGCTTTATTTCCCTGGGTACAGGCATAGAGAAAACAATAAGGCGCATGTAGGGTTTGCATTTTGTTGTACAAGTCAGACACAAAAGTCAGAGGACAAGGGAGTTTAGAATATTTGCAAAAGAGTTATTGAAATGATGAACCATATAATCTAAGGTGCATAAGTGGGTGAATAGATAAGGAGGATGTGAATCGGTAAGGAGAAGAAAGAAATATCAGATTATTGATTGTTGACAGTGACTCTCTAATACAGCTATTATGCCATCTTAACTGATTAAGAAACTAAGGCTTTAGGAAATTCATAATTTGCCCTAACTGCGCAGCTAGTAAGCAGTGAAAATGTGATTGGAACCAGAGTTCTTCTGACTCAGTAGACTAAATGGATGTAAGGATGTAGTTGAAAGAAGGGTGAGCTAAATGTGGAACCATGAGCTCTTTCTCTGGTTGATATGCCTGTCTGTAAATGATAACATGGGTCACACTGAATAAACCCTTGTGATGATTAGTGACTTTCCTTTGTCCTTCCTCCTATGCCTAGTCTGCCATTCCCATATCTGCTTTTCCCTTTCCTTTCTCATTGCTGCCACCTAACTTTAGACTCTTCCCCTTGCATCTGGGTAACTGAAATAAGATCACCTTTTTGTTCCCCTTCTGATCCACTTTGACCTAACATTATCTTTACTATTTTCTTTAAATTACTGCTTCATTAGTCTTATTCTACTCAGGAACTCTCTGTAGTTCCCCATTGCCTACAAAAAAAAGTTGAGCCTCCGCCTTGTATTCAGTGACTGTTCAATTGGATATTCAGTCCAGTTTTACTCCTCCTGTGAGCCTTCTGTGCCAGTTCCTTGGGTCTTTTGCCCTTTCATTGTCTCATCTCTGTGCTCTTCTTTCTCTTTATTTTATTTTTTTACTTTTTTGGTTTTCTTTTTTGTTTCTTTTTTTGTTTGTTTATTAAACTTCCATCACACTTCATCCTATAGAGTTTTGAACTAGAGCACAGTGCATTATCATCCTGGGGTTCTGGAGGAAGTGGCAGGGAATCTAAAATGTCACTTTCGCTTCTTATCTGGGGCCACATGTATTTCTTCATCTGCTGCTTCCCACACTCTTGCCCACAAGTGTCGCTTGTGGAAATAATTTGAGATTTACTGTCTGGCTGACCCTAGTTTCAATCTCTTTTCCACCATTTGCTAGTCATTCTACCTTACGCAAAACATAGTATTAAAAGAAAACTTCGGACAAGTTAAATTTGACGGAGTTTAATTGAGCAAAGAAAAGAAATGATTCCCAAATTGGGCAGTCTCCAGAATCACTGCAGATTCAGAGAGACTACAGGGGTGCCTCATGGTCAGAACAAATTTATAGACAGAATAGGTAAAGTGACCTACAGGAATCGAAATTGAGACATAGAAACAGTGAGATTGGTTACAGCTCAGTGTTTACCATATTTGAACACAGTTTGAACACTCAGCGGTCTATGAGTGGTTGAAGTATGGCTGCTGGGATTGGCCAACACTCAGCTGTTACTGCAGATGTATACTACTCAGTTAGGTTTTCAGTTTTGTCTTCCTATTAAGCTAGGTTGGAGTTTGTCCACAAGGATTCAAATATAAAAGTACAGAGTCCTTCTCAGGCCATGTTTAGTTCGCTTTAACAATTTCCCCCTTTTGGTCAGCCCCTCAATTTAGAGTGATTGACCAAAACTTTAGCCATTGACACCACTCTCTGTCACCATCATAAAGACTTATTTGGTCTCAGTGTGGAACTCACAAGTCATCTTTAGTTTCATTATGGAGTCTCACACGTCTTCTTTGGTGTTAATAGGGAATTCACAAATCGCAGCTTTGTACCAGCTAAATGATTCTTTATGTTCTTGCTGATCCAGTTGGAGCAAGACCATTCAACTGTCAACATATAGCTGCATACAAAACATTTAAGATTTGAGGGTATACAGTGCGCCAAGGGGACTATTGTTATGACTGTCAAGAGGATACCATCAAAATGCTAAGGTGTACTCTTTAACTTCTTAAGAAATGAACTGAACCAAATTAGCCAAGTTAAGGTTCAGATAATATAAGCAGTTCAGCACCATTAGGGTCTAATTGGTCAGAGTCTTCATTTGGAGTATGATAGTGCTTAAGGATCATAGTTCGCTGTAAAGTAGCTTGACTTAAAGAGGTAATCGTTTTCATTGTCACACTGGTAATACAAGTCATCATAACTTGGAAACCTACTAGAAGAAATATAAAGATTAGAAACCCTTGGAAAACCCAAGTTTGCCATTCACCACTTAGGATGCCTGCAAACCAACTGTTAGTTGCTCCTATAAACATATCATGGGTTCCTTTCTCTTGAGAGATTCCTTTAATGTACTTGGTGGCAGTGTCTAAGGAAACAGCAGTATCAGTCACCTTTTTAATTAGGCTTTCTGTAGTAACAGAATCAGGGGAGAGATAAGTACAAAATTCAGTTTTGTTAAACACCATATAACATAGGCCTCCAGCTTGAGCAGAAAGAAGATCTAAGACTGTATGCTCTAACATTAAGTGTTTCTGTTGAGTATGTATGTTGTCATGTCCCTTTCTGAGAGTAGAAACCCTGGGAGGTCTGACTGGCTACAAAATCCAAGATTTTTCCCAATACACAAATTAGCTTTGAATTCTGTACAAACGGAACTTCACTGCCACCAAGAGTGAACCCCCAGGAACCCCACTGGAATCTTTCCCCAGTAGAAACTAGCTTATCCTTGTCTATTTCGAGGCTAGTGCTAATTTCATTTTTTGATCATTTTGGCCTCCAATTATAAGAGCTATCATGAGAATTTTCAGGGGAAGCAATTGGAAAGGCAGGAGCAGGCTAGCAAGGAGGCAGAACAGAAGATGCAGATTCTCCACAGACCCAATATAGACCCTCAGGGGTTGAGGAAAAGGGGGCCACCTAGTTGTATTTGAACAGGGATCATTCAGGTTTGTTCAACCGTAAATCTGTGTAGCTCCTGAATATCATCCAGTGGGAAATTTACTTTTCTGTGGCCCCTTGATAGTATGTTGTAAGGGTGTATAACCACATCTAGTAAAAAGAGACACTACTGGATTTAATCTGGTTACATTATAAAAGCAATCACTCATACTAACATAAGTAATTCCCAGATCTTGAATGTGTGATGCCTGCAAGCCCAATATACATTTTGCAGACATCACTTAGATTGGTTTTTTATATTTGGTGTGATCAACTTACCAATTGAAAAGAGTGTTATTTTAGTGAGTGTAGGAAAGCAAGTACTAGTGATGTTTAGCGTTTCAAGAATAGCTTTCCATTCTTCCCTTGGAGTTTCAGGGTGACTCACTGGGAAACATGGAGGGGCACTGGCACCCATGGAATCGTTTCCTGATTTTTTGGAATTAGCCCACAAACGCAATAATTACGCTAGAGCGTAAGCTCGAGCTGAAGCCATCCACTGATTATGGTCCCATGGATTTTTATGTAAGGAAAAGGAAAGGATTAGGGCAAAAAATGAGGAAAACAGAAAAACACATGAGGCTTTCATGGTGGTAGAGAAGTCTTGATCCGTGATCTTGAGAAAGCTATCTGCAACTAGGATGCTGTCTGCTTCTGGGGAGAGATTTCCCTGGTCAGCTTTTCCTTAAAGTCTCCAACACATGTACAGTTCCAGGAGTCCTTTTGACCTGTGAGATGTGGACCCACGGTTCAAAGCCCTGAAGCGTCACTGCACTCTGGGTGGTGAGAAGAGCTTGGTGTGGTCCCATCCAACGAGGTGCAAGAGTGATCTTCCTCTGATGTCATTTCCAGAAGGCCCAGTCTCCAGGTTCCAGACCATGGAGTTGATTGTCCTCAGTTGGTGGATGTCAAAACGCTTCCTTTACCTGGTGGAAGTATACTTTGACATAATACATTAAAGCCTTGCAGTATTTAGTCATATCAGAGTTTAAGAGAGCAGGAGAAGCATGAGATGCTATTATTAGGGACATGGGCCTCCCAGTGACTATTTCATAAGGGGTCAATTTATGTTTTCCAACAGGAGTGAATCTGATTGCCATTAAAGACAAAAGGCAACTCAGTTGATTTAGTTAACTTGGCCAGTTTCAGTTTTCAGATGCCATTTCTCTTTCAACCTTTCCAAAAGACTGAGGGTTATAAGGACAATGGTAAAGCCTCTGTGTCAGTAACACCTTATTTAACTGCTTCATAACTTGCCCAGTAAAATGAGTTCCTCTATCACTGGAGATTTTTAGAGGGATCCCCCATAAAGGAAAAACATTTTCTTGGTAATTTCTTAGCTGTGGTCACAGCATCAGCTTTCCTACATGGGAAGGCCTTTATCCAGCCAGAAAACATGCAAACTATTACAAGAACATACTGATACCCCTTGAGGGTGGTGACTGAATGAAGTCCATCTGTAAATTGTAAATGTTCAAATGGTCTGTCAGGTCGGGGAAGTATACTACCTCAAGTTTTTCCAGGATTATGAGTTTGACAAGTCAAACATTGATTATAAACCATTTTAGCAATTTTGGAACAGTCACCCCACCAGTACTTTTTCATAATTTGGATCATTTTTGTCTGTTCCATGATGAGTTGTGGAGTGCAGAGCTTTCAGTAATGGAAGATTCAGGGAGGACCAGGTGGCCGTCCGGGCCCTCTGTGAGTCTTCCCTTCATGTTAAAGTTACATCCTTTTAGATACCAATTTTGTTTTTCCAAATCAGATGCATTGGACTGTTTATTAAATAGGTCATCATAAGGAATTTGGCTTAGATTAATCTTATGGAGTTCATTCAGATCGCATATCTTGATGGTTTCAGCGCTAGCTGATTTAGCATAAAAATCTGCTAAAGCATTTTCCTGATATTTGGGTTCATTTCTACAAGTATGAGCTTCAATCTTAATAACAGCAATCTGCATTCATAACGGGATAGCAGAAAGGAGCTCATCTGTTTGGAGTCCATCGTTGATGGGGATCCCACTAGAGGTGAGAAACCTTCGTAGTTTCCATATCGTGCCAAAATCACGTACTACTACAAAAGTGTATCTACTTTCCATAAATATTTACTGATTTTTCCTTAGCTATATGACATGTTCAGGTAAGGGCAGAAAGCTCTACAGGTTGGGCTGAGTTGAATTAAGAGTTCCCTTCTCTATTAACTCATTTTTGATAGTAACAGCATATCCTGCCTGATTTTTTTTTTTTTTCTGAGTTTTTGTCATAGGACCCATCAACAAAAAATAATAATTTCAGGATTATCCAGTGGCGTATCTTGTATATCAACATGAGGGACCACTATTTCTGACACTACACTTATACAATTGTGGTGTTCATCATCATCAGGCAGAGATAACAGAGTGTCTGGGTTAAGTAGATGACAGCCTTTTAGATGAAGATTAGAAGGAGATAGGAGAAGTAATTCGCAAGATGTTAGTCTACTTGCTGAAAAATTCTGGGTTTGATTGGAATTTAATAGACTCCACAGCATCTGGGACTTGCAAATTAAGTTCATTTCCTAAAACCAGATCTGATGAAGCTTCTGCCAGCTTAGCGGCTGTGGCTACTGCTTTTAAACAATTAGGATATGCCTTAGAGACTGGGCCTAATTGCAGGCTGTCGTATGCAGTGGTCCTATGTTTAGTACCATGTTCCTGAGTAAGGACTCCTAATGCCTGATAGTAACACTCATGAACAAACAAAGTGAAAGGTTTAGTGTAATTTGGAAGTCCTAAAGCTGGGGGACTGTTGTAAGGCCAACTTCATTTGGCTAAAAGCCTGCTCATGACGATCTTCCCAAAATAAAGGCTCTGGTACAGCATTTTTAGTGAGCTCATACAGTGGTGAAGCTATTTAGGAAAGAATTTGGAACCCAGGATCTGCAATATCCTGCAAGCCTAAGAAATGCTTTTGTCTTTTGGTTGCAGTTTGAGGAAAACTTTAAAAGTTTTATCCTCTCAGGTGAGAGGGAAATCCCTTCAGCAGCCAAGTCATGTCCCAAATAGTGGACTTTTTCTTTTGAAAATTGAAGTTTTGACCAGGCATGGCTCACGTCTATTATCCCAGCACTTTGGGAGGCTGAGGCAGGCGGATCACCTGAGGTCGGGAGTTCAAGGGCAGCCTGACCAACATGCAGAAACCCTGTCTCTACTAAAAATACAAAATTAGCCAGATGTGGCGGCACATGCCTGTAATCCCAGCTACTTGGTAGGTGGAGGCAGGAGAATCACTTGAACCCGGGAGGTGGAGTTTGAGGAGAGCCAAGATCACACCATTGCACTCCAGCCTGGGCAACAAGAGTGAAACTCCTCCTCAAAAAAAAAAAAAAGAAAGAAAGAAAAGAAAATTGAAGTTTTTCCATTGAAACCTTATGACCTTTATATCCAAGTTGCTGTAAGAGGTAAACTGAGTCAATTGCCGAGCACTCCTTAATAGGAGAGCATAACAATAAGCTATGTACGTACTGAATGAGAGTAGAATTTTGAGGAAACTATATAGTGTCATTAAGTCCTGATGCAGTGCCTGGGGAGAATATGAAGGGGCTTCAGTGAACCCTTGTGGTATTACACTCCAGGGGTATTGCTGATTTTTTCCAAGTAAAGGCAAACAGATATTGACTTTCTTTGTGGAATGCTCAAGAAGGCTGAGCCAAGATCTATTACTGTGGACAACTTGGAATCAGTGGGTACATTAGGTTATAAAGTATTAGGATTTGGGACTACAGAAAATCTTGGTATTACAAATTTATTAATTGCTTGTAAATCTGGAACAAATCTCCAGCTTCATCCATTTGGTTTTTTAACTGGTAGGATTGGAGTGTTACAGGGGCTGGTGCAGGGAGTTATGAGTCCTTGTTTAATTAAATCTTCTACAGTTGGTGAGAGCCCTTGAATTGCTTCAGGTTTTAGTGGATATTGGGGTAATTAGGCAAAGGTTAAGAAGGATCTATTTGTACTTTTATAGGTTTTACACTTTTAATTCTTCCTATATCAGTTGGGGAAGAGGCCCACAAACATTTAGGTGTTTTCAAAAGATCAGGGATATTACAGGCTTGAGTTTCAATCTTATCAATTTCTGCCTGTAAACAGCATAACAATTCTGGTTCAGGAGAATCAGGAAACTCTTAAGATTATTTCTCTTTCTGAGGAAAATTTTATGTGCCCTTTTAGCTTTGAAAGTAAATCTTGCCCTAACAAGTTTACTGGAGCAGTATCACATAGTAAAAAAGTGTGGTTTTCTGAAATGGGGCCCAGAGTTACTTGGATGGGTTCAGATATGGGAGCCTCTTGAACTGGGTTTGAAACCCCTACCACAGAAATGACCTTTTTGCTCGTTTGGGATTTGTTGGCTTATTAAAGTGGGATTTATGGTAGATAGAGTAGCCCTGGTATCCATGAGGACTGTACACGACTCCCTATTTCTTTTAACCTCTGTTTCCTCATGTTCCTTTACAGGTATTATGGGGAGCAATCCACCAGAGTCCCTTGGAGCCTCCTTAAAGTTGATTATTGTCAGGAGGACTAAGGTCTCCTGGGCTCCCTCTAATGGTAAAACAGTTTGGCCTAGAGGGAGGTTTATCGGCGGACAATCCCTTTTCCAGTGCCCCGGTTGTTTGCCATACAGGCAGACATCTTGGGGTAAATAACTTCTTGTTCCAGGAACCTCTTGATTGTGATTTAAAATGAGAACAAGATGGTCCCTTTGGTCCCGGTCCCTGTAACTGTTCTAATTGAAGGGGCATAAGCTTGTTAGCCTTTTGAGTTTTTTCTTGCCACTATATTTGTGGGGGCTTTGATCCCCCTTTTTCTGATATGCCTTGCAAACAAACAATTTTATCCAGATTAAAACTTCTCCATTGTGGCTATCTTAATTCTAAGTTTTCTTTAGTGAGGTTAACCCATTTTTTCTAAAAATGCACACATTCTGGGCCCATAATTTTTATACGTAAAATTAGCTGGAGTCCCTGAAGATGGAGTCCCAGACTTCTTGGATTGAGACGATCCCATTATTAAATAAGGTACCTATCAGTGGTCTGAGGCCTCTAACTTAATCCAATCCAGTTAATTATCCAATCCAATTTGATCTTGGATCCAGTCCAGGCTAAGTATTGCTCAAGTAAAGTCAGAGAGCTCAAAACACAAGTTACTGGCGCTCGGAATCCAAGAGAAAACTCACCCATGACCTCCAGTTACAGTCAAGAGACCAGTGAGTGCAATGGGCTCAGCAGGTACCTCACCTGGTCACCTGGTGTTCCTGGGGGTTGCCAGAGTTTTTCTTCAAATCCCACTTCTGACACCAGATCTGTTAAAAGAAAACTTCAGACAAGTTAAATTTGATGGAGTTTAATTGAGCAAAGAAAAGAAACATTTTGCAAATCAGGCAGCCTCCAGAATTGAATGCCGTTTGAACACAGCAGTCTATTAGTGCTTGAAGTATGGCCACTGGGATTGACCAACACTCAGCTATTATTGCAGATGTATACTACTCAGTTAGGTTATCAGTTTTGTCTGCCTATTATGCTAGATTATGGTTCGTCCACTAGGACTCGAATATAGAAGTATGGAGTCCCTCTCAGGCCATATTTAATTTACTTTGACAATACTTAAAGAAAAAATTGTAAAATAAGAGTACTTACCTTACTGGGTGCTTCTGAGACTTAATATTTACATAGTTACACTATAGTGAAAACAGCTAGCGTAATGTCTGGTATGTATAGGAACACAAGAGATACTGCTTTCCCCATACCATTCTTCTTAACAACATTACTTCTGTTTTCCTTGATTCCTTTTTTTTTTTTTTTTTTTTTTGAAGATGGAGTGCAGTGGTGCGATCTCAGCTCACTGCAACCTTCACCTCCTGGATTCAAGCAATTCTCCTGCCTCAGCCTCCTGAGTAGCTGAGATTATAGGCACACGCCACCACACCCAGCTAATTTTTGTATTTTTAGTAGAGACGGAGTTTCACCATGTCCAGGTTGGTCTCAAACTCCTGACCTCAGGTGATCCGCCCGCCTCGGCCTCCCAAAGTGCTGGGATTACAGGTGTGAGCCACCATGCCCAGCTTCCTTTTTCTTGAGAAGTTTCCAGTCCCATGTATTTAAAGGAATTAATATTTTTTAACTGCTTAGAATCAAGACTGGCCCTGATTATTAGTAAGCAACTAATAGTAAGCAAACAACTATGTATGCAACTATGAGCATATGTGAAGATATGGTTGTTGGTAACCTTTCCTTCTCTTCAGGAAGAAGAGGGTGGAGCTCTACAGTGAATGTGTACATTTAAATTCTGTTCTCTTTGGAGCTTTTTTGCTACTTTCATTTTTCTGGGGATCCAGGTGCTTGAGTTGGGATTGATTAACTTCCTTAATTTCCACCCGTGTGCTGTCAGAATCAGGAGACATAGATGAAGGTGTTCTAAAGTGCTAGAAATTTTGTTTTCGAAAGCAAAAGTTTGCATTCATTTTTTTTTTTTTTAAGTTTTTTTTTTTTTTTTTTTTT
>NW_016805666.1:7271612-7278736 GCF_001698545.2 Rhinopithecus bieti
CCCGGGCTGGAGTGCAGTGGCCGGATCTCAGCTCACTGCAAGCTCCGCCTCCCGGGTTCACGCCATTCTCCTGCCTCAGCCTCCGGAGTAGCTGGGACTACAGGCGCCCGCCACCTCGCCCGGCTAGTTTTTTTTGTATTTTTAGTAGAGACAGGGTTTCACCGTGTTAGCCAAGATGGTCTCGATCTCCTGACCTTGTGATCCGCCCGTCTCGGCCTCCCAAAGTGCTGGGATTACAGGCTTGAGCCACCGTGCCCGGCCTGCATTCATTTTTTTTTCAACTTTTACTTACAGTGAATAGTAGTTAATAAAATAAGTCCCTGCCTTTTCTCTCTTCAGTTTCAATTCCTGAGACCAGGATCATAGCCCACATATTAGAGTGGAGTCCCACTGCTTTGGTTTGAATCCTGCCTTTATTTCTTATGTCAGTGTGACTTTGGGCAAGTTATTTAAGTCTTTGCACCACATTTTCCTCATAAAATGCAGATAATACTAGTACTTTCTACATAGGATTATTAGTAGGATTAAATGAGATAGCGCGTGCTGTAACCATGTCTGGCACATAGTCAATGATTAGTGAATGTGAACTATTGTGTGACATTGTGGTTAGTCACGTATGGGAGTGTGTGTGTTTCCTTTAGTATATTGCTCTTTTCATGTGGTTTCCTTTGTACTGTTACCCTATCTGATCTTTCTTCCATATTCATTTTTCTTTCAGTGAGGTCTGCCAGTCTTTAGTGAAGCACAGCTCTGGAATAAAAGGAAGTTTACCACTACAAAAACTGCATCTGGTTTCACGAAGTATTTATCATTCACATCATCCTACATTAAAGCTTCAACGACCTCAATTAAGGACATCACTTCAGCAGTTCTCTTCTCTGACAAACCTTCCTTTACGTAAACTGAAATTCTCTCCAATTAAATATGGCTACCAGCCTCGCAGGAATTTTTGGCCAGCAAGATTAGCTACGAGACTCTTAAAACTTCGCTATCTCATACTAGGATCTGCTGTTGGGGGTGGCTACACAGCCAAAAGGTGAATTTAACATTCCTACTGGTTTTCCAATTATTATATCATGATTAAGTTTCTGTAGCATAAATCATTTTTCTTTTGTGTAGTGGAATACAATTGGATGTTTAAACATTTATTTTGTGTCTCTACCATGGACTAGATTGTTTTAATGATGCTAATAGGAAGATGCCTTTAGAATCTTACCTATAATTATAGGAAATTAAAATGGCCTAGTGGAAGGAGCACAGGGCTGGGAGTAGGAACACCTAGGTTTGATTGTGAGCTTTGACGTTTAGTAGCACAGATGCGAAAGTCAGGTGACATTCTCGCATAAGCCCTTCTTGGCAGCTCTGGGACCAGAAGCAAGGCGTCCTGTCTCCCGGTCTGTCTTCCTTCTACCCCACAGTACTGTTTAGAGCAAAATTATGAAACCTGTTTGTAATAGAAGTATATTCTGAATTTTTACATTTTCCATATTTAACAGAGGAGTGTTTACATGTTTTATGTGCTTGTTTGCTGAGGCCACTTAAATTTGTTTCTTAAAAGTTTTGAACATAGTACATTGTTCTTAGTAGATTAATGTGTTTTAATTAAATAATTTTTCTTTATGTGTTTATTTGGCATGCAGAGCATCTGATTGACACACTTTTCTTATCTTTTAGACTTTTGATCAGTGGAAAGATATGATACCGGACCTTAGTGAATATAAATGGATTGTGCCTGACATTGTGTGGGAAATTGATGAGTATATCGATTTTGGTTTGTATCATGAACATTAAAATACTTTTTTTGGTCATCTCTTGAGGAAAAGAGAAGTAGTTGTATTGAGATAGTTTCTTAACTTATGAACCTAATATATCACAGTTTTATTTTAATGATATATATAATATCAGTGAAAAAATCTGGACAAAAGAAATACCCAGTAGTCCATCACTTTACCGCAGCTGCCACTAACCATTTGGAGCATTTTCTTTATATTATACTTATTATATGTGGTTAGTATATTTTTAACTTATAGATTGATTGAGACAGGGTCTCACTCTGTCACTCAGGCTGAAGTGCGGTCTTGCATCCATAACTCACTGCAGCCCTGAACTGGGCTCAAGCCGTCCTTCCGACTCAGCCTCCCAAGTAGCTGGGACTACATGCGTGTGTCACCAAGGCCAACTCATTTTTTAATTTCTTCTAGAGATGGGGTCTCGCTGTGTTGCCCAGGCTAGTCTCAAATTCCTTAGCTCAAGGCTCTCACCTAGCCTCCCAAAGTGCTGAGATTACAAGCCTGTGTCACTGTGCCTGGCTTGAATTTTTTTCTTTTAATTTTTTTCTTTTCATGAACACTACCACAGAATAAAATTTTAGTTCCCTTTTTAAAAATTATGTAATCATGGTGAATACACACTTTGGTATTTTGTCCTTTGCTACTTAACATATTTTGTCAGCATTTCCATGCTGCCAAGTAGCCTTTCTATTAATAATATCATTTTCTGCATTATGTAATGTTGCCCAGAGCATATTTATTGTGACCCACCTAACTAGCTCCTTTTGAGTGGATACCTTGGTCATCTCTACTTTTTGTAGCCAAGTTATTTAAAAGTCTGTTAGTATCCAGAGTAATTTCTTTTCTTAGTTGGCCACTGCTACCCCTTTTTCAATAGGTAGATGAGAAAAAGTATATTGGATCGCTACGATTGCCAGTAATTCATGGTGATCTTTAAGAAATATCTTGTCATCAATTTTTTTTTTTAATTTTGTCAGATTTCTTAGTTTAGGTGTATGTGGAGGTAGAATGAATCTTTACTTGCACTTATTCACAGAATTTATAAAGATAAAACTGTTCTATGTTGACGAATGTATTTGCAAAAAAAACACACTTTCAAATTGTTCTTCTGGTATTAATGAGGAGAGCTTTCAACTTGATGTATTTGCCAGTACCACAGCGTAGTGACTGAGAGCCTATATTCTGGAGCTAGACTGCCTGGGCTGGAACCCAGGCTCCTCTACTTTCTTGCTGTGTACCTTAGTTTCTCATCTGTAAATGGGGTTGATAATAGTAGCTGTTTTGTAGGGTTGTCATGAGGATTAAACAAGTTAATACCTTAGCCCTTTATAAGAATAGTATCTGACATATTTTCTTAGTTTCACACTCTATATGTTTTGATCTTTTCCAGAGAAAATTAGAAAAGCCCTTCCTAATTCAGAAGACCTTGTAAAGTTAGCACCAGACTTTGACAAGATTGTTGAAAGCCTCAACTTATTGAAGGACTTTTTTACCTCAGGTAAGGAAGGAGCTGTTTGATCCAATTTAAAATTTTAAGAACCATGGAGGAAAAATACATGGATTATTTGTTTATTCCCATTTTTTTTAAAACTAAAATATTTAGTACCAATGAAAACAGGACTTTTTTTAAAAGATAAACACAAAATTTTGTTACGCGATGGTTTTAATTTTGTTTAGCCCAGTAAAATGGCAATTCCTAAGCACTTAAACATACTTGGCTTTTAGTGAGGGGGAAAAAGTATCACTTGTTCTTGACAAGTAGATGAGACTTCCTATGCATTTGCTTTTCATAAGTGGTTGGACCAATTTGGTGGTTTTTGAGTAAATTTAAGTATGATAGACCGTAATGAGTAGCATTTATTAAGTTTAATCCTGGCATATTTGCCCAATTATTGCCCTATTGTAATATGAAATCTGAGATCTCAGACATCTTTGTTTGCTCATTTCTGTTAAGTTTTACATTTCTATTTCCCCTTTGCTGGTTTTTCACAGGTCACAAATTGGTTAGTGAAGTCATAGGAGCTTCTGACCTACTTCTCTTGTTAGGTGTGTAAACAGACATTTTTGCTGACCTTAACATGCCTTTTAAATGCTTCTAATAAACTAGTTGCAAATAAAATTGCAGACCAAATTTATAATACTGCTTATGCTGAATTTTAAAACCCCAGAACTATATTAGGCAAACTCTTTATCCTTTAGGTGGAAATAATAAAATAATTATTTTGTGATAAAACTAAAATTCTTAAATATGTATGTGTATGATAAGATTAAAGCTGTTAAAAGAAAATTACTAAGCAAAAATATTTTCTTGAAATAGATCTAATTGTTTTTGATAATTGAAATGAAAAGTAATTTTAGTTTGTCTCATCTGCCCTGTCATGGTTGACATTTAATTTTGTTTTCCGGCCGGGCGCGATGGCTCATGCCTGTAATCCCAGCATTTTGGGAGGCCAAGGCAGGCGGATCATGACGTCAGGAGATTGACACATCCTGGCTAACATGGTGGAACCTCGTCTCTACTAAAAATACAAAAAATTAGCCAGGCGTGGTGGCACGCACCTGTAGTCCTAGCTACTCCGGAGGCTGAGGCAGGAGAATCGCTTGAACCTGGGGGAGGTGGAGGTTGCAGTGAGCAGAGATTGCACCACTGCACTCCAGCATGGGGGACAGAGGGAGACTCTGCCTCAAAAAAAAAAAAAAAAAGAAAAGAAAAAAATTGTTTTCCTACTATACATGGTCTGTAATGCCAGTGGTATGTGGCTGAACTGTAAGTACTCTCATGTAAAATAATCCTTACCAAAGATCGTCTTATTTTTTATTGTAATTTTCAGTTAGATATTTTGAATTGTTAGGTTAAACATATGCTGTGATTGCTATAGTTAGTATTTTTTTATTTTCTGCACAGGTTGTCAGTCATGTTCCTTAAAATAAGAATAAAGGCAATTTGATTCTTTGAACCTCAGTTGCTCTAAAAATCCATTCACCTTTTCATTGACTCAATGTCGTGTGAAATTCAGCTTAGGCTGTTGACATCACTGGAGAATGTAAAGGGTTGCATATTTATCTTTAAGGTTCACCAGGAGAAACGGCGTTTAGAGCAACAGATCATGGATCTGAAGGTGACAGGCATTTTAGAAAGGTAAGTGTAAAAGAGAATTGTTCATGTAGGTAGGTTTGAAAGATTTTTTAAAGTTTTTACTTCTTTGGAAGATTTTAAAATGATAACATCTGAGGAGCAAATTCAAAAGCATCCAAGTAGAGGTATTGTTACTAATCTTAGTGCAAAGTACAAGGTATTACGTGGCAGTTCTGGAAATATACTTGAGAAGCCCATTTCTTTCACATATGTTCTGTGAAACACTAGTTTCAAGGGTTGTCCCCAAGAAAGAGTTTTGTTGTTAAGTGTGTAGGGGGAGAAAGGCTCATGTAGACAAAGCAAACAGACTTCTTTTCTTTCCCTAGGACTTCTCAGACTGTAATACACTCGTGCACATTGTGAATTTCCAAGGAGTCAAAGCGTACAGTGTTTTCCCGAATTATTTACCAACAGAACCCTTTTGCTCATGGAACATCTTATAGGGACTAGATTTCACTTTGGGGAAACTATAAAGGGAATAGGAAGTGGGTTATTAGGAAATAAATCAATTCCCTGATATTGATAGTTAACAAAGTTATGTATGGGGTTATTTACGGTGTGTTATTTTCAATACATATTCATTAACAAAATCCATATGAAAGTTATAGGAGAATTGCTGAGGCAGAATAACATACTTTGCTCTGTATTTATAATGCTCATGTATTTACCTGATGTTTTCTGAGTCTTCACTTTTTTCATTCTTTTGGAATTGGTAAAATAACTGATTCCTTGAAAGTTTTTTTCTACATAATACCTAGATAAATAGATTTATAGAAAAAATATTGTATGAATGTTTTAACATTAAATATGGAATGTGTAATTTTTATATTGGAGGTTATTATAGTTTTAATACATCGAGGAAATAATTTTATGTTTATTTTGGAAGCAGGAAGAAGAAATAATTTCTATAAATAGGTTTTCATCTCTTTCCTTGTTCTTCAACTTTGAACTTTTTACATTATATTCCAAATTTTAATTATATTTCAAAAGATGTTTTCTTTTGCCTTTTAATTTTATCTTTTGGAGAAAATGTCTGTCAAAATGTATGTGCGTGTATTTGTCTTTTGATTTGATCTTTTTTGACACTCTTTTGCATTGACATTATTTTAACCAAAGGACACTCTTGATTGTTCTTGCTACTGGGGTAAAAAAAAAATTAAGTAGAAATTAGCTTAATATTTGTGGCTTATTTTGAGTGAAGGCCTTAGCCCTTAAGGCAGTTAAATTTAATGTGGAGAGAAGATCTAATCTAATGGGGAGAAGGAGCCTTTGTTACAGGTATGGTAGTGTGGTTCTTTGAGTGACTACAAATTGGTGATGGCGAGGTCTGTATGTCAGTTTTCTCTCTGATATGGCCTAGGATCACTTTGGTGAATGAAAAACCTGTTTAAGGGCCTGACTCAGATAATTCTCTTAAAACCCTGCTAAGGTCATAAATGAATAATCAGTAATTGAACAGAAGCTCTGCAATAGAAAAGCCAGATAATTATTTTCGGAAATTTAATTATATTTACAGATTTTGTTTTATACAATAGATATGGAATTAAATTTATTACATTATGTTCTAATTTACTCTTTGCTTGTTTTAATTTGCTTATTTGACAATAAATGTCCTTGTAAACTATTTCCTTTTGACTTTTTCTCAATTTGTGGTGCTTAGTTTGCCCATTAAAGACTTATCAATTATTTTTTTTTTCAACTATTTGTTATACTACTGAATCTAGAGTTGTAATTAAGCTACTTTCATTACTGGTTAAGTCAAATTATAGAAAATGCTACTATAAAAATTTACTATCCAAAAATGTATCTCAAGCCCCAACTGATGGTTTCAAATTCTGTTGTTAATAATATGCAGCTTTGTGTTCGCAAAGTTTGGCTGTTACTTGTGATGCTTGAGAATGATGAGTCACTCAGCTAAGATGCAGATAAACTAACTGATTTTGAGACTTGTGTGCAAATTAATGGTTGAATGTAAGCATGCAAAGAGAGACTTTAGCTTAGCAGTACCCTTTTTGAAGTCACTCTGACATCAAGTTTGAAAATGTGGGCAATCATAAAAAAGGATGAGTTTGCGTCCTTTGTAGGGACATGGATGCAGCTGGAAACCATCATTCTTAGCAAACTATCACAAGAAGAGAAAACCAAACACCGCATGTTCTCACTCATAGGTGGGAACTGAACAATGAGATCACTTGGAC
>NW_016805666.1:7279847-7281192 GCF_001698545.2 Rhinopithecus bieti
CCCTAGAACTTAGTATAATAAAAAAATAAAACAAAATAAAATAAAAAAGAAAAGAGAAGAAAATGTGGGCAATAATCAGAGGTGGTAGGGTGGCCAGGCTTTAGCTGAATACTTTTTTAACTGGTTCAGTCTGAGGTCTGAAAGCCCCAGATTTAAAATACTATTTAGAGTTTGAAGCAGTCAAGTATTAGTTTAATGGTTGTCAGGTTTGTAATAAAGTTTCTGGCTAGACTTCTACTAGAAATGTAAAAGTATATGTGAATCAGCTTTTTAAAAAAGTAATAATAATTGAAAAACATTTCTACAACTAGAACTAAAGAAAAGAGTTGTCCTTTCTAGTAGGAAAACACATCTGGAGAAGTGCTGGCAAAGAGCAGAACAGTTAGGACCATTCAAAGTCAACTGAAGTGAAAGTGACGGGGAGCTGAGGGGAGCACAGGTAGTTTGACTTTACTTGTTTACAGACCAAGTAAACAACATGATGGACCGATAACCTGTGATTCCCAGCCTGGGGTTACTACTGGAATTTCAGGTGTCCTGGAAAGTTATAATACTGGTCTTCAAAAAGTCTACAGAAAGCATAGATTTCCACATATGCTGCTGCACAGGCTAACGAATTATCAAGTTTCTTTGGATTGGCCTGGATTTATATCCATTCAGTTTGTGGACACTAATGAATTATTTATGTCATGTTAATCAGAAGTTCTGATGTGATTTGATTAATGAAACATTTAAACAAATAGTAAAACCAACCATTTTTAACGTCACCCTACTATCTTGAGGTATGATTGACATACATTAAAACCACCTCTTAGTAAATGCTTCTTGTTAATCAAAAATTTGAAAACGTATGTCCGCTGGAGGAAAAGAGACGTAGCCCTTGATGTGAACTGAATATTATTGAGACTTGGAGACCTTCAGAACTACCTGAAGACACATTGAAGTGTTGCCTACTTTAGAGAATTGGTGGACTAATTTAATTTGGGAGTCAGCAGATTTCTGTATATCAGTCATCATATATACAGGTGACAAGACCACTTAGTTCATTCCCGTTTTTAGATTCTGTAAGATTATTGTGTTCCAGTGAAATTGATTTGCAAAGTGTGACATTTTATTTTCTGTGCTTTTGTTCTATGTTTCTGATTGGTTATAAGCATCTCACAGAAGTAAGGAATACAGCCATTCTGAAGGCAACAAGCACATTTAAAATATTTGAAGGACTTTTTCATGGCCCAAATCATGAAAAGTAGTAGTATCGTTTTAAGTATAATTATTAAATGATAATACATTAACGTTCTTTCTTGCAACATATTACTCTCTCTTTTTTTTTTTTTTTTTTTTTTTT
>NW_016805666.1:7281376-7410355 GCF_001698545.2 Rhinopithecus bieti
TTTTTTTTTTTTTTTTTTTTTTTGAGACAGAGTCTCGCTCTGTCGCCCAGGTTGGAATACAGTGGTGCGATCTTGGCTCACTGCAACCTCCGCCTCCCAGGTTCAAGCGATTCTCCTGCCTCAGCCTATCGAGTAGCTGGGACTACAGGCTCCCGCCACCACGCCTGGCTAATTTTTATATTTTTAGTAGAAACAGGGTTTCACCAGGTTGGCCAGGATGGTCTTGATCTCTTGACCTCATGATCCGCCCGCCTCGGCCTCCCAAAGTTTTGGGATTACAGGCGTGAGCCACCCAGCCCTCCGATTCTTAATTTTATGGTTTATGTTGTACCTCCCCAGATGAAGTGTCTCTTTTCTTTTTTCCTGCATGTTTAGTTTTCACTCATCCTTGTAGCACAGCTCAATTGTCACTTCATGAAGCCTTCCATAACCTTCGTAGCTCCATTAATTATACTCTTCTCAGTGTTTAAAACACTTGCCATATGAAACACTATTTACTTTTGCTTACATTCTTACCATTTAGTCGGCCATTTCTGTTACTAAATCTTTTTCTCAGAGCACCTGGGATAGTGTTGCGTCTTAGTAAAAGAGGCTGATAAAAGTAAATAAATCTGGCTGATGCCAACAAAATTTTGGTCCCCTCAATTTTTTGCTCTGATTACCTGCAGATTCTCCCTGGCCTTCATGTTTGGCAACCATTGAGGAGAGCAAGGCTGTAAAAGTAGTTCATGTACTTGATATTCTGAATTGTAATTAAGCAGTGTGGCTTAAATAGGATTTGCTTTTCTGGGATTTCTTATGCAACAAATAATGTAGTAACTGGAAATCCAAGTTCAAGGCACTGGCAGATTTGATGTCTTCTGATGACCCTCGGCTTCATAGATGATGCCTTCTCCCTCTATCCTCACATAGCAAAAGGGGCTAGGCAGCTCTGGCCTTTTTTTGTAAGGCCAGTAACTCCAGAAACCTCATGACCTCATCACCTCCCAAATGCCCCACCTCTCAATACTATCACATTTGTGAGGTTAAGTTTCAACATATGAAATTGTGGGGGACAAAAATTCAGACTATAGTATAGTATTTCAAGATTACTTAAAATCTTCTCTACCAAACTCATTAACTTTTAGGTTAGCACAGTATTTTCATTTGATATTTTGGTTTCTAGTGTTATTACTAATTTTCTTGATCTGATGTTATAACTAAAAAAAAAAACCAGAACATTGTACGTGAAATGAGACTGAGATAAGGAAGCTGACTCAGAGATGGAGATTAAAAAAAGAGAGATGAGAGATTGAGATCTGCAGTGTCAAACTGACAACAGCCGGGAGTCAGGAGACATTAAGAGACTACATCATCTTTGATTGTTAATGATTATTTATTGTTATTGATAAATACTACTGTATTTTATATATTATATATATTATTTTAAAAAATATTTTGTGCCATTTATTGAAAGAAAATTGCTAAGCTTGGGAAAACATTTATTGAAAAATGTGGTTTCTACATCTGAGGAGTGTATCTTGCACAGTAGGTGCATAGATTTCTTCCTCTTCCTGTTCCACGTGGCCTTAGCTTAAAGGCTGTGTGGCCATCACTTGGTATTTAGGGTAAGACTTGTGCACAAAATCAAAGACGGGTAACCTTGGTATAATTGTAGTATCATGTAAATAGCTTTTCTATGTCTAATTCTTGCTTTCTTCCTACTTTTTCAGAAGGTCAATTTCAGTTAATTTCAAGTATCTTTACATAATAGTGCTTCAGTAACAGGCGTGGAAGGAAAGTGACATGTCCCTAGAGCATTTTCTTGAAATCTAATAGATGATTGGAGTATTTACCATGCAGTTGTATATATACATAAGCAGTGAATTCGAGAGGAATTTTTAAGCTATAAATAAAAAAGCACTGTGTGCCTCATAGACGTGAGTAGGCATGTGGCTGATCCAAAGGGAATGCGTTATCTCAATTGATTAATCACAGTCAGTTACAGATTGAACTCTTTGTTCTACTCTTTGCCCCCTTCTCACTATTGCACTTGACTAGTGTTTAAAAAGAAAGAAATGTGGAATATTTTCTCACTGCTTTGGGATTTTATAAATGAAAATACTAGTGGTATGTAAGTACAGCAGGTACACTACTGTATAAACCAACATAAAGGGAATTGTTTGAGAAATTTGAACACTTGGATGATTTGAATAAAGGATTATGATAAATGACCAAATGAATGAAAATAAATCAGGTTACTCTTCTTTCTGCTTGATAAAGCAATTTTTTTTAAGGTAAAAATTATGAGAATGATGAGGGTGGTAGTTAGCATTGTCTTTCTTTGATAGATTTGTTAATGATCATAAAACTGATTTATTTAAAGACATGTCTTTGTATAACTATATTTTATACTTTTGTATCTGGAAACAGATACTGAATTTCAATTGTCATGTGGAAGAAATCAACTAGTTTTATCCTTTGATTTATAGTAAATCAACCAGTTTCATTTATTGTCTGATATTGGCAATGATCACAGCCTAATGTATCAAAACTAACAAACAGAATAAAAATTCTCCAAATTAAATCCAGATTTTAAGACACTTTCTAATTATATAAAACTAAATATTTTGGGCAGTCATTTTTTTTTTAACTCTGAAACTAGAAGTCCTACTTTAGAATATCTTAATAAATACCCATTTTCCTCTTTTATTTTGTAACTTGGGTAAAATTGAGTCGACTGTTTTCCCAGAACGCTGTTCTTAAACAAATGGTTACCTCATTCATTAGAACTTTACTTTTTTTAGGATTTCTAATTAAGAAAACATTAGGCTTGTAACATTGTCAAATCTTGGTTGTCTTTCCTCCACATTTTTTGAGGTCAATAATCTAATAGGCCAACAATTAAGCTATGCAAGAAATGACGTGTATTTTAGTATGCCACATGGGAATATGCTGTATTAAAAATTGTGTCAATATACTATTTTATAATTATGAAATGGAATGAATTTTAGAAATAGAAAAGGTGATTTTTTGTGCTTAGGTCCAAACTGTGTTTTGTTTTCATTTCAAATTTTCATAATAACTATATTGTCTCCATATCTTAATTGTGTTCTTTTATAGCACTTTTGTTTAGTAATTTGTATATGCTTGGCTGTATTCTCAGAGGCTGTTTCTATTTAATGTCATCAGAACAGCTCATAAAAAAGTGAAAATTCGGTCAAACTAGTTATTTGATAT
Source organism: Rhinopithecus bieti (assembly GCF_001698545.2). Classification (NCBI taxonomy): domain Eukaryota; kingdom Metazoa; phylum Chordata; class Mammalia; order Primates; family Cercopithecidae; genus Rhinopithecus; species Rhinopithecus bieti. The sequence continues at coordinate 7,284,596 of NW_016805666.1, forward strand.
TATATATGAAATCAAAACAGAACCTGAAACATTATCTTTTAATTTAAATAAAGAACCCTAAATTTTAATCAAAGGTATGCAGAGGCACATGGAATATATGACTGAATGGAAAACCTCGATTAACTTGATGCTGGAAACCTGTTTCTAGGAACCTTTACTTGAATCAGTGAAATATCAAGAAAAAATATTTACAGAAGAATAATAATTTAATCATTAAGTAAGCTAGTATGATCTTCAATCAATCCTGAGAGAATCATGGTTGAGAATTAGAAAATTTTGACCAGTAAGATCAACACTGTTAAAAAAAAAAAAAAAAATCTGTATTTTTGTCCATATTTGGTGTATATCGGGCTCGTTTCATTTAGCACTTAGTATTGCACTTTCCTTTTCACTTTTTAAACTGGGCTGTTTTATTTTTCTGAGACATCTGATTTACTGAGGAGGAAAATGGAAATGCACTACAGAGCCCAAGGGTATGACAGCTCTAAATGAGTTTCCATTTCTGTTTTAAGTTAACCATCCCTCCCTATCTTACATCTGTTCCTTTGTTGCGCCCTTTGGTTTAACATTGTTCTCCTCCCCGATTTCCTCTTCTCCTCATTGTGAACTCATGGCAGGGTCTGCTTGGTGAGCTCATTCTCTTACAACAACAAATTCAAGAGCATGAAGAGGAAGCGCGCAGAGCCGCTGGCCAATATAGCACGAGCTATGCCCAACAGAAGCGCAAGGTGATGGATGGTTTAAGGGGGCTACCAATACATTCACACTAATCAGCCATTTCTGCCAAGATCATGTCGCCTTAATCCATTCATGGACTCCAAATACAAGAAATTAATTTGACAAAGTAAAAATACAAAAGATATATCATATAAATATGGAACTTCTCTCGAGTGGGTAGTATAGGAAAAGCCAAAAGTAACAAATTCAAGCAGAGGAGTTTTGGTTTCTGAAAATTAGGTTATCTGTAGGGTTCCTGTATTTATATTTAGAACAAAATTAGGAATTGCTGTTTATGTGGTCCAGTTATTGAGTCACCCTAAGTTTGTAGGCATCTTACCTACCTACTTGCTCCCCAAGTTTTTATTTCTGAAGTGCAAAGGATTGCTGTAGATGACCAATTTACACTAAAGAATAACATTTATTTATTTGTTTTAGCTAAAGTGTATGGATAGGGAACATTCATGTTCTTGTAGAAGAAAGTTACTTTGACTTAACTTTTAGGCAAAAGCACGTAGTTCTTATACAGTTTGACAAACTCATTGCGTACATTTTTCACGTTAATCAAAGTCAGCACAAATAAATTTTCACCTTGGACCACTGAAGGTTTGAACACTGGAAATTTGATATCATCCTGGTTGCTAAAGAACAAGTTCTAATAAAAGCATAAGTCTATACCAGTATGTGGCTTTTGGTGCAATCAGCAGGTCCATAAAAACATGATTTTGATGGTTAGGTAATCCCACCATGTAGATCCCAAAGTTCATGTTTGGAAGAGACTTTTAGGTCAAAGTGAAATAAGTGTAATGAGTTTAAAATTATACTCTGAGATCTTGAAATCAGCTAATTATGTTACATCTTATTAGATCAGAAAAGTTTTGAAGTTATATACAAACCCTAGTCAGGAACAAAGATTCAGTCATATAATTCTTGTACATTCTACTATTTATATCAACCAATATTATAGATAATGATTTAGTGCAGTAATTTTGCTGGCTAACCTTATCTCATTTGGTGGTGGTTAATACTTCAGAGTACTCACCATAGTTTCATTTATTTTGTCAGCATCACTTTCTGGCTTTTCTCAATTCCATGGCTGTGGAATCAATTCCTATGTATATTTAGCTTTGGTGAGCAAAACATAGGTAGAAAAGAAAAGAAGTGGGTTTCCTACCTGGTTAAATTAAAGTAGCTGTGTTAAGCCAAGGAGGACTTATTTTGAACGGTACTTTACCAATCCCTGTTCTATATACTGTGAATATATTATTGATTGATTGATTGATTGATTTTGAGACGGAGTCTCGCTCTGTCGCCCAGGCTGGAGTGCAGTGGCCGGATCTCAGCTCACTGCAAGCTCCGCCTCCCAGGTTCACGCCATTCTCCTGCCTCAGCCTCCCGAGTAGCTGGGACTACAGGCGCCCGCCACCTCACCCGGCTAGTTTTTTGTATTTTTTTAGTAGAGACGGGGTTTCACCATGTTAGCCAGGATGGTCTCGATCTCCTAACCTCGTGATCCGCCCGTCTTGGCCTCCCAAAGTGCTGGGATTACCGGCTTGAGCCACCGCGCCCGGCCAAATATATTATTTAAATAGCCTGACAAATTGGATGCTTAGGCTGAGCCAAATAGCCTGACAAATTGGATGCTTAGGCTGAGCCACCTGTACTTTAGTTTCGTTACAGAAAGAAGGGAGAGGAGCAAGTATGTTCTTATATGTTACTTAGAAATAAGAATGTAGCTGTTGTTACATGTTGTTCTTAAGTTTTTTTCGTAAGACAACTTGAAATGTGTCCCATAGGCCTGCTATTTAGCATTCTAAGATATGACTTAAGATTAATGATGAGCTTTTGAATCTGACAAATCAAGAGATACCCATAATGAATACTGATTCATTTTCTACATTGCTGAAAGCTAATGTTCATTTTAAGCCTCCTTTACTAGCCTTTATTTGGGCTGAGAGATGTTATTCCTCGTTCTGATATTTATTGGGTTATCTGTTTAACCCTTTTATACCTCCCTTTCCCCATTTGTAAATTAGAGACTGGCAAGATGTTTTACCCTGAGTAGAGCAGCACACAGGGTTTGTTCCTGCCCACATTGTAATTACCTTGAGGGGAAGAAAATGGGACTTTAAAAACAATTGATGCTCTTTTATAGTGAAATTATCCCTCTTACTCTCCCGAAAGACTGTTACCTTACAGTGTCCTCCACTCCTTTCCCCCTGTGGTTATTACAGAGATGACTTTTCAGTTCTTCACTGCCATCATGATCAAAATCCTGATTCACGAGATTTTTATCATTCCAGGCATGTGAGGTTTACTTGATGCACAAAATCACAGTACTTTTTGTTGTTTTTTAGTTGTTTTTTCTCCCTTATCTTCTTGAAAGTCTAAGTAGATCATCATTTTGGGTATCTTATTAGTAGCAACTAAGAAATTTTCCCTGTATCTTCTGAGCAAAAGAACTCGAGCAGAGACAGAAGATTAAAGCCGCCTTTGGTAGTTCTGCCTCCCATGGATATGTTCACACACATGGAAACTTTTACAATGACCTTTTTATGTACGTGTTTCAGAATTTCAGAGTGGCCTCAATGGCTTCATAGAGGAAATACTTGACATTTTTGAATTAGGCTTGGTTTTGTGAGGAGCTAGTAAAGGTTTTTCTCTTTCAGCTTTAGCTTGTTTCTGCGGAGGATTCCGCTCTTTCTCCATCAGTTTCATAGCCCTGGAATTGTAGAAAAGCTCTGGTTTCAAGACCATTGATATCCATTTCTGTCAGGGTGAGTTTTAAATTTATTTCATGATGCAAACAATATATTAAGCAACAGGGCATGAACTTGCTCTTGTTGTAAGTCGATGAATTTTATCAGTAAATCACATCAAAATAAAATATACCCCATTTGCTAGTTAAGACCTAGAGTGACAGATTGAAAATAGCTTGTGTTATTCTCTTAAGAAAATATATAAAAATTATCATCTCATCAATCTTAAATGTTTTATAAATCTAAACGTTTTTCTCTTGTTTCCTAGGAAATATTAGGTCTGATTTTTTACTTTACCACCAGTTGTCTTTTATTTTACTTTATTTTTTTGAGACGGAGTTTTGCTCTTGTTGCTCAGGCTGGAGTGCAGTGGCACAATCTCAGCTCACTCTGACCTCTGCCTCCCGGGTTCAAGCGATTCTCCTGCCTCAGCCTCCCAAGTAGCTGGGATTATAGGCATGTGCCACCACATTGGGCTAATTTTGTATTTTTAGTAGAGACGGGGGTTTCTTCATGTTGGTCAGACTGGTCTCGAACTCCCGACCTCAGGTGATCGGCCTGCCTCGGCCTCCCAAAGTACTGGGATTACAGGTGTGAGCCACCGTGCCCGGCCAGCTGTCTTTTAATATAACATTGTGATTAACTGTGATGTTCTATGAAACTAAGCGGAGAGGAAACATGCTGGTAAACCATGTGTGAGTTATTCATTGTACCAGAAAGGCAAATGATACATTTAAATACTCCTAAAATTTAAATTTATAAACATCTTAACAGTTGTGATCATTAAATACTACTAATCTAGCATAGAAATTATATTTTTAATATTCTACTAACCTTATGTCATTTTAATTTTTTATATAACCTTTTTATTTTACCAAATTAAATTAACCTTTTATAGCCCTTGGCTTATACTAAACATCCTAACTTTTTTGTTTAATTGTATTAGTTTTTAAGTTATTGCCCCAGATATCAAGTAATGTTGGATTTTCTATAATAATTTAGGATATATTGCCTGAAGTCAGTATTTACATTTAAAGCTAAAACAATTTATACTAATACAGTTTATACATTTCATACTAATTTAGCTACAGTTGGATAAATATTTAATGGAACAGAGTAAATCAAAGTACCCTTTTAAAATGAATTGGAAATAGGCCGGGCAGCGGTGGCTCACGCCTGTAATCCCAGCACTTTGGGGGCAGAGGCGGGCGGATCACAGGTCAGGAGTCGAGACCATCCTGGATAACACCGTGAAAACCCGGTTCCCTTAAAATCAAAAAATTAGCCGGGCGAGGATGGCGGCGCCTGTAGTCCCAGCTACTCGGGGCTGAGGCAAGGGAGATGGCGTTGGACCGGGGAGGCGGGCTTGCCAGTGAGCTGAGATCCGGCACTGCATCCAGGCCGGAGCGACAGAGCGAGACTCGTCTCAAAAAATAATAAATAAATAAATATAAATAATAAATAATATAAATAAAATGAATTGGAAATTAAATCCACATAACAATTTTTTATGACCACACTATTACGGTGTGATGGCATGCCAAATGATCATAATGTGGAATTATTTATTTCTTCATTGGCTGTCAAGATTCTGTTCTTTAGTTTGTGGGCTCCTCTCCAGCTTGCTTGTCTCCTCACAGTTTAGGAGACTGTTAATAATTCTTGTCCATCCTACGTAAACACACACAGTCAAAATGAAAAAAAGCTTCTATCAGCAGATCTGTGCTTGCCGTACAGGAATGGGAAAGCAATTGAAGTTTGCATTATCTTTTTTCTAATTACCAAATCGTTTTTGGAACTATTTAGGCATAGACTTTTAAGGAAAAAAAAAAAAATGTGCCTTTTGTTTCTAGCAAGGTTGTCATCTATATTGTTGAAATAAAAAATTGAGGAAAATTATGAGAAAGTGTTTAGAAATAGAAATTAAAATCTTAACCTTTCATATTGTGGACAAGACTTATTAATGTCTACCTGAATTAGCAAATCATTTAAAACTTTTTCGTGTATATTTGCTGCCATGTTGTGTTGTGATTGCTTAAATAACCAATGAATGAAGATCAACAAGGATTTAAATGAAGAAGAATATGAATTTAACTATTTTCTCCTGTGAAATAAGTTCATATTTACAAGTTTTGATTTTCAGAAGTTAGACAATTATTTTTAAAGGCTGGGGATGACAACTTCTGCCTCTTACCAAGAAGTCAAAGCACAGTTATGTGAATTCGTCATAAATTACATCTTTTTATTCTATTTGATTATTATATTTTGTATGTATAATTGTATTGTGACTACTTTAAAACCTGTTATATAATAAAATTGTTTGTTTTTTAATATTTTATTTTAGAATTATTAGCATTAATAACAATTTGAAGTAGTTTACACAATACCTGTGGGTTTTATTTTTGTTTTATATTCAAATTAATTTTAGTTGCTTTACTTGGCTTCATTGCTATGGATGCATTCTCTGTATTATGAGTTAGCAGAGCTTTCCTTGGAACTGAATTTAAAAGCAAGCATTTGGGTCCACTTAAATCTCTGAAAATACGCAACTTGTTCTTTGCATTTATTATATAATTTGCTACTTATGATACAGAAGTGGATACAATACAAAAATATTTCCTTATAAGATACCCTGTGACCAATGAACTTTTTAAATAGCTGTCAACAGTGACATGTATTTGACTTTTCAAAACACATTTCTGGAGGGATATCAGTGCTTTATTTCCCCAAATATCTGATTCCCTATGCTTTAGTACAAAACAGCTTCTGAAGAATTTAGTAACCATATGTGTTGATCTCTTGTTTTTCTAACTAGTCTTTCATAAGAAATGACTAGAATAGCAACAGGAAAATGATTGCCTTTTAAGGTTTTGTTTCTCAATATAAAATTTTGGTGAACTATTTTATTGATAAATACAGATATTTTACTTTCTTAAATCACTTGATTTAAAATTACTTTGATTAAATATGCATATGAAGTCAGTTGTTTTTAACTCTCAATATGTATCAAAAAAATTTAACTTGTTGTACATTCTGTATAAACCTAATTCTATTCAACTAAAATTATTTTAAACATTTAGGTGTCAGACAAAGAGAAAATTGACCAACTTCAAGAAGAACTTCTGCACACTCAGGTAATCGTGATGACCAAGAAAATCTAGGGACTTTTAATACTGTTTAAAAACTATATTTGAATATAACTTGGGTGATGGACATTTTACTTTTTTAACAGAGCAAAATTTGGAATGGTAATGATAGAACCTTATTATCAATAGATGCAAAAGGCTAATTAGAAATAAGGAATAAAGACAGAACTAGATAAGTATGGAGTTAACTCATTTAGTATGTAAAACCTATTTTGAGTGAATCTTATGCCCAAAAGGAAGAAAGTGGCTTGTCCTTACATAAACCGTGCTTGCATTTTTACATTGATAAGCTAATACAGTTAAAGAAATTTGAGTTGAGTCTACCTCATCGTTCTAATGGGCTCTCAGGAAGCTTTTACTTCGCTTCACAAGTCTGAAACCAGTCAGACAATGCTTATCTAAAGTTCTTTCTGGCACTACTTAGAAAAGCTGTTTTCTTATAGTTGGTGATAAAATTATTATTTTAAGGACCTATTTTGTGCAGTGTAATGAGTGGGTAGCATTCTAGTACAAAATTACCCTATCACAGCCCGGCGCAGTGGCTCACGCCTATAATCCCAGCACTTTGGGAGGCCGAGGCAGGTGGATCACGAGGTCAAGAGATTGAGACCATCCTGGCTAACATGGTAAAACGCCATCTCTACTAAAAATACAAAAAATTAGCCAGGCATGGTGGTGGGCACCTGTAGTCCCAGCCACTCGGGAGGCTAAGACAGGAGAATGGTGTGAACCCAGAAGGCGGAGCTTGCAGTGAGCCCAGATGGCACCACTGCATTCCAGCCTGGGCGACAGAGCGAGACTCCATCTTAAAAAAAAAAAAAAAAAAAAAATTTGCCCTATCACTCAATCATCAGTTTTTCTATGTAAGTAACACTGACATGCATTAATTAACTTATTTTTTAAAGTTCAAAGAGTTACTGTCAGCTGGGCATGGTGGCTCATGCCTATAATCCCAGCACTTTGGGAGACTGAGGCGGGAGGATTGCTTGAGCCCAGGAGTTTGAGACCAGCTTGGGCAACCCAGAGAAACCCCGTATCTACAAAAAATTTTTTAAAAATTAGCCAGGTGTGTGGTTTGTGCCTGTAGTCCTAGCAACTGGGAGGCTAAGGCGGGAGGATCGCTTGAGCCCCAGGAGGTCAAGGCTACTGTGAGCCATGATTGCTCCCTGGCCAACAGAGCAAGACCCTGTCTGGAAGAAAAAGAAAAAAAAGAAAAAGAGTTAATCTTGGATCTCTTTTTTGTGAAAAAGTGGAACAACTACAAGTTGAGTATCTCTTATCTGAAATGCCTGGGGCCAGCCGATTTTGGATTTCAGATTTTTGAATTAGGGATAATCAATCTGTAGTATATTTTGAGTCACAGGTTTCTTTGGTATCTATTTATTGAGTCTCAAACCTCACTATACACTAGACTCAACTGTGCTCTGAGTGGCACTATATCTATGTTTTTAAGGCTTCCTAGCCAGGCGATCCCAGTCTGCAACCAGGGGTAAGAATCACTGGTCACAAAGCACAGCCTCTGGAGCACATTAGACATGCACATTCTTGACCCCGTCCTATACCTACTGAAGAATCAGAAACTCTGGGAGTGAAACCCAGCAATCCGTTTTTAAAAGCCCTCAAGGTAATTCTGATGCATTCTAAAGTTTGAGAATTATTGTTCTAGAGCTTTGAGAGACAGCCAAATAGCACATCTCTTCAGGATGGCTACAGATTGGCTTCTGTACCAAAGAATGTTTCCATCCCCAGAAAATGTAGACCCCAAAATTGATTTTGTGTTTACAAAGAAATGAGTCAGTGGAAATTCTACCCTCTTATATATCCCTTGATATAAACCCTTCAATTTGTGCAGCTGTAATTGTCAGCCACTAGGCACTGATAGACTGTATTATGGAGAATTCACTGGGTTTTCTGTATCAATGATATCCAATAGAAATAGGCAAGCCACCTGTGTAATTTTTAATTTTTACATTAAAAAATGGTAAAAAAGAAACGTGGAATTAGTTTTAATAATATATTTAGCCTAGTCTATCCGAGATAGTATCATTTCAACATGTGATCAGTATAAAAAATATTAATGAGGTGTTTTACACTTACAGCACAATCTCACTCCAGACCAGCCACATTTCAGGTGCTTGATAACTACATGTGGCTAGTAGTTGCCATATTAAACAACACAGATCTAATCCTTAGGTACTACCACAATTTTGTTATATATACTATTACTAAATATAAATGAATAAGTTTATGTAAAAATATGTTTATAGTGGAGTCTAGCCAGTAGTTCTGTCTCATACTATGTATGTGTTCAATTATGTATGCGTTCTTTTAATTTGGCTTGAGTTGGACTTTCTGTAAGGATAGAACCATGATTTCCTGTTACTTACTTTGTTCTTGAAAGATTCCAATAAACTAAAAAAAGTGTAAGGAATATTTTCTATTATAAAAGGTATGATATTATATGTTGGACATAAACATTCTGCTGTTTGTAGGAAGGGGTTATTTTTAATAGCTTTCTCTGTATTGTTAATGTTTTGAGAAGAAATAAAAGCTGGGAAGACAAATTAGAAAGGATCAAATTTATTTGAGAAGGAAAATGTGTAGCCAAGCAACTACTTGACCAAAAAAAAAACCTGTTTAGACATATTAGTCTTCTTTAAAATTCTGTTTTTATATCATTATTTTTTGTGTGTGTGTCAAATAGTTGCTTGACTACACATTTTCCTTCTCAAATAAATTTGATCCTTTCTAATTTGTCTTCCCAGCTTTTTTTGTCTTTGCCAGGCTGGAATGCAGTGGTGCAATCTTGACTCACTGCAACCTCTGCCTCCCGGGTTAGCAATTCTCCTGCCTTAGCTTCCTGAGTAGCTGGGACTACAGGCGCCCGCCACAACGCCCAGCTAATTTTTGTGTTTTTAGTAGAGACAGGGTTTCACCATGTTGTCCAGGATGGTCTCGATCTCTTGGCCTTGTTATCTGCCCACCTTGGCCTCCCAAAGTGCTGGGATTACAGGCGTGACCCTCTGCGCTCAGCCTATATCATTCTTTTAAATATTAATATATTATCTCTGGACACGGAAACACAACAAAACAAAGAAGAGTTTGAGCCTCTGACAGACCTCTATTCACAACCCTGCTTCTCTACTAGGTGACCTTGGGCAGGCTGTCAGATATTCCTTGCTCTTTATGCCTAGTCTGTGTAATTCCTGCTTTATGGGGTTTTTGTGAAGGCTAAGGGAGTTAATGCGTTTGCAACACTTACTAAGGAGTCTGTCACATAATGCATGCTTGGGTACTGCTAGCTATTATTATTTTATAGCATCTTAGTTAAAACATAAAATAATGCGAAGAAAGGGAAGAATTTGAATTTTTGTCAAATAGCCCTGTAATGTGAAGACTTAAAATTTTGGTATCATAGGAAATATTCCCTTCTAGAATGTACTTAAGAACTGCTTGTTTAAATTCTTACATTTTCAGTATTTCAAAATAATTTCTTCATTGTGAGTAGCAAGGAATTTTCCAAATGAAATTCTTAATTATGATAGAAAATTACTATTATTTCTACTTTTTGTAAGAGATAATAATCATTGTTTATTTTCTTCCCAATGTTTTCATAGATGCTTTTAAAATGTAATACATTTTAAATAGGAGATATGACTTCCATATTTTGGAAGATTTTAATTTAGACTTCATACTATTTGATAACCCATCTTTTTCTTATATAGTTACACTTACTATTTTGTTGCAGTTAAAGTATCAGAGAATCTTGGAACGATTAGAAAAGGAGAACAAAGAATTGAGAAAATTAGTATTGCAGAAAGATGACAAAGGCATTCATCATAGAAAGCTTAAGGTATTCTAAGTTTATCTTGTTTATTCTCAAAACTTTACTGCTTAGCATTGTGTGTTCATCAGTACCAGGTTTTAAGGAGCTGTAAAGTATGCTGTCATCTTTTTCTTTCTAACCTAATGTCCTTGGAGGATGGAAGATCTCTTCCTATATTAACACATTTTAAAAGTTGTAGTCTCCAAATGCTTGTTTTATACTATGCCCATAAAATCTTTACACTTTTAAGAGTTATTTCATGTGAATTGGTTTATTTTTCTGAAATATCTAGTTTATCTCTAGGTTTAACTTTTACATAAAATTTTATATAAAATCAGAATTGTTAATTGATGGACATGTAATTGATGGACATGTAAGTGACTTATTGCTTTACTTGTATGCCAGTGAATGATTAGACCACTTTCTTCAGTTTTTAAAAAATTAACACTTTTCTTCTGAGGAGAGCTTTCTTAGGCATTTTAAAGAATTTTTGAAAAAGTATGTGCTGGTATTGTTACCGTCAGCACATTGGTGAACTTACTTATCAATAAATTGAGTCTTACTGTTCCCCACCAAACTAAGCCATATGTGCTAAATTGAATTGAAACAATTATTTAACTTAAATCTCATATAAGTAAGCAGGGTTTATATGTAGCAAAACTGCAGTAAATCATGGCATATACATTCTGTAGTCATGGTACAAAGATAATATTATAGTTCTAGCTTAACAAACATGCATTAGCAGCTTTGACTCTAAATCATGACTGCACAAAACAGATCAATAACATGACTGTTTACAAGTGGCACTTAGAACTGAGAAAAGTCATTTCCAAGTGCTAATATATGTGGAGTTTACCTCAAAAACAGTATTTTCTCTCAAAATGCAGTGGCAATGAACATTTTTTGTTTATTTTTGGGTGGGTGGGTTGGCAATTGCTTGCCATTTAATTTTTTTAGGGATTAAGAAATGAAAGGAACCTTAAGCCATCATTTTGCTCCTGCCTTAGCATTGAAACTTACCCATAATGCTTCAATGCTTGATGGTACCCATTTTTTAGGCCTGTTTTTTTTGTTGTTGTTCATTCATTCATCAAATAATTACGTGAAGCTTGATACATGCAATACAAGTCACCACAGTCTATTCTGATTCTACAGCAAGAAACGATACAGGATATTTGCCCTTGCTACACTCGTATTTCAGCCTGCCCAGTTGTCAGTGGATACTTAACCACTCTTACCGGTTTAACAGTCTTCCTGGTTTATCCTTTATTCAGATGTTTGCTTGCACGTGCTCTCTATCCTCTCCCCTCTTTCTGTCTCATGCATGCCTCAAACTTAGCAAAGAATAATGTCATTGTCAGTTGGTTACCTGACCACCTTATTTTGCTTTTTGGTGCTAATGGTCTTTCCTTGCATTCAGTATTAGCTCATCAGTATTAAGTAATAATTTCCATCTTATTTAATGAGAATGTTAGGAAATCCTGAATTAATTAACTTTATTAAATCATTGTATCTAAATAAAATAAACTGAATGATAAATGGACTTTTAATCTGTACTATTTTAGTTTTACTATGAAGATGTATTTATGTAATTTGAGAAATCAATACAATGATTATGGAAATTTCTATTTGAATTTATCATTTTTTTCTCTTGACACATCTGTTGTGTTTTTTCTGTACTTTCACTGTTTTATATTATAATTTTTTAAAATTTTTACAGAAATCTTTGATTGACATGTATTCTGAAGTTCTTGATGTTCTCTCTGATTATGATGCCAGTTATAATACACAAGATCATCTACCACGGGTATGTGAAAAATTGATAGTGAACTTGCCAATTAAGCAAAAAAAGAAGCAGCTTAGCTTCTTAAAAATTATGTGTATATATGTACACATACACATATATACATACTAGGTGTAGGCATTTATATTTTTGATATAATCTTACATGTTCCAAGTAATGTTTTAAGCAATATTATTTGACTATTTTAGTTCATTATAAATATTAATAAATAGAAGTACTTTATGAGTTATTATATGTGTTATGAAGGAAGATATTTGTGTTATATAGTCATAATATTTGTAATAAATACTGAACAGTGGATTAAATTAGCCATATGCGTGAAATTTAACCTTATAGGATTGAAAATGTGTTTGTAAAGAGTAAACTAGCTATGGAAAAGACTTATGGAAAGTTAACAACCTGGGTTTAGAAACAGTGGTTTAAATTAGCACAAGTTTTAAAATAAAATTAGGCTGTAAATAGTGGATCCAATTACTGTTTTGCTGTTCCTATTTTCCATGTGCATACATGTATCAATCTTTTTTTTTACGGATTTTAAAACATGTTTTTCACCTGTACAAATTTTAAAAGACTAAAAAAACCTCAGAGCAGCATTACAAATAGGTTTAAATTTTAATTTGGTATCAGAAAAATATGAGTAAGTGTTCTTTGTTTTGTGGGAAGGTTGTTGTGGTTGGAGATCAGAGTGCTGGAAAGACTAGTGTGTTGGAAATGATTGCCCAAGCTCGAATATTCCCGAGAGGATCTGGGGAGATGATGACACGTTCTCCAGTTAAGGTAAGAAAATAGGCCGTCTCAGTGAGGTTCCTTAGGAGAGTAGCCGCTTCAATGAGATCTGTTCATTGTGTTGAAATGAAGACTTTTAACCAAAGAAAGAATTGATACATAGCATTTGGAATGATCCCTAGTGTGGAAATCAGTAGGAGGCACAGCCAGAAGGCCAGTGTGGCAGGAGCTGAGTGAGGGGAGAGTGGTAGGAGAGGATGTCAGAGACCCAGTTGGTAGGCCTTTGGATTTTATTCTGAATAAGATAAGAGAGAAGTTAAGAAAATGAGAATATTGGAAGTGGAGTCAATGAATATAGATAATTTTCTAGTTTTATTGTGACAAAAGAGCAGAGAAATGAGGCAGTAGCAATTGAATATTGTTGGATTAAGGGAAAGTTTTTAACCTTTTTCCTGTTTAGAAAAAAAAGTGCAGCTCACTACCAGTGCTTATTTAATTTTACATTAAACACGCCTCTTTTGAAGCTGAAGCAAATCTGACTAATTTTCAGTGTGAAAATAAAATATAAAATATAAAAACTGTTCTTAGAGTTATTTCTAAACAGTACTAACATCAGAATCATCTCAATCATCAGAATGTCTGTTTTTTAAAAGTCAGATTTATCAGATGAATCTTTGGCCAACAACTTTTTGAGAATGATGTAAACATCACATATAGGAATTCTACGTTTTCTAGGATTTGACATTTTCAGCTATTGAAAATTACTATATTTTGTAAATGGAAATACTCCTACTAAAAACAGAATGCTTTCAATAGAGTGATGTCTGTTGTTTCCAAAGTCAGTATACTAGAGCTATGCAAAAATCATAATAAAAGGGAGAAGATATTTTACGGCAGAGTTGTCTTGGGGCAAACGATGCAGCTGCAAGTGCTACTGGCAAGTATTGTCGGAGCAAGTGGGAAAAGGATTAAAGATTTTTATATGCTGATTATAATGATTTAATAAAGGGCGGAAATGATGCAGGAAAAAGGGAAAATTGCGAGAGCAAAGTGACTGAGGTGAAGGAGATTGCAGCTTGGTGTAGTAGTCCATATCTGGGCGCACTGACAGTTTTCCATGGTCATAGGAAGAAGGCATGGGGCTGCAGAGTCTTTCATTGAACAGGTATTTACGGAGTGCTTAATGTGTACCAGCAGCGTTCTAGGCAATATGTTCGTAAACAGCAACAACAAAGAAGATCCTTACTATAATGGAGGGTATGTTCTAGCAGAGGGAGACAGACAATAGATAATGAATATAATACATGACTGTATAGTATGTTAGAAGACAATAGTGTTGTACAAAAAGAAAAAGTAGAACCAGGCAAGGAGAATGGGCGTGCCAGGGTATTCATAGATTGCATTGATAAGGTGGCGTTTGAACCAAGATTTGCAGAAAGTGAGGGAGTAGTCATTTAGATATCCTGTGTTCAGCAAGGAGAATAGCTGATGCAAAGCCTCTGAGGTGGTTGTGTGGCTGTCATGTTCAAGGAATAACACAGAGGCCTGTGTGGCCAGGTCGGAGTGAAGAGCTAGCCATGGTCGGGGTGAATGATGACATTAGAGGAATAATGGAGAGCAGGGAGGAGCAGATCAATAAGGCCTTATAGGCCATTGTACAGGCTTCCGTTTTATTTTAAGTAAAATGAGGAGCCAGTGCAGGATTTCGAGCAAAGTAACAACAGTGCCTTTTAAAAGGCTGCTCTTTTGAAAATAGTTACAGGCAAGATGTAGAACCAGGGAGTTCAGGCTACTGGAGTATCCAGGTGATACTTGAGCTAGGGAAGTAGCAGTGAAAGTGATAAGAAATGGATAGATTATAAATGTATTTTGAAAGTAGAATTAACAGGATTTCTTGACAGGTTTGATATGGAGAAGGGAGAGAGGAAAAGCGATGGGGAGAGAGAGAGAATGTGTCAGTCATCAGTGATGGCTCCAGGGTTTGTAGCCTGAATAGATTTAAAGGATGTAGTTTGCATGGAAGTCTGTCAGTGGATCAAGTTTGGGGGAAGAAGATCAGGGGTTCAGTTTTGGACTTGCTGAGTGGTGATAACAAGCAGTTGGGTATAACAGTTTAGACAGAGGTCTGGGCCAGAGACATACATTTAGGAGTCATGAGCAACTATCTAAAAGTAGTATTTAAAGTCATGATCTTACTGGAGTGAGTAGTGATAGATCAAGGGAGTGAGTAGAGATAGAGAAGACACAGAAGCAAGCAGTGTATTCTGGGCACTCTGAACATTAAGATGTTGAGGGAAGAGAACATAACAAAGGAATGTATGAAAGCACAACCGGTGTAATAAGAGGGAAAGCAGAGCAGTGCATTGCACGCAAAGTGGGGTAAAGAAATATGGAGGAGGAGGGAGTGATAAGTGAGGTCACATGCTGCTGATCCATCAAGGAAGGTGAAGATAGAAACCAGTCATTGAGTTCACCAGTGGAGGCAAGAAAGGGAACGTGTGGAAGTTTCCTTCTGATTTCTTCTGCTTACTCAGTGAACTACTAAGCCGAATGATCAGCTCTTAATTAGAAAGGAGAAGAGATTGACGACTGAGGCAGGAAGAAAAAGTGAAGTCTTTTAAGAGATTCTGGTGACTCTAGGAGTGAATCAGTGGAGGAAGTCAAGTTATTTAGGATTGCTGAGTTGGACTGAAGTCCCTTTAAGTTCTGTGGACATACATTTTAAATGAATCTGTATGATTGTGTTTTTTTTTTTTTCATGTTCAGCTGGTGGAGGTAGGTGTAGAGTAATTGGAAAATTGAAATTACCAAGAATTATGGCAAGAATAGTGGGAGAAAGACAGTGAGGTTGATGCTGAAATCTTCAAGAAATGAAATCTGTTTACAAGTGCAACAGGACATGGGCAGCCTAGTGTGATTCATCCAAATTGCACTTTTGTGGATCTAGCTATGAATTGAACTGTGTTATATGTTACTAGTAGTTCTGTGTGTGGTACTGCGTGAACGTACCAGACTTTACATACCCATTTTACTATCGATGGGAATTTAGGGTACATCTAACCTAGAGAAAAAAACAAAATGGACCTTAGACTACATCTCATATCATGTTCAATAATCAGTTGTAAAAACATGGGAAAGAAACCCACCTTTGGCTGGGCACGGTGGCTCAAGCCTGTAATCCCAGCACTTTGGGAGGCCGAGACGGGTGGATCACGAGGTCAGGAGATCGAGACCATCCTGGCTAACATGGTGAAACCCCATCTCTACTAAAAAATACAAAAAACCAGCCGGGCGAGGTGGCGGGCGCCTGTGGTCCCAGCTACTCAGAGGCTGAGGCAGGAGAATGGCGGGAACCCGGGAGGCGGAGCTTGCAGTGAGCTGAGATCCGGCCACTGCACTCCAGCCTGGGCGACACAGCGAGACTCCGTCTCAAAAAAAAAAAAAGAAACCCACCTTTTACATTGTTACTAGCACCCTAATTATAGAGGCTGTGAATGATATTTCAAGAAGGAATTAATTTTGTTTTGGCAGGCAGAGTGTGAACAGGTTTCCTTGAAACAGATGAGGCTGGTCTCTTTCCGGTTTGTCATTGGTCCCTTAGTGGTTACTAGAGCTCCTCCTTGACCAACCCTGAATTCCAGTTTTTTGCTTCCCCAGAGCAGTGAAAGTGCCAGAATCCCAACTTAGCATTTTAACCTCCTTAGCAGCTTCTTTCTGCTTGGTTTCTTAATATGTGAATGCCTGGAAAGGAAATTGTGCACAGGATGTAGGGTTTCATTGTGGAGGTTTATTTCTGCAGGCCGTTTTTCTTTGGGATTGTGATACCTTAAGACGTGACTGCTTGATAACTCTGAACTCCAGTCTTGTCTACTCAACCCAGTGACACTGCTACACATTTTAAGTTTTTCTCTTGGGTCTTTGCCCTGTGCTACAAATCAGCAAATCCTCTGATGGAAAATAGCTACAGGAAAAGCCTTCCAAAATCCTTTGGGATTCTGGACGCTTAGGCTGGCCACTATGGTTGCTTTCAAACAGCTGTTTATTGTTTTTTAATCTAGCCTGTTTAGCTAATCTCAGTAGAAGGAGTTGTATAGAAAAGTGGCAATTAGACGTTTAGAAGTTCTTGTGAAACCACTGACTGTTAATATACATTGCTATAACATTTCTTGGCCAGGCGCGTTGGCTCATGCCTGTAATCCCAGCACTTTAGGAGGCCGAGGAGGGCGGATCACCTGAGGTCAGGAGTTCAAGACCAGCCTGGCCAACGTGACGAAACCCTGTCTCTACTAAAAGTACAAAAATTAGCCAGGCATGGTGGTGGGCGTCTGTAATCCCAGCTACTTGGGAGGCTGAGAGAGGAGAATCACTTGAAACCAGGAGGCTGAGATTGCAGTGAGCCAAGATCACGTGACTATACCCCAGCTTGGGTGACAGAATGAAACTCCGTCTCAAAACAAACAAAAACAAAACAAAACAAAATTTCTTTCCCAAATATCACTCCTTGAGTGAAGCCTGTCATAGCTCCCTTATAGTCAGTTCCATTCTCTTCTGTGGCACTCTAGGTTTTGCCACTGTCTTCTGTTATGTCTGTGTATATTTCTCCCAGCGTGTAGTGAGGTCTAAAACCAGGACAGTCAGCTCTGTGTTACCCCACCTACAACACCTGACACATAGTTCGGTCTCTATAGGTGTTGAATGGATGAGTTGTCCTTTACCTAAATTCATCTTTGAAGTTAAATGCAAGGTTTCCTTTTAGTGTTTTAGAGAGATGATTTTGGGCTTAGTGCTGTGTATAACCTTGACTGGGGAAAGAAAGAGGCAGCAGCATTTTAGGTCGTAAGAGATAAAAGGAACCAGCATTCTTGTTGGGAAATCGCAACATGTGTGACATATGTACAAACAGTACAAATACAAAATTATTGTCTTCTCAGAACTACCATGTTGACAACTTCAGGGGGTGCGCCGGCAGTAGTGTCAAGAGACTCTTGGATTTGTGCAATGCGGTAGCTTTGTCTAGACCACGTAAGGGCTGTGGGAATTAATAGTAATTGTAAGTGCATCGTTACATCTTAGTTTTCTGTTACTATCAGGTGACTCTGAGTGAAGGTCCTCACCATGTGGCCTTATTTAAAGACAGTTCTCGGGAGTTTGATCTTACCAAAGAAGAAGATGTAAGTAAAATTCATCTAAGGTTGGTATGTGTAATTTTATAACCTGGATGAGCTTATAAAAGACAATTACAGAATATTTGTGAATTAAGATTTTCTTAGAATTTTGTGTTTTCCATTAGCTTGCAGCATTAAGACATGAAATAGAACTTCGAATGAGAAAAAATGTGAAAGAAGGCTATACCGTTAGCCCTGAGGTAAGGGTTGCAATTCATTTCAGTGACATTTTATGGAAATTAAATGTTTATGATTTCAGATAAATCATAACTTGGTATCGATGTTTAGATTGCTGCTGTTCCAAGATATGTAGAGCTTTTTAAAAAAAAATCCAAATAATATATCATTTTGTGGGTAATTTTCCAGAATAATTACTTTTAGGATCAGAGAAAGAATACCATTTTTGTGAACATCTTATCTGAATAGATGAGATACAGAATTTTCAGAATATATTTCACCAAAAAAATTCTTAACAAATTCCCCCCAAAATTTAGCAGTATTTTATTTTTATTTTTCCTGAATAGACCATATCCTTAAATGTAAAAGGCCCTGGACTACAGAGGATGGTGCTTGTTGACTTACCAGGTGTGATTAATGTAAGTATATACAAAACATGTATTTTATTTTATTCCTGTTGTGTGAAGCATTTATAATGACATTTAAAACCTTTTTCTTTAAGACTGTGACATCAGGCATGGCTCCTGACACAAAGGAAACTATTTTCAGTATCAGCAAAGCTTACATGCAGAATCCTAATGCCATCATACTATGTATTCAAGGTAAATCACATCAAAAGATTTTAATGTACTGATATATTTTCTTCTTTAGCAATCCAAGCTTTGCATTAAATAGTTTGCATTATGTAAACATACAAGATAAATGCATTTTTTGCCTTCTCTTCATATTCATCTTATTAGCAAATAAAATCAAAGTTGAAATTATTTTGATAAGTTTTACATAAGCATCATTGAAATTTTATTGGCTAGGATTTCTTTTAGTAAATAACGTAAATATATTAAAATCTTTCTTGCTATAATGTAGGCACAGGGGTATCATTTGTGCCAAGTTTTAAAAATCTACTTTACATCTTAAAATTCCACAGTGTCATTTTTTAATTTTTTTCAGACGGATCTGTGGATGCTGAGCGCAGTATTGTTACAGACTTGGTCAGTCAAATGGACCCTCATGGAAGGAGAACCATATTTGTTTTGACCAAAGTAGACCTGGCAGAGAAAAATGTAGCCAGTCCAAGCAGGGTGAGATCAAATTCTTTGTTACGAGCATAGATTCTTTGTAAAAGCTCCAGCTGTGATAGGGATTGGTTATTTAAAAAAAAACAAAAAAACAAAAAAAAAACAACAACAAAACACCTTACAACTAAGATTTATTACAATGAAAGGATAAAGCAGAGTCACAAAAGGAAATGGTACATGGTATGACGTCTGAAGGAAACCAGGCTCACATTCCCACCAGTTCACTCCCAGTAGACTCACATAGGGCACATTTAATTCCTCCAACAATAAGCTGCTTGTTAGAGACTCAGCTCCTAAGGTTTTCATTGGAGGTTAGTCATTTCGGCACCCTCATGTACCAAAATTATTTCATGCTCCCAAAAGGAAAGTATGTTATAATTGAACCACATTACTTGAGTAGTGAGCCACTGTTATATAGGGAAAGGTTTATATCAGTGTAGGGAACTGTTTGCCATTTAAGTTTTCAGATACCAGCCAAAGGCAGGCAGGCAGGCCTTTTTAAGGATAGTAGTCTCAGGTCTGCTATGTTAAGCCTTTTCAAGGTAGCCCCCATAACCTCTGCTCTGCCTTATTTTTAAGGGTAAGGCCTGCCATGGCATTAATGGTTCTGATATGGAGAAAGGGAGAAGTGAGGTAGAAACAAATTTCTGTGGCCTCCTCCCCATCTTTCTTCATTCCTTTCATTTCTTTCAACTGTGGGATAGTGAGTTTGTATTTCTTCTGAGATGCAACTGAAGCTTATTTCAGTCCTTTTTGTATAAAAGATTCAGCATTAGCTTAGGTGTAACTGATTCTCATCCCATTATTAATCTGAATGGGCTTCAGGGAGTAGAAACTCCAACATATGTGAAAGATCTCTGTGCAAATATGCATTTTTCTGGGTACATAGTCTATGTTTTTTTGTTTGTTTGTTTGTTTAAACCACATTTAGAAATGGATTTTGATCCTAAAAGAGTTGAGAGCCAGTAGATCCAAATATTAAAGAAGAAGGTGGGAGGGGAGGAAGGAATAAAAGAAGACAATCCAGCTTGGTCAGAATTTAGATATTTGAAGAAAGTATGGAAAAATAATAATAGCTACCATTTATCGAGTGCTTCCTGCCTGGCACTGTGCTAAGTATCATATTGTCCCATAATCTCACCAACCTTTTGGAAAAAATGAAGTTGTTTACCTAAGGTCGCGTAACTACTAGGCAGAAGAGCAGAAATTCAAACTAAGGTCTGTCTGACTTTAAAGAACTACACATCATTATGTGTGTTTTGATAATACATTTTCAATATAGTAAAATTAAATGTAGTTTATTCAAATAGCAATGGAAAAACATTTTAAATGCTTTTGTGCAGATTTATCTATTTAACTATATACATGTATAGCATTATTTTGCTTTCTAAATTGTATATTATGCTTTTAAAACTTATGCAAATTATATCTCACATTAATTTTCCCACTTTTAAAATAGATTCAGCAGATAATTGAAGGAAAGCTCTTCCCAATGAAAGCTTTAGGTTATTTTGCTGTTGTAACAGGAAAAGGTATGCAAAGATGGGTTATAATAACTTATTTTTAGTTTCTGTCATTTTCAAATAATATAGAGTAATTTTCTTGGTGAAAATTTGACCATCATTCTTCCCCAGGGAACAGCTCTGAAAGCATTGAAGCTATAAGAGAATATGAAGAAGAGTTTTTTCAGAATTCAAAACTCCTAAAGTAGGTATCTTGTTAAAACATTTAAACATTTTACAGTAAGAGAGTAGCTTAAATTAAACTGTTTTCACTTAAAAGATCAGGTTTTATAACTATTAGTTTTACATTGGATTTCTAGAATTTTTCCCAAATAGTGAACTGTATCTAATAAGTCCTTAGCTACTTTTTGACAGAATTGAGAGCAGTTTATCACATGGTACAATACATAGTGGCATGCTTCCTTGGATGTGGACACCGAAAGACAACAAAGATCTCTGCCTCTTACTTTATTTTACTTATAAAGTGGTTTTAGAAAATCAATGCTTTCACTTTTAAATATGTGTAGTACATATTTCTCTTACAATATTAGGAAGGGTTGGAGTGGGGTTGTCAAAGAAGTATCCCTAGATAGATATTGACAGGAGATAAGATAAGCAAAAAGAGCTAAAGACCAGTTGTATTACTGTATACTAAGACTTTAAATGTTGAGTTTCTGGAAATAGAAAAGTATGTTTGTTCCTGGGTTAGTATGGTAAGTCAAGATAGTTCTTGCAAACCATAATCTTACGTGCTTTGGGGAGTACACTGACAACATATAGAACTGTGCTGTCTAATATGGTATCACTAGTTTTGTGTAGTTACTAAAATTTAAATTAGTTGGAATTAATTTCTGGAAGATGGCTTTCTTCATGTTCTTTTTAAAGGCATGGTGGCTCATGCCTGTAATCCCAGTACTTTGGGAGGCGAAGGGAGGCGGATCACTTGAAGTCAGGAGTTTGAGACCAGCCTGTCCAACATGGTGAAACCCCATCTCTACTAAAAATACAAAAAAAATTAGCTGGGGGTGGTGGTGCGCACCTGTAACCCCAGCTACTCAGGAGGCTGAGGCGGGAGAATCTCTTGAACCCCGAGGGGGTGGGGGGTGGAAGTTTTAGTGACCCAGGATCACGCCACTGCACTCCAGCCTGGGTGACAGTGCGAGACTCCAGCTCAAAAACATAATAATAATAAAAGATAACATTAAATTTAAATTAGTAAAATTCAATAAAATTAAAATGCAGTTCCTCAGTTACACTAGCCACACATTTCAAGGGCACAATAACCCAGTGTGTCAGTAGCTACCATATTGGAATGTTTCCCTCATCACATAAATTTTTATTGAGCAGCACTGGTATAAAAGGTAAGAGTGGCTGTTAGCAAGCACATTCGCAGACTTGGTGGTAATATTGTTGTCCTTTTTGTCATTTTAATATACTTTAGCTCTTATTTTTTTTTAATAGGACAAGCATGCTAAAGGCACACCAAGTGACTACAAGAAATTTAAGCCTTGCAGTATCAGACTGCTTTTGGAAAATGGTACGAGAGTCCGTTGAACAACAGGCAGATAGTTTCAAAGGTAAGTTGGATTTTTTAAAGAAGCAAACAGCTTAAAACATTTTATTAGCTGGCAATCTTTGGCATCCATACCATTCTGTACTTCTTTCCTTTAACAGTTGCTTGGTAGTTCATTTACAATTAGACAATATCTGGAAAATAGAAGAATACAAACCTTCACTTGTTATACAAGAACAAAATTTTTCCTTTCAGAGGAAACATCTCTAGGAACACATCTGCAGAGTTCAAACAGATGAGAACATTTGCTAGTGCTTGGAAGTACACAATAAATTAGAGAGAATTCGGATTCACCCTGTTGAGGGCAAAGAGAGCAGATGTGTTGGGAAGCAGAGCGCTCTGGACTTCATTTACATGGTACCATTTCCTGAATCAGTGTCATGGTACCATTTCCTGAATCACTTTCCTGCTCAATGTCTTTTATCTGAAGGGAATATATTTGCTTTCCCTTTTCCCATATGTAAATCCTACTTGATCCTACCTATTTATCCCAGTTGTCCCTCTGCAACCTTGTATTACTTTTATTTCCATTTTACAGAAGAGAAAACAGAAGACAGAGTAACTGACCCAAATAACTTACCCAGTGTCACACAGCATAGGTAAAAGACCCGGGATTTGCCTGTTGGTGGAACAACTACTGCAAAGTCCATTCTCTCAGCAGCTCTATGGTACTAAGCTACTTCAGCTGTGTGCTAACGGATTTAACATGGAGAAACTAGAATCAGGGAGAATAGCTTTGAAAGCTGTTGCAAAAATGAAATTCTGAGACGTTGAGATCCCAGAGTACTAAGGGGTGATAGGCGCACTCTCAGAAATTCACTTAATACAGAGGACATGTATTTTAACCGCTTTAACAACTGCATCTGGAAAGAAGGCGAATCATCAAACTTGAACTTTTCCTTCTTCCTCAGCAACACGTTTTAACCTTGAAACTGAGTGGAAGAATAACTATCCTCGCCTGCGGGAACTTGACCGGGTAATGTTTGGATACTCATGTATTTTGTATATATCTTAATTTAATGTTGTGTGCTGACTAAATTTATGTTGAGAGAAAAATCTGATAAGCTAAATTACTTTGGTTTTGACTATAACTACTAATTTGTAAGAATAATCTCTAGGAGCAGTTCTCTCTTACAATAATTTATTTATTATGTAATATTAAAAACAGGGATTATAAGATGTCAAAACAAGTGTTGAAAATGTTTTCTGAGAAGGTAATGAATATGCTTTAAAGGTTTTGTAGAATTCGTGTATTCATGTAATTTAGTGGGAATTAAACATTGTTTTTCCTTGATTTTAAAATGCCCATTAGTTAATAAAACACAGCATTAATGTATAGTTACTGATGTACTAAATTAATATGTATTGATGCTTTCATATAACGTGAACAAAGTTATGTGAGAAACTGCATTCAACATTGAAAAGGTAGATATTTATGTCAGTTTCTTTGTCCTTATCTGGATAATGGCATTCCTAAAAAAAAGACACTAGAAATGCATTTTTGCTAGTCATGTGTATTTAAACCCAAATTCAGCCTTGTAGCCTGTCAAAAACCTCCTTTTGGTTATCTCTGAAAATCATGACAGGGTAAATTTACTGTCTTATGGAAATCTTACTTACTTGTATTTATATTGCCTAGAATGAACTATTTGAAAAAGCTAAAAATGAAATCCTTGATGAAGTTATCAGTCTGAGCCAGGTTACACCAAAACATTGGTAAGTATTTGATATTAATCTCTTTTCTGAAAAACTTTGCTATATGGGTTATAATGAAATACTAAAACTTAGATTGATAAAGCAGTGATTTATTGTTGCCTTGGCTCATAGGCAAAAACATAATAGTATTTTTTTTGGCAATATCTAACTACTATTGTAGTCTAACCAGTTGAATTTCTGAAAGATGGTTTTCTTCATGTTCTTTTTAAATCTTGATTCTCTTTGCCTTTTCTTTATCTTATACTTAATAAATACATAATCGTAATTTCTGTAAAATCATTTAGGCAAAAGTTTCGTCAAATTGTACTTCAGGTAAATATCAACCTGTCAAAATTGGTTTATAAAGGGAGATCAGTATATATTTTCAGCTTCTCCATTCTGAATAAGAACAGTTAGTGCTTTCTGTACCATGTGGTTAATATGTTATATACAAATCACATTTTGAACTTAATGCTATTAATACTTGAAATTTTTAAAAATAGCAAGTAAATGCACCCTTTTGAAAATTTTTTATGTTAATCTTTTCTAAGACAAACTGTTACCTTCAGTTTATGTTTTATGTAAGTTTGGCTATTCCTAAATTCAGTGGAATGAGACATAGTAAAACAAGGTATGTATAAATAGCCTTGACATTTTTGTAGTCACATGTTAATTAACAAATTCCTCAGGCAGAAATTATCATTCTGATGAAGACTGGTATTTTAAAGAATTTACTCTTGAAGCACAACTATCCTCACTGCCATTCATTATAAATACTTTCTGTACCTAGTCTATTCACTCAGTTAAAGGTTATCAAAAGTGAGCCTTGATAGTGGTATCTAGTCTGTACATTTGAATTCAGCATCACTAGTTTCCTCATCTCAGTGCCCTTTCTTCCTCAGTGGTGAAACCTCTTCTGTCTTCAAGTAGTCCACATTTGCTGGTTTTTAATCTCCATTCCTTATCCAAAAAAAGAGATCTGATTTTATATGTTCTTGTTGATTAATCAAATATTATGACACAACTTACGTTTATTTGTATCTTAGCCCAGTTCCATGGCTTTGTGTCAGTCAGCTTTGAAGTTACAAAGAGATACATAGGTTTACAGATTGAATATAATACTAGTTGCCTTGCTAGATTGTATGAGGGTGTTTAATGTATATAAAAGTGATAGGTAAACTGTAACAACTAATAATGCTGTTTATGGGGAGAAAATGTGGTCCTTCTATAAATTAATTTTTGGTATCATCAAATGGAAAGGTTAGTTTTGTTTGGACAGAGCAACCCTGAACTCAAAGTATTTCTTCACTAAAATGAGCCTTGAAAATAAAGGTAATTTATTTAATACAAAGATAACTGAAGAGAATTGCCAAGGGACAATGAATGCATACCACCAGATTGCCCATTGAAAAGGCAAGGGTCAGAACTAGGACATCTGGCTGCTAGAGATTTATTTTCGTAAGCTGATGAATCATATATGATTCTCTGTTTTTTCAGCCTGTAGAGGCTGAAAAAATGTTATGCTAACACAAATATAAATCAGAATAGCAGGTCCGAGCCTTAGCTGTTCATACCACATTGAATTCAAGTGCATTACACCCCAAATATTTTCCAAATATTTTATTACTGTGACATAGTTGATGTTGTCTTGAAGTTTCTGTTGGTATGTTTTTGCTGAATAATGCGTATGTGATATTTTAGGACAATGCCTAAAATGCCTACAATTATTTAAGTCATAAGACTGATCTATATTTGGTTATCTGGAAACAGTGTTAAAAGCATCTTATGTCCTACATGACAGTTTGTTATTTATTTGTAGACATTCCACTGTCCTTTGGTTAAGTTTTAGGAAGGTTATTAGGGGTATAGATTTGACATATAATACGTTGTAGTTGGAAATAGGCTCTCAGCATTTTTACGCTGTGCCTGGTTTTCAAGAATGAATCACTGACATTCAGCAGGAGATACTGATACATCATTAACATCATGTGACCATCAATGTAGCTATATCTTTTCTAGAAGGATAGCTGGCTGGCTTCACAGAAATACATTTTTTCAAAAAATGCTAGTATGGTACCTTTTTAGAAATTCTCGGACTTCAGAAATCAAAGATTTGCAATAACATCATAATTTGAGATTTAAAACATGAATAAGTGTTAAGGCACAGGCAGGAATATGGTAAGGGCCAGGAGATGAGAACAAGAAAGGTGACACAAGTAGCTGTGTACTGTGGCTTTAACATAAATGGGGGTAAGAGGCAGGAGATAAAACAGTTGATGTAAGCAAAATATTAAGTTTATTAGCCATATTCAGAAGCTTAGTATGTATTCCGTAAGCAGTTGGGGAAGGGTGGTCACTGAAGAGGATTAGGTCAGGTTTGCATTTTAGAAAGGTCTTTGTAGTAGGCAAAATGGAATACGGGTGGAGAAGACTACAAGCAAGGAGGCAGTTGGCTGTTGCAATAATTTAGCAAGAGGTGATCGTGGCTTAAACTTGGATAGTGAGTGGTAATACAGGTAGAGAAGAGACACTGTGAGATACTTGAGAGGTTACGTAAAAGACAGAATTTACAGAATTTAGTGATTGTGTAGATAATGAAGAGTCTATTAAATAAAGAGCATGTTTATGTTCAGTAATTACATTGCTGGAAATATATGCAAATAATGATATATTTGACAAAGATGAACACATAAAACCTTTCACCTTGGTTTCTTTAATAAATGTGAAGAAATGGAAAACAATTTATGTTTCCCATTTGGAATTATATAGTATTTGGTTTATATAGAGCAGATTGCTGCTCTATGGATAGAAGTGGCCTTTGAAAAGTATAGGATGTTGACATGGAAAACTAAATACAATATACTTTTATATTTAAAAAAAGGATTTATAGAACACTGTGTATAATTACGAACCATTTGTGTGAATACACCCACACAAACAGTTACATAGACATAATTTTTTAAATAATAAAGCCATAAATAGTGGTGATCTTCTAAAGAGGAACTATGGGATGCTTCTTAAATTTTCTGTTTTGGTTGAAATTATTATATGGAATATAATAGTCCTCTACTTTAAAATAAAAAAAAATCCATTTAAAAAAGTATTTCTTTAATTAAAGTGGAATGTAGGTAAAGTTTCTGTAGATAAAGAAGGCAATAAAACTCTTACCTTTTTTGTTAAATATGTTATTATATTATATTATTATAATATTATGTATCATATTTTGTTAATTATATTTTGTATATTAGTAGAAGTTATCCCTGGTTGATGGCAAAACCTGGAATACAGAAGTCACCTATAATAACACATAATATAGTCCAGGCATGGTGGCTCATGCCTGTAGTCCCAGCACTTTGGGAGGCCCCCACGGGCAGATCACTTGAGCTCAGGAGTTCAAGACCAACCTGCACAACATGGTGAAAACCCTGTCTCTAATAAAAATACAAAAATTAGATGGGTGGTGCACGCTTGTAATCCCATCTACTTGGGTGGCTGAAACAGGAGAATCGCTTGAACCCAGGAAGTGGAAGTTGNATGTTATTATATTATATTATTATAATATTATGTATCATATTTTGTTAATTATATTTTGTATATTAGTAGAAGTTATCCCTGGTTGATGGCAAAACCTGGAATACAGAAGTCACCTATAATAACACATAATATAGTCCAGGCATGGTGGCTCATGCCTGTAGTCCCAGCACTTTGGGAGGCCCCACGGGCAGATCACTTGAGCTCAGGAGTTCAAGACCAACCTGCACAACATGGTGAAAACCCTGTCTCTAATAAAATACAAAAATTAGATGGGTGGTGCACGCTTGTAATCCCATCTACTTGGGTGGCTGAAACAGGAGAATCGCTTGAACCCAGGAAGTGGAAGTTGCAGTGAGCCGAGATTCGCCACTGCACTGCAGCCTGGATGACAGAGTGAGACCCTGTCTGAAAACAAAACAAAACAAAAAACATAGAATATAGGCTGGGAAAATTGTTAGATGATAGCAGCAAGCAATAAGGTAGCAGATGACATAACTAGTTGGAGTAGCTTCACAGTATAAGGGTTTTTATATGAACATTGAGAACTGATGGTTCAGAAGAGAAACTGGGGTGAGAGGACTTAGCTTCTACTTTCTAACTCTGAAAGCCATTCAACTACTGAATAGCTTCCTCTCAGCAGAATTTGAGGACAGAGGACAGTCACTTTCCTTAAGGAAAAGTTTGGAGGTAAAAAGAATAGGAAAAGAGAATGAGAGTGTAAAATGGTTTGTCATGGAACCGGGTATTGGGAGCACAACAGAAATTGTTGTGATGGAGGGGAGCAGTGGGAGTCTGGGACAGAGGAAAGCCGCTTGGCGATGAAAGGCAGGAGAGGCTGGGCAAGGAGAATTGATAACAGCTGCCTCTGTGGATGTCAAAGCAGCGACCTCCCTTGAGAAAGTTGCCTTTAGCTTCTTGGGATTTGGTAGTCATGATTTTAAAAAGGGTGTCAGGGATATGGATTCCTGGCCCAGAGACTCCAGGGAAAAATAACAGACTGTGTCTCTTCTGAAGCAGGATGAGACAAAAGCCCTGGAGGTCAGAGGCTAGATCCTGGTCTTCAGTTCAACTTTCAGTTATCTTCTTGAGATTGTGTTTAAAGTGGTATCTGAAGGGGAGGCCCTGAGAGGCTGCTTTTCTTCGTCTTGCTCCTTACACTCTCCCACTCTCTGTCATTAATTCAGTGACTAAATTGTCTTTGTTCTTTTGGGCCCCAGTTGTATATCCTCCTCAGACTCTGTTTTCTTTACTGGTTGTAACTGAAAAGTGACCTGAAAGTTAGCAATAGGAAACCAGGATCTGCATTCATTGATTCAGTAGACTTAATTTTACACAAAATGTTTAGTAAATAGTCTTGGAGGGTAGAAGATGTTGACTCGCCTCTCAGCTGGGCTTTTGGACAGCAGGATATTTCTGCTACCCTGAGATTTGTGTCTATATCCTAAAGGGTTGAGGTTACTCTTAAGAAGGATCCTCTGATAAGTAGAGTTTTGTTGGTTTTTTTTGTATATATTGTAGTATTCTATTATGGTATAAGTTTATTACCCAAATAAATATTTTCTTGAGAGTTCAAATTAAAATAGTTGTCTTTTTTTATTAGTCACCCGTGTTCTTTTAAGATGTCTTTCATGGCAGCATTTTCAACATGATTATGCATCTTTTACATTGTTACCTTAATCATGAATTACTGAAAGATTTTGTCTAACAGCATTCTATAACATCTCTCTGCTGTGATCTGATAAGTTGTCATATTTATACCAAGAAGTTTTCAGTCTCGGACTCTCCCATAAACACATGAAGTATGTGTTAATACTAGGCAGGTAAGTGTGCATGAAAAGATGCTCAAAATTATTAGTCATTAGAGAAATACAACGTAAAACCACAAGGACCACTATAAACTTACGAAAATAGCTAAAATTGTAAATGACAGACTATACCAAGTGATGGC
Organism: Rhinopithecus bieti; assembly: GCF_001698545.2. Classification (NCBI taxonomy): domain Eukaryota; kingdom Metazoa; phylum Chordata; class Mammalia; order Primates; family Cercopithecidae; genus Rhinopithecus; species Rhinopithecus bieti. Next base: position 7,314,244 of record NW_016805666.1, read on the forward strand.
AAGGGTGGAGAGGACCTAGAACTCTCATTCTCTGCTAATGGAAATGTAAAATGTGGCAAACATTTTGGAAAAAAACATTAAACATGTAATTACCATATGATCCAAACATTCCACTCTTAGGTATTGACCTAAGAGGAATGAAAGCATGTGTGCGTAAGAAGGACTTGTACTAGAATTCTCCTAGCAGCTTTGTTTGTAGTAGCCAAAAGCTGGAAACAGCCTAAGTGTCTATCTGCACAAGAATGGATAAACACATTCATGCAACATAATACTACCCAGAAATAAAAAGAAGTGAAATTTGCTAGATGCAGTGACTCATACTTATAATCTCAACACTTTGGGAGGCCAAGGCAAGAGGATTGCTTGAGCCCAGGAGTTGAAGACCAGCATCAGCAACATAGTGAGACCCTCATCTCTACAAAATTTTTAAAAATTAGCCTGGCATAATGGCGTCCTCCTGTAGTACCAGCTACTTGGGAGGATAAGGTGGGAGGATGGCTTGAGCCCAGAAGGTTGAGGCTGCAGTGAGCCCTGATTGTGCCACTGCACTCTAGCCTGGGCAACTAAGCAAGACCCTGTCTCAAAAAAAAAATGTGAAATATTAATACATACAACAGCATGATGAACCTCAAAATAATTATGCTGAGTGGAAAAAGAAAGGCAAAAAAAGAGTATATGCCACATGATTGCATTTATATAAATTTCTGGAAAATACAAACTAATCACAGTGACAGAAAGCAGTTACAGTGGTTACAGCTTTTGAGGATGGTGGATGCGTTCATTATCTTGACTGCTGTGATTTACACATGTGAAAACTTCTCAAAACTTTAGATATGTACAGTTTATTGTAAGTTAATGGTACTTCAGTCAAGCTGTTTTTAAAAACAATATTATATTTAGATTTGGTGTTTTTGATACTTTTTTATTTCAGGGAGGAAATCCTTCAGCAGTCTTTGTGGGAAAGAGTATCAACTCATGTGATTGAAAACATCTACCTTCCAGCTGCACAGACCATGAATTCAGGAACTTTTAATACCACAGTGGATATCAAGCTTAAACAGTGGACTGATAAGCAACTTCCTAATAAAGCAGTAGAGGTTAGGATATAATTTAATTAAATGGGTAAGAAGCATTATCTGAAGGGAGTAGGAGCTGTGAATTTTAGACTTTATTCCCATCACAGCCTCTTTCTTTCGTTTGGGTCCTTATATCTCATTTATTCTTTACTCCTCATCTCTGTGTTGGGACTAACCTTGATGTTGCTACCAGTTACTACAGTTATAAAAATTTACTTATTGTTATGGTGTTGGCCTGAGGGTATTGGTACTTCTTCCAAAGACTGTATTTAACAAGCAAATTTTGCTTGAGTGAAATATTTGCTTGAATATTTGCTTGAATGTGAAATATTTTGAACATTTCATCTGAGCTCAGTTCTACTTAAATTATCATTTTCTTAGTTAGGATCCTGACGGAAGATTAAACTAGGAATTATTTAAAAAAAAAAAAAAGAAAACCTACCTTAAAGAATCTGTTTCTGCTACCATGTCTCTTGGCTTTGTCACTTAATAGCTGTATGGTCCTTTGCCTAGTTGCTTAACTTTCCTATGTGTTTTTTCATCAATAAAATGGTGACAGTAATATTGCCTACCTCACAGGGTTGTTATAAGGATTAAATAAGTAATTGTATGTAAAATACTTAGACAATGCCCAACCCATGATAACTGCTCAGGAAATGGACCTGCTGTTGTTATGATCATCATCATCTGAATTGATCCGTCATGTACATCACCGCGTACACAGTGATTGTTGAAGCTAAGAGTCTGTGTCCTGTGCTTCTGTGTGAGGTTGCTCACAAAATTGAAGTCAATGTTAAAAGTAATTTTGTTTTTCATACCTGTCTTAAAGGCAGTGTCAGTTTCTCATTATTCAGATGTGATTTCACCCCTTTCCTATCTTGCTCCAGTCTTGACTCCCTTACCTCTGTTCTCAATTTCTTCAAGCCCGTTTCTAAGAACTCTAGCAGCCTCCCTGCCTAAGTTGCACATTGCTGAGCCCTGGCAGTTCTTGACACATTTACCCCTGAAGAAATTAGAGAGTGGCTGCTCCCCCTTCACTAGTTCTCATTACTGGCACTAACATTTTTTCTGGGCCATGTCCTGTGATAGGATATTTTCCCATCCTAAGGTTCAAGCAGTGGAAGTGGTTATAAAAGCATCAATTTTTCTTTCCACTGCTGCTTTCTGTCCCTCAGCATTAGGTGTCATGGAAAGAATGTAGATCTGGTGAGAAGGTCAGGAAACATGGATCTTAATACTCGCCCCACCACTCACTCCGTATTTTGGACTTTTCTTTATGTTTAAAATGAGAGAGGGCTAAAAGTCAGCATTAAAAAGCCCACTTAGTTGTAAGTAGATTTTGTTCTTCATTGATTTTGTTCTTCATTATTTTTGACACTGTGCTCTTCCTTTCACTTTTCAGATCATTAGGAGTTAGCTATAATACAAAGCTGAATACTCTTCAGCTGTGTTTGAAAGTGTTGGCGCATTGCTTCATATCTTTGCTTAAAGACAAAGATATGAAGATGACTGAATCATTAAGACATTTTAAACTTTTTGCAATGTGAAAGAAGCAGGCAAACTCATGTCTTAGAGGTTGAAATAAATAAGTGAACTAACTTAGGTGGCAGGCTTAGAATACATACCTTATCTTGAAGAGACAGCCCTGTTCAGCTACAGCAGGTGGTGTCATGTAGGAATATGGGTATACCCTTCTCAGTCAGTTCAAGAGAAGCTGTCAGCGCAGACTTTTAAATGAAATCTCTCAATTTTTAAATATTGGCAAGCAATTTTAAAAATGTGAACCACTGTGCATGTCTAGCAAAGCATATCAGGAAGCCGTATCTGTCGCCAGCAACCCGTGTGAGACCCTCTACATCACTGGCCTTTTAATGTAGTTTCACATATATTTTCTGAGAAGCTGATTTATTTATCACATCTGGCTTGAGCTCATGTGTAATTTTTCATGTTAAACATTAAAGTATGTAGTAATAATACACCTTTTTTCTTTCAAATAATTCTAGGTTGCTTGGGAGACCCTACAAGAAGAATTTTCCCGCTTCATGACAGAACCCAAAGGGAAAGAGCATGATGACATATTTGATAAACTTAAAGAGGCCGTTAAGGAAGAAAGTATTAAACGACACAAGTGGAATGACTTTGCGGAGGACAGCTTGGTATGTTGTTTGTTTACTGGGGTATCAGCCTCATACTTTTATATAACTTCTCAAATTGGTTCTTTTCATAGGAGACTTTTATATGACTAAATTACATTCTGAATGAAAATAATGAAGTAAAGAAACAGATTTATGATCTGTAGTCTGCCCTTTAATATTTCCCTGCCCTTCTAAAATCACCTGTTGCTATTTCTTTCTTGGCTATCATTTCAGAAAAAAGTAAAACTTTGCAGTAAACGACTCTGATAAACTTCTACAAATGTCATCTATTCGCCATTTTATGGGCCTGTCTGTAGATAACTGATTCTAATTTTACCCTCTGTGGTAATGAAAGGAACTAAATGCATTGGTTTTCAGTGAACTTATAAAATGTTAGACTTATAAAATGTTAGACGCCTAAAATCATACCACCAGCTACCATGTATTAAAGCTCATTATGTGCCAGGAGCTCTGTAAGCATTATTTGATTTAATTCTTAACTAGTCCTATTATTGTCATTGACAGAGCTGGGATTCAAGCCCTTCTCTAATGGCAAAGCCTGGTTCCTGACACCACATGATAAATCTTTTGTTATGTGGAATGCTCTCACTACCAAAATCAAATCTGTTAAGTGCCTGCTCTGCTCAGAGAGTTACTAGAGGTGTTGTTGAATTACAGGATTGAGCGATTTTCTGGGAAAATGCAGAGCTGGTTGTGATTAGCTGGTTGTAATTATAATTTTGTTTTAAAGAAATGTTTGTCTTTATGGCTGGGCGTGGTGGGTCACGCCTGTAATCCCAGCACTTTGGGAGGCCGAGGCGGGTGGATCACCTGAGGTGGGGAGTTCAAGACCAGCCTGACCGACATGGTGAAACCCTGTCTCTACTAAAAATATAAAATTAGCCGGGCATAGTGGTACATGCCTGTAGTCCCAGCTACTTGGGAGGCTGAGGTAGGAGAATTGCTTGAACCCTGGAAGGGGAGGTTGCAGTGAGCCAAGATCATGCCATTGCACTCCAACCTGGGCAACAAGAGTGAAACTCGCATCTCAAAAAAACAAAGAAAACCATATTTATTCTTGTTAAATGCCTTATTAAGACTGGCTTACTGAGAAAACAGTTTCATTTTTATTCATCCAAAAGTTATAAAATTTGGAAGCCAATTTTCAACTGTAATAAATAACTTTTATGGTTTTATAGACCTTTTAAGTATCTACCTTATTACTTTTTTCATTGCTGTTAACACTGGGAATAATGGTTATTAATTTTTTTCTCCTCATTTTTGAAAAGGCTAACATATAGGTCATATGGCAAAAAGGAGAGTTGAACATGATCTGAATTATTAAGCCCTGAATTTTAGGTTTCTAGATGTTGCATTTCATGTAGTTACATTTGTAATATTTTGTACAATGTAAATGTGTAATATTACCCGTGCACCTCATATGGTTAGCTTATTTAATTTGGGCCAGGAGAGAATCTCCAGTCTATATTTTTTAGGTAGCAAGCTAACAAATAAGCAGGCAAGTAAAAGGAGTTTATGCATTTTTGTGGGAAGGATATATTCTTATGCTGGTTTAATATACATGGTTATTTTTCCATATTTACTAAGCTGTCAATTTGAATAAAACTACTAAAGTGATGAGATGTAAAAGAAGTTAGCATTTTCTTTTCTTGTTATTTTCAGAGGGTTATTCAACACAATGCTTTGGAAGACCGATCCATATCTGATAAACAGCAGTGGGATGCAGCTATTTATTTTATGGAAGAGGCTCTGCAGGCTCGTCTCAAGGATAGTAAGTAGAGGCGCAGCTTATTGAGTTCTGAGTTCACAGTGGTGAAGGAGTTATCCAACTTTAGTGAACATTTGTAAAAATATATTTAACATTTAAAAGTCTTTGTCGTTAGTACTATAGTTGAATATTATTTGTGGAAATTTTTTTAGTCAAGTGCTTTGTAGCTACTAAAACAAATGGACACATGATGCTTAGATGTACTTATATTCTATAAAGCTATAATGCAGAATATTTTAGTGTGTTTGCTATTGTACTTATAGGAATTTTATAAGCAATTATACTTTTATGTATCATAAACTCGTGTATAATTAAACTCTTACACATGTGCCATATCAGTCATGTGGGCTTTTTCCTTTATTTCAACTGCCTTCATATTGATATAGCACTTTGAAATAGTTAAGAAAGCAAGACTATTATTAGTTATAATTTGTGTACAGGTAAGTGATAAAATTGTTGATAAGTTAATTTTTTTTTTTTTCTAGCTGAAAATGCAATTGAAAACATGGTGGGTCCAGACTGGAAAAAGAGGTGGTTATACTGGAAAAATCGGACCCAAGAACAGGTGAAATAAGCGCATCTCTAGTCTTATGATGATATAATTGTGTTCATTTTCATTCAGGCATTAAAATATAACCTTTGTGTGGCTCTAGACCAGTCTCAGGAATTTTAAATGTTTTATATCATCCTTTCTAAAATATAATGAATCTTTAGAATAAAGAATAAACTACATAAGAAAGTTTTTTTTAAGTGAAGTAGCCATGTTGTTAAAAGACAAGAGATGAAACATGCCCCTTTTGTGGTTGATTACTTTGTTCATTTCAATTCCCTGTTTGAGGTAAAAAGGAAGATTAAAGTTATGAACAGGCCAGGCACAGTGGCTCATTCCTGTAATCACAACCCTTTGGGAGGCCAAGTTAGAGGAATCGCTTGAGTTCAGGAGTTCGAGACCAGCCTGGGCAACATAGCAAGACCTCTTCTTTATTAAAAGTCAAAAAAAATTAGCCAGATGTGATGACACATAACTGTTATCCCAGCTACTAGTGAGGCTGAGGTGGGAAGGATTGCTTAAGCCTGGGAGGTCGAAGCTGCAGGGAAAAAAACTTGTGAATAGAAAAAAATGATAAGGTTTTCAGAGGACGTACAGTGAATATGCTTGGGGGGGGGAAGATACAATTTTTCTTGCCTTATTTTATTATCTTATCTATATCTATCATTAAAGTCCCTACCTCTCACCTCCACCCCTTTTCATTCCTTTCTGATTCTTATAGCTTCCTTTCCTATCTGGTATTCAGTCTTATATCACTGTCTCATTCCTTGTTCATTCCTTAAATGAAAGAATCTAAATAGAACATAGAATCTAACTACATAAATTAATGAAATAATGAAGATGAAAAAGATTTAGCATCCAATCCATTTTCTTTTCTTGTTTGCTTTGTTCCTTGAATTCATTTAGAGAAAGGAGATCAAGGAATGGAAAATAGAGGAGAAAGAGAGAATAAAATTGACCAAATGAGGTGTCCCTATTTCTTTATTTTATATTTTCATTTTCATTTTCATTTTAAACACAGTTAATTGTATAATCTATATCCTATTTTTTCCTAGTTTCCCACATTTCTTGTTTCATAAGTTCTGTATCAGACGTGAGTCTCAACTTCCTCAAAATAATGAAGAGACAGTCTTCTTTTTCTTTGTGTTTTATTATTATTATTTTGGTAATGACTTTTGTGAAAAATGAGCCATTAAGAAACTGAAGTGAAGCTGAAGAAGTGGACAGTTAGTGATTGGGTCATGCATGTGTTCAGGGTGCATTGGTTATCTCTGCTCTACAGATGGGCTGAGAGAAGGAGATCTGTCAGAAAAGAATTTCTAGGGATCCATCCAAGGTTTCTGACTTTGATAGAGGAAGATGCATTGATTAGAAAGAGCTGCTGTAAGGGAGATAAACTGCAAAAGAAAAATGGTGTCTGGCCTTCAAGACTTAGTGATATTAGGCCTAAAGTCTCTAGAATAATTGATGGCACTCCTCAGCAACTGACTGGTGGTTAATGTGCTTTGGCCAGACACTCTCTGAAAGAAATGATTCCTGCTAGTAAGTTATTTTTTGTCAGGAACTTAAACCCACAGGGGAATCCCTTCAAGAGAAACAAAGGAATTCACTTTAAAGTCAGTGCAAAGGGACTGTAAACCTAGAAGAGGAATCTGGAAAGAAACCCTTTAGAGAAGAGCCTTCTCCCCCACAGGATTTCAGGGCAGCATGTGTGAGACCCAGGCTGACTGTAGAACAGAGGCCATAATTTGGAATATAGAAGGGAGGGGCATCTCAATCACCTAGGAAGGTTGTTTATATATATTATTTTGTTTTCTCCTTCAAAAGCTAGCCTCATGTCAGACTCACTGAGTCCAGCTCTCCTTCTCTGTCCTTTCTCCCTCCCACTCCCAGTTGAAAACAAGTGTTTTCAGCCTCACACCTGGAGGTCACAGGGAGAGACAGAGATTCTAGAAGAGGTTGAGAATATCCCTAGGTCTCACACTGTGAGTTTACGTAGCTGAATGACAGGATTTGGCAGGAAAAGAAACTTAAAGATGAGAAATCCATTCTCTGAAAAGTGTTTTGTGTTTTTGTGTTTCTTTTTTGTTCGTTTTCTAGGAAAATTCATCCCTTTGAAACATTCTCACCTTGTTTGAGCCAAACTAATGGACATTTTGGTCAGGATAGATCCAAGAGTAGTTCTCTCTTCTGAGGGCCAAGTGTAGTGACAGTCAAGTGGTGATGGATGGAAAGGAGGAAGTAAAACACGAGGCAGGATGAGCTTGAGAACACCATTACCAGCGATTTCCTTTCCATCTCAGACTGAATAGTACATGTTTAAGCAAACAGTGAACTTTCTCTTTATCAAATGCTCTTTTTTCTAACGTGTTAGTTTTCAGAGAGTATTAGTAGTTCCGTTTACAAGCTAATTGTTTGCATGTATATGTTAATCTTGTCTAACTACTCAGATTTCATAGCTGTGATAGAGTTTGGGGCAAAAATAAAACCACTCGGTTTCATAGCTGTGGTAGATTTTCTATTCTAGTAATTTATTTAGGGTAATGATTGAATTTAAAGCTAGTTTCTTCTATCATACAATTTTGAGTGGAGGTTTGAAAAATGACAAGATTAATTTAACACAGTATAAGAATCTTGTTATCAAACATAACTAGTGTATGTACGTTTTCCTCCTTTGGTAAAGAGATTATGAAATTAACAGAAAAGAGACTGGAAGTGAATTTAAGAAGGATAGATACCTCACAGAAGCAGTCTGAAGTACCATTTTTTATGAAAAGGCTTTTTAAAAATCAAACTATGCATTTTATATTTATTGGAAAAGAGACATGTCAACAGGTTAAATCCTTACAGTGATCTCGTTCTTAAGTGTAGTTCTTAGATATGAGGCATTTTAGAACATCAACTCTTCCCATGCATTCAGGGTGCTTTTTCCTAGATTCAAATTATACCCTACGGTCAAGAAAGAAAGAAAATACATAGTAAGATTCCTGGTGCTATAACTTCCACAGCAAAAACATTTCAGCAAAAGTAAACACATAACAAGTATGGCTAATCCCTGGGTTTTTTCGCCCGCTCATAAGGCAAATTGTTCTGCATTCATAGGCCATTTACCATATTCATAAGCCAGGGTGCTGTGTTCTTTCTTGTGTTTCTTTCTTGTTTGTTGTGATTAAGCTTGTGATATCTTTTATGCAATAGTAATACATTTATTAAAATTGAGACTGTTTTTCAAGTGCCAAATTATGAACCATCTAAACACAGTCCTTTTTTAAACATTTTAAAGTGTGTTCACAATGAAACCAAGAATGAATTGGAGAAGATGTTGAAATGTAATGAGGAGCACCCAGCTTATCTTGCAAGTGATGAAATAACCACAGTCCGGAAGAACCTTGAATCCCGAGGAGTAGAAGTAGATCCAAGCTTGGTAATAAATACTGCTGAAAAGCAGGAATCTGCTTCCTTAATATTTGTTTCTTGCAGTAAATGTTACTATAAGTGTTAGATATTTAAGTGCTTAATTTGACTTTTGTCATGTGTACATTCGCTGACAATAAAAGCTTAGTCATTTTGTTTGCGTGAAGAGAAGGAATTTTGTTCTCAGTATTGCTTTTTTAAGGGTAATGCTTTAATTTGTAAATGGGGAAATTTACTTTGGCAAGTTCAGTGGTCAACAGTCAGTTCTTGCAGAATGGGATGAAGCCGACCCAGACCTTTGCCCCACATCACATTGTTTCAGATTGCAAAATAGAATTTCTGTTTAAAATGGCGTATGTTTAAAATATATATGTGTTTTGTGTGTGGTTTACAGTCAAATGTAACTCAATTAGATGTGAGTGGATTCAGAAAAAATAAAAATGTTGTTTTTTTTAAAATTAGATATGACCATTGAGTTCTAGCTCCATTTTCCTCTTTTGTTAGTGTGAGAATAAAATACACTTTAGGCTACTTTTGCTTACCTTCATGATACTTTTGAAGACGAATTTTAAAAAATACTTTTGGGCCTACATTTTTTAAAACTACATTCTGTACTGCTTAGAGAATTAAGCAGTCTACTGTTAATTACATTACATCTACTGTAATGTATTAATGTAATTAATTACATCTACTGTTAAGATGTAAGGAATTCAAAAGCTCATTATTATATTAGCTTAAGTGAACACAATTAGAAAAATAAGTCTAGTAGGGAAATCAATCATTAACAAATTGCAAAGCCACACAAACTCTTTTAAAGATTATATGCTATTTGTGTTTCTGTACTTGAGGGATGAGTATACTTACTTTAAATTCCATTGGAGGTCAGAACAAGTAAAAAAACTAAAAATAAAATTGGTAAAACTCAAAGCAGTTATACATCTAGCATTATTTATAAATTGAAAATGAGATTGAAACTGATTATTACATGAGATATTTTTGTTGAATATAGATTTAATTTTTATTCTTGTTGGTCCCAGTTCTCGTTAACAATAAGTTTTATTCAGTTTGACACTTTTAAACGTTATGTGGCACATTGGTGAATACAGTAAGAGGGATTTTCTCTTCAGAGTGATATAGAAGAGATGTTACGTGATTTTTTTTTTTTTAAGTTTTTGCTCATGTCTTAGGCATGAATTGATTGTATGTCTTAATTAGTTTCTAAGACCAAGAAAACCTCAGGTTTTTTAAGTGACAGTTTGTTCAGTGCACTTTGCAAAGCTATAAAATAAGTAGCAAAGTACCACAAGAAGAATACTGCATGGACTAGATGTCAGGACATGTGAATGCTAGTGTATTTCCATTATATTAGCTAATAATATGTCCTTTAATAATTGATACCACTTTTCTGACCTCACTTTTCTTATCTGTCTAATGCAGTTGATGTTTGTTCTTGTTAACATTATTGCTGTTTTGCTCAAAGAAGGACAGAAGGTATTAAAGAATATTGAACACTCGGATTATCTAGCAGTAAAGTGATAGGGATCATATTGGTATGGTAGCAGTGAAATTTGATAAACAGAAAGGAAATGTTGAGTTGATAGACATGATCTGAGACCGTGTTCTTAGTCCTAACTCTTCTTAGATAAGGCTTTCAACCTCTTTTTGCATTGGTTTCCTCACCTCTAACTAGGGGAAGATAATACCTACCCTATCTGCTCCACAAGATGATTATTTGATTATGATAATAGCATTTGTTTAAATCGTTGCTAATTTTTAAGTGCATAAACTGGTAATGGGTCAGAGTAGTGGTAGATCTAATCTTTGTCTTAAAAAAAGTAAGTGAATAAAAAAATTTGAATAACTATGTAAAGAATAACCTTGCTTTTACTTTTAATTAACTTTTTTGGTAAATAAATTTTTTGTACAGCTTCTCAGAGTGTGATTGATCAACATGAATAGTATACAGTAACTCTTCGTTTTCTTTTCTCGTTTTAGATTAAGGATACTTGGCATCAAGTTTATAGAAGACATTTTTTAAAAACAGCTCTAAACCATTGTAACCTTTGTCGAAGAGGTTTTTATTACTACCAGAGGCATTTTGTAGATTCTGAGGTAGGGTTTCCAAAAGCAAAGAGAAATATTTTTAAGCAATAGTTGTTAAAGTATGCTTAAAAGTAAACTTTAGCTTAAGCATTAATTTTATATCCTTTGATCATCTGGGGAAAAAAAGTATGTATAATTTATAAAGAATAATCTAACTCTTATCTTTTCAAAGATACTTGCCACTTCGTTAGTAACTACATCTTACGTGCGTATTATCCCCAATGCTTATAAGAATGTGTGAATGTAAATAGTAAAAAAAAGTGTGAATATAAATAGTAAAAAAATAAAGTAACAAGAAATAGTCTCTTATAATTCCCTGACCTATAAGGATTTGAGTTAACATTTTATGTATTTCTTTTCAACTTTTTCTATACACAGGGAGAGAGAGAGAGAAAGAGAGGGAAAGAGGAAGTGTGTGTGTATCTGTGTGTGTGTAACATAACCACCCATTTGCATAATGGAAATCATACTGCAAAACAATTTTTATCATGCTTTTTTCAGGTGTCATAATTTTTTCTCCATATCACTAAATCTTGTTTAATCATGAAGTTCTTGTATTAGAATGATTCATAATATAAAGTAACCCCTAGGTGGCAGCAGGCTGATATATTTTGAGCATTTTCTTACAAGCAAAAATGCTTTCAAATATCCTTTTGAAAAAGCTCAGTTCATCAACAATCTTATTTAATTGAGACCTCTGAGATGCTGTTCTTTTCGTTTCCAGTAGATGAAAATAAATTCGTATTTAAATGCACCTAATTAAAAGTGGCAAGTTTTTTTGCATAATTTTAATTGTGGAGGAAACTGCTTTCTATAGAAACTTCTGTAGAAAGAAGAAACTTCTATAGAAACTGCCTTCTATAGAAAAAGCTTCTTTTTAAATACATCAGTCTATTTTCATACACAGCTGAATTTTAAAATGGCTTGAGTGCAGACTCAAAGAGGAGGGGTTAACCTAAGGACATATTTAAGATAAATATGGTTAACTGAAACGAAATATAAATGGAGGGTATATGCTATGAATTTCAACTTACATACAATGTAATGGAATTGTCTACTACTCAAGCTTATTTGCTTTGTCATTAGAATTAAAACAAAGCTATCTAGGTGTCAGACATATAGAAGCCAAATTATGTAAAATTTCATGGCTTTGTACAGAAAGGATTCTGTAGCTTAGATCTACAGTATATGCATTAGGTAAATCTGGGTACTTTTTAAGCTTAGGACATATGTACTGGTTCTAGTAGTTGTATGTGTTTGCGATTATAGTTTTCATTTTAACTTTGCATCTGGTAATCTTAGTTACTTAATATTTCAGTTGGAATGCAATGATGTGGTCTTGTTTTGGCGTATACAGCGCATGCTTGCTATCACCGCAAATACTTTAAGGCAACAACTTACAAACACTGAAGGTAAGCCACATAGGGTCTACAGTCTTATTTTGACATTAAAAAAATAATAGTGATGATATCCATATATAATACAAGGATGCCAAAATACTTCCCTAAAATAGTTTTATTAGAAAAACTGGCCAGGTGTGGTAGCTCTACATTGAGAGGCCGAGGTAGGAGAACCGCTTGAGGCCTGGAGTTTAGGACCAGCCTGGGCAGCATTGCAAGACTCTGTTGCTACCAAACAATAAAATAAATTAGCCAGGCATGGTGGCACACATCTGTAGTCCTAGCTATTTGGGAGGATCACTTGAGCCCTAGGATTTTGAGGCTCCAGTGAGCTATGATCATGCCACTGCACTGTAGCCTAGGTGACAGAGTAAGACCTTGTCTCTTTAAAAAAAAAAAAAAACACAAAAAGAAATTATTATTTGCTTTTAAAATAAATCATAATTGGAAAAGATGAGCTATAAAACATACCAGGAGCTTATTTTCATTGCATGAAACTCTTTTGGGAATTGACTCCTAGGTATCACTTAGTTTTTTGGGAAATCTGTGCTTCCATTAGAGTATATAGCTTGAGAATATGACATTCTCTGAGACTCTATGACTGTGAAAAGTATTAACTTAGCAATAGTTCTAACATGATAAAAATTTACTCTCCATATATAGGTTAATTTTATCATCTTTATTCATTTATAAAAACGATGCTCCTCAGGTTTTTTAACTTTCTTTAAACAGTTAGGCGATTAGAGAAAAATGTTAAAGAGGTATTGGAAGATTTTGCTGAAGACAGTGAGAAGAAGATTAAATTGCTTACTGGTAAACGTGTTCAACTGGCGGAAGACCTCAGTAAGTAGTTCTTCCTGCCCTCTACCTTACTACCTTTCCACCTTTCCCATTTCCATTTGTTTGTTGATCCATTTAATCTCAATCTTACAGAAAAGGTACAAAGAATTGGGCTGGGCGCGGTGGCTCACGGCTGTAATCCCAGCACTTTGGGAGGCCGAGGCGGGCGGAAAACAAGGTCAGGAGATCGAGATCATCCTGGCTAACACGGTGAAACCCCATCTCTACTAAAAATACAAAAAAATTAGCCAGGTGTGGTGGTGGATGCCTGTAGTCCCCAGCTACTCAGGAGGCTGAGGCAGGAGAATGGCATCAACCTGGGAGGCGGAGCTTGCAGTGAGTGGAGATCCTGCCTGGAAGTGCACTCCAGCCTGGAAGAAAGGGTGAGACTCTGTCTCAAAAAAAAAAAAAAGTTTGTTACAATGAATTTTTTTCTTCTCCAAACTATTTGAGAGTAAGTTGCTGACCTTAAGTCCTATGACTTCCAAGTAGGTTCGTGTATAGCTCTTAGAAACCGATTTTCTCACAGCAACCAAACACTGATAAATTACAATATCTAATTCTCAGACCCCTTTCAAGTTTCACCCATTCTCCAGTATTATCCTTCCATATAACAAGATGTCCCAGGCTCAATACTGACCCAGCTTCCTTTTTATGAAGAACTGTGTTTAGAAATGGAGACCTAGACATTATATATGCTCACTGTTATTAGAATATCACTGTTCCCTGGTTTCTCAGTGGAAAGAGCTAGGAAATAAGTGTTGTGTATGTTTGTGTGTGTGCAGGTGAATATACACACACTGACATCTGTACTCCTAAATCATGTGTATATTTATATATTAAAACCTGAGTTGATACTGATGCTTCCCATTTTAACCCAGCTTACAGGATTTGTTCTAGTGTTCTCCCTTTCCTGATGGAAAATGGGCTTCTAGTATCCTTAATATATTTTCACATTTTGGTCAGTCCTCCTATACATAACCAAACTTGAATGAAGATATGTCCTTTTCGATTGCAGAAATGTTCTTTTTCCCCAGCTTGGACTCTTAACACTACACACCAGGCCACTACATGGTCCACACCCAGCATTGACACTTCTTTTACCTTGTCTGGGCTCTGACATCTGTGCCAGGCTACTTTTCTTCATGGAGTCCTTTTTACTGAGCTCTGCTGTGACGCTTCGTGCCGGGTGCCTCCCCATCTCATCCTTCCCACCTGCTAGCCCCTACCCGACCCCACAGATTCCCTCCTCACCTGAAGCCAGACCATGCCTTTGTGGAGATACCCTCTTTACCCTGCCTGTGCTTTGCCAGCCTGCACCAGGCCACCCTCCTGCACAGATACTCTCCTCATTACTGGACCAGGCTACCAACAGCCCTGTATGAATCCATCGTAACCCAGGTCAGGCATTAACACCTACAGTAGGCTACCGCGGCTTCCCCTTCCCACCCTCCTAGCTTGTCCCTACTAATAATCACTTTGTCACTGTTCAGGGGGATATTTGGTTCTTTCTTGTAGGTTCCTAGCTTTAAGATAGGATTGCCGCCGGGCACGGCGGCTCACGCCTGTAATCCCAGCACTTTGGGAGGCTGAGGCGGGCAGATCACGAGGTCAGGAGATTGAGACCATCCTGGCTAACACGGTGAAACCCCACCTCTACTAAAAATAAAAAAATTAGCCTGGCATGATGGCAGGCGCCTGTAGTCCCAGCTACTCGGGAGGCTGAGGCAGGAGAATGGCGCGAACCTGGGAAGCGGAGCGTGCAGTGAGCCGAAATTCTGCCACTGCGCTCCAGCCCGGGCTATGAAGGAGACTGTCTCAAACAAAAAAAAAGATAGGATTGCCTACTAAAATTTACTTAGATCTTTGAGAACTCAAGGGAATCAGTGAAACATTATTGTTATTAAATAAAAATAAAATACCTGTAGTTGGTTCCTCTGTTTGAGCCTGTCTTATTACAAGTTTCCCTTATTTCAGCTTCGTGTAACCAAGTATTTTTTTCTTTCAATTTTTTTCTTTCAATTTGCTGTCTTACTAGTTTTCTGATATCTAAAAGGAAAAAAAAGCAGATACTATTAAGAAATTAGAAGTTCTGCAAATTTAAAAGCAGTTTCTGCACTGAACTGTAGGATTACAATACAATCAATAGGAATATCCTGAAGAAACCAGGCCAGGGCTCTTCTGTTTTATACCCTGTGCCTGCGCAGTGTGCTCTCCCCTTGTCATCAGCCCTTGTGGCCTCATTCTCTCCCTCTAGTAATAATCTAAGGTCTGCAGTGCTTTCTCCTTTCCTTTTCTTTCTTCCTTTAAATATTCTTCTTTTGAAACATTTTAACTTTTATTTTCATTTTCTGTCACTTTTGGTTTTTTTCATGCCACCTTGGCAGTATAGTTAAGTTTGTGCTAACGTAGAAGATTAGTGCTCAAATCTGAATTGCCATTTACTGCTAGCTGTGTCATTCTCGGCAGGGAATCTCCCAGAGCTTTAGCTTCTTTATTTGTAAAATGACTTATAGTGGTTATTTCTCAGGATTGTTAGAATTACTTCAGCAAACATTTGCAAGTCCCTGGTTCATAATTGCATGCTAAATTAGCATTGTTACAGGAAGAGGTATGTCATTGTCACAGTGTATACAAATATATTTCTTATATATCCCTCATGATATAATTATCAAGACAGTGAAACAATTCAATGAATTTTACCAGCGTAACACATTTTAAGTGATTGAAAATCGTAAGCATCTTTTCTTATGTTTTTAATAGAGGCTTTGCAACACCGTCACTCTCCGCTCCCAATTTGATTATTTAAAAAAAGTGGATTACTAACTCAGATAGGTACACGGTCAAGCCAAGTTTTATGTTCTACTGGTGGTTCTCCTGAGAAAGCAGTTATATAACTCCCTTGGAATGGTTTACTACTTTTGTACATATAAAATTGTGATGGTGTTAATGTACCAAATAATGTCCTTGGAAGCAAGAGTTTTGCCAGTGACTCAGCTCCATCAGTCACCCTCAAGGAGATGAGCCATGACTTTGTCCATTAGTTGGAAAAGAGTCTGCACAGTGCCTTTTCCTTATTGTTTATCTTTGGTCTGACACTTGGGAATATGGTTATGGATACTTCAGCCAGCCAGAAAGCTTTCAAAATTTAAGTTATTAACGTATTATAAGGATCAAAATTTCTAGTATAACCTGTTCAATTAAAACATAGTATGTTGATTAATTGGATTTGGAGAAAGGGAGGCAATCAAGTTTTTATTACAGTTTCAATGTGTTGAAAAATATTGTATAGATTGTTGAAATGTTGATGCATTCATATTTTTTTTGCCAGTTTTAAGCTGGTACGATTTTAAATCGTTTTCTCACTTTGGAGACTCACTGACCGCCCTTTTTTTATTTTTTATTTTTTTGAGATGGAGTGTCGCTGTGTCCCCCAGGCTAGAGTGCAGTGGCACAATCTCGGCTCACTGCAAGCTCTGCCTCCCGGGTTCAAGCCATTCTCCTGCCGTAGCCTCCCGAATAGCTGGGACTACAGGCGCCCGCCACCACGCCCAGCTAATTTTTTGTGTGTTTTAAGTAGAGACAGGGTTTCACCATGTTAGCCAGGATGGTCTCAATCTCCTGACCTTGTGATCTGCCTGCCTCGGCATCCCAAAGTTCTGGGATTACAGGCATGAGCCATTGCACCCGCCCCTGACTGCCCTTTGAGATGAGTACATAAGTAGGAGTAATACATTTGTCTTTCACATCCTGAAGGAGATATACTATGTTCACTATTGAAATGAAACCATAAAGCTAGAGTTAGGAAGACTGAAGAAATGAAAAAGGAGCTCACATGATTTTTGTCTCAGGAGAGGCTCTTCTAGGAAGGAGGCTCTTCGAGGATTCTTTGGAGATACGGTGGATTCCGTAGCTGGAACAGGGAAAGGGCAAGATGAGCCTGTGGGTGTAGAAAGGAAGGGAGTGCTTGAAGGATGATGAGGCGATGTCAGCAGGTCACAGAAACCCTCTGAAGCAGGCTCCAGTTGGCCAGGCCGGGGATAGTTTGGGCCCCAAAATAATGACAGTAACAAATTTTAACTCACTGAATGAAATAGGAATCCATACATTAGTAATTATGTAAATAAGGGAATAAAACCAGTGATGCAAAAAGGGATGTATATGTCATCGCACAAAATACGTTCACAGAACATATGTACTAATTAAAAGAGGGAAAAGAGTGACTTTACAGTGGAGAGGCCTGGCAATCATCACTTGAAGCAAGTGGTCAGAGTTAATACTATCAGTAATGGTCAAATCAAAACCATACGCCATCCTCTAAAATGCAAGGAGACTCCTGCAGTACTTCTAGTATATTCTTACCAAAGATGTAGAACTTAAATTTGGTCATAGCAATACATGAGACAAACCGAAGTTAAAGCACAGTCTGCAAAATAACTGGCCTGCAGTCTTCAAATGCATAAAGATCATGAAAGACAAGGAAAGAGTGAAGAACTGCTCGAGTTGGAAGAGACTTAAAACTAAATGCAATGTGTGATCCTAGATTGGATCTTTTTGCTCTAAGGACGTTAATGGGCCAGTTAGTAAATTTGAAGGGGATCTGAGGGTTCCATTGTAGTAATATATCAGTGTTAATTTTTAAATTTTGATTGTTAAGTTGGGATTATTTAGGAAAATACCCTTATTCATAGCGAATACACAGTAGAATATTTGGGGATGATAACACATGATTACAACAAATGTTTCAGGAAAAATGTGTTCTTTGTAGTGGTCTTGCAACTTTTCTGTAAGTCTGAGATTGTTTTCGCATAAAAGGTTAAAGATTTAATTTTGTTTCTTTAACTGATAATGGATTAGGGTCATGTGAAAGTACTTTAGAGAAAACAAGACTTTGGAAAACATCATCTGTGAAGACGTTGAAAGACTGAGTTACCTCATGGATAGTTTAATAGGATATGCAGCTGATTTTTCCACCTTAATTTCTTGTTTGCCGTATCTACCCATACTTAGAATTGTCTGGTCTTAAAATATGCCCATTAGGACTTTCATGAAATTCTTTTGATTTTTGTAGAAAGTTCAGTTTCAGAGGATTTTTTAAATAGATATTTAAGTTTGGTGTCAACTTAGATAAAATCTATTTGGATTCCCAGTATAAATTTTAGTAATGTGTCTATGTTCTATGTTTATTGAAATACACTACAACTTTAGAATACTTTCTTTAGAGACATGAAGATTGGTATGTTATGGCTCAATTCAAAGTTGTTCTTTCTATTATGATCTATTTTATGATTCATAAAATCTATCTTATGTTTGTCATAAGTGGAATTTGTTTTCTGCCCCATTCTACCTCAGAAACTAAGTATCTGGGCACCCGTAACAATTGGTAGTAGTGTTTGCTTTGCTACTAAGCCAAGTTTCACTAGTCCATTTTATTGTTCTATGAACATTGTATCCGCTGTTTACTAGGTTATTGTGAGGTTTTGGACCTTCATAGAAATTGCTTGGAACTGTTGTTCACTAAAGCCTGTTATACTTTTTATTCTCTGTGGATATAATCAGAGACTCATTGATATTGACACATTCAAGGGGCATTACTGATAGTTTAGATTGCTCTAAGACCTAAGGGGTCTTGGCCGGGCGTGGTGGTACATGCCTGTAATCCCAGCACTGTGAGAGGCTGAGGCGAGTGGATCACCTGAGGTCAGGAGTTTGAAACCAGCCTGGCCAATATGGAGAAACCCCGTCTCTACTAAAAATACAAAAATTAGCTGGGCGTGGTGGCGGACGCCTGTAATTCCAGCTACTCTGAGGCTGAGACAGGGGAATCGCCTGAACCCGGGAGACGGAGGTTGCAATGAGCCGAGATCACACCATTGCACTCCAGCCTGGGTAACAGAGACTCCATCTCAAAAAAAAAAAAAAAATCTAAAGAGTCTTTTGTCCTTATTTTACAATAAATTCCTTTTGATTTTGTATAAAAACTTGAAACTGTTTCCGAATGTAAAGTAACATTTGAATACTTTTCTTGTGCCAGATATTAGGTTAAATGCTTTATGTGAATTTTCATTTGATTCTCACAGCTTTTGAGTTAGGTAGTTATTTTTCTCATTTTACAGATGAAATGGAGGGTTAGAAACCCATAGGTAGTAGATGCTAAAGCTGAGATTTGGACTTGGGTCTTTTAACTTTTAACTACTGGGTCTATTAAAATAATTTGGGAGGGAGGAAAAAACTCAGGCCTTTGGAAAATATGATTACATAAAATTGTCCTTTATATTGAGAAGCTTCCATAGTTACCAGTGTCCTTCACAGGGTTGATCAGAAAGACGTACTTATTAGTGCTGATGATAATGGTGAATATAATCATTATTACCACAGGTACTTCTTATAATGTAAGCATCTTTGGCTTTTAAACTTTCAAATTGTATGAAAACTTTAATAGAACATCTGAGTAAATGAACAGTACAGTGTGCATGAAACCACTAAGCAAACTAAGGGAAGTTAATTTTCTTTATATGATTTGTTAACATATCTCTAGATATACTTTATCAGATTCCACCATGGGTAAGTAGTGCCTAAGTTGCCCCATATTTAGAGTTTTTCAATGAGGTTGTGTTCCTACGTAGAATCCTAAAGTTCAGCTATAATAGATATATTCATAAAGTCTATAGAATCTTTAATTGAGCATAATGGTGGCTGTTATTTTAAGTTGAGGCTTTTTGTTGAGCTGGATTGAAAGTGCAACTTATTAGAAGTTGCAGTGTATTTCTTCCTGTTTCTTGTTCTTTCTGTGAGCAGAAGATGTACTTTAGTAGACCGAACACTTCAGAGCTGTATCTCATTTACCAATAAAATGTGGAAACAGTGGTAAATTCCTTCACTTGGGCTACCATTGTACAGGCCTATTTTAATGGTATAGTTTGCTATCCTTTATGTTAAAAGCAGTATAGCTTAAAGAGGCTGGTAAATTGGAATTTTCCAATATCCTCAGCTTTTTTTCCTCCTGCAGTTAATTTGCTCTGCCGACTCCCTACGCGAGGTGGCAACAGCTGGCCCTTTGACTGGAGCTTGGGGGGATTAGAGAGTAGGGATCGCAGCAGCGTGCTCGGCCTCTTGCCTCTGTTGACTGTTCTTTATTGTGTGATGCCTGAGCATCTCCCAGACAGCAAGCAATTGTTTCTCGAAACTTAAAGTTTGTTTCTCTTGGGAGTAGACAGTGCTGTTGGGGCTTATCTTTGTGTTTCTTCACTTTCCCAGTCTCCTCTTATCCTCCATCCTATGCTTCCTCTTGATAATTAGAGAGGAGCAAAGATACCACCTTTTTATTTAGGTCTGCATGAGATTCTAAAACTTGAAATATAGGCTATAGATGGAAGTTTCTTTTTTCAGTAAACCACCTCGGTAACAAATCATGTTTTAAATGAAAACTTTGTTCTTCATAATATCATTTAGTGAGAGAAAACAAATGCATTAGTGCATTTTTGAAATTATGGTACTAAAAGGGAGCAGCAGCAAGGTGACCTGATACTGCCATTTTAAAAGCTAAGATTAGAAATGTATCATAACTGCTTAAACCTAAAAAGGTCCTTTCACTGACTCCAAAATATAATTCTAATTTATAGGATAGTTATAAGAAATATCTATGCCATGTGGAAACTTGAATAAAAAGTAGTCAGAACATAGCTAAATAGAACCCTGAGGTAGGCAGAATGATTTTATTCTTCACATTTAGAAAAGAAAACGTCAGTTAACCCTGGAACTTAATTTCTGCTAGTGATTTCACATTCCGACACTTCTCCCATACCTGCCGTACCCTTGAGTGTTGTTACGGATGAGAATATTGTCTGTGAAGTAGTATGAGATGGAAATTTTCCTAGGAAGATTATTGTACTCGGAATTTGGAACTGAAAATTGTAGAAAGGGGAAGTGATGTGTTTAAAACTGTTTGCGGAGGTGGGGCTCTGCCATGTGTATGTTGACAAAGCTGCACAGGTGATTCTTGCCATCTCCCATTACTATCTACCCACCTGCCCCTGAGCTGGCACTCCAGAGAGTTCTTTCAGTGCATAGCAAGATAATTTCTCATGCTATTAATTGGGATAAAATTGACAATATATTTATTTGTAGAGTCTGAGAGACAATGTCACTTTGGAAATTTGGTGAGCAATTTGAACTGCATCTGCACTAGTGTGTTCTTTTTGTTTCTGTAGACTTAAAACCAAAGAAAGTAAACTTTAAAGGGACTTTAAAGGCATCTGCACTGGTGTCTTTTTGTTTCGTAGGACAACAAAGAAAATGAATTTTAAAGGAAGGGAGGGTGATACCAAGTAGAATTCTAGATACATAGGTTCAGAGGAGATTTTCTTTTTTTTTAAGGAAAAAAAAAAAAAAAAAACACCCAATCAAAAAGAATAGAGCAGGGTATCCCGGAGAGAACACATGAACTAATCATCCCGGCAGTATCGTTCATATCTCAGTACTGTTGCTCTGTTTCCTTGGCTCACAATACCATTTCATTTCTCCTGGCTTTTAACACATCTCGAGGCAACCTTTTCCCTTTCTTTTTATGCACTTCTCTCACTATGCCTCTTCTATGTCATCATCACTTCAATGTAACCCAGTATTTTTCTCCTACCTACTTATTTACCTTCCTTCAGTGACTAAAAACCTTGCTCAGATACTGCCAGTGTTGTTTAATTGAGCAGAATAGAGACTTCTCACTATAGGCAACTGTAAATCAATGAAAATAACCATTTAAAGAAGAAAAACATTTTCATGTCTATCATGGTTGATCCCTTCTGCCAAAGTGATTTGGTTCATTCATAAATTCCCCATACCTTATGTGTTGCATATTGTACTGTACATGTTTACTGAATGTTCGATTGTAATCTTATAATACAGACTGTTCATTAGCCCCTTCTCTTGACTTAAAAGTTGGGGAGAGCTAACTCTTTTCATCCTAAGGAAACTTTCTTCTACTCTGTCTTGCCAGGAAGTTACTGCTCTTTTCTCTTATAGAGCAGCTTGCATCTGTGGCATTCACTCCTGTTGCTCCCACTCCTTCCATCTTGCAGTCTGACTTTCATCTATATCAAAACCACTTATTGATGGACCACCAATGATTTCCTAAAGCCAGTCTACCCAGTTCACCAGGAAACTTCAATAACTCTTTATGTTTATTAGGAATTTTTAAGTTTATTGGAATACATTCAAGTACTTTTTGGAATGATTATATGATATAGAAATGTGTATGTTTGAAAGACAGAAACATTGATTGTTTTTTTTTCCTCTTCACTACAGAATAAACAACATACTTGTTTTATGGTAGCAATACTTGAATTCTTTAAGGCATCTTTTCATAAATGTGGCAATTTTAAAAATCTGGCCTTCGTAAAATAATTTTTTTATAGTAAGACGATTAACACATTAAAGCAACCAGGGAAGATAGTGAAGAATTATTTTTACCTTGAGTCTGTATAAATGAAGTAGGCTCTGCTTTGTGTTGGAACAGAACAAACAAACAAACCTGAGTTGATACAAAGATAAAGTAATCCTCAGGGAAAGTCCTCTGTGTTCAGGAAGTAGTTATTTACACACGAAATTCCCCGTGACAACGCCTGAGTAGTGTGATTTCCAGGTTATTGATGAGAAAATCGAGACTCAAAATGGGTCTTTTAGAATGGAGTACACTTTTCATGGCCTAAGTCTGTCTTAAAGAGTCACCATTGAAGAATACTGATAAATTAGTATGAGAGTAAAAGAACATTTTCTTTTCTATAATATTATACATGTTGCTGGTAATCAACATTTTACTAGCAAGTATGTTCTTTTGCCTTAAACTCAGGTTTTAACTGATTAAGAATAAAGACAAGAATGTTCTCTACAATAATGTATGGATTGAATTTGCCATTTATCATTTTAAAGTAGGTTTCATTTATATACTATTGTGAAAATACTCTTATGTATCCAAAAGGCCAATGCACAGATTTTTTTTCTTTTTCTTCTTTCTTGAGAAAGAGTGTCACTCGCTGCCCAGGCTAGAGTGCAGTGGTGTGATCATGGCTCACTGCAGCCTTGAACTCCTGGGCTCGAGTGATCTAATACCTTTAAAGTTGGGAATACACTTTATCTTAAGCGTTTTATTTTAAAATTGTTATGTTTTGCATATTCAATAGAAAAGTAGAATGTAGTAATTGAAAACCTAATCACAAAACAATTCATTGGACTATGCAACATTATATAAAAAATAAAATTAAACAAGATATGAAATCTTAAGAGATTGGTGGATCGATGCACATGAAACTAGTAACCTCTGTCAAGCACAGTTCTCCAAGTAGTTGGAGAAATTAGTTAAATGTGAAGAGAATTTTAATTTTCACTATTTTGTACATTTCTAAACTGTGTCTCCCACAGCCCTTCTCCCCCGGAGAGCACGATTCAGAATTACCTTTGAAATGTTGTAGTCTTAATTATCCTGTTCATGGAATGACGAAGCTATTACATGATGTGCTCTATCTTAAAAGTAACAGATATTTTCCCAAGTAACCTAGTGCTGGTGGTGATGCCAAGAGACATTTCATGGGACCACATGGTCGTTGCTTATCATGATACCATCCGCAGTGGTTGGGGGATTCACAGTGAATTCTCGTATCCTATAACTATGCATCATGGATCTGTCATCTGAAAATAAATCAAAATCTTTATTAAACTCAGTTTTCACACTTGTACCACCCATTTAAGATTCTTTCATTGTTACCTCCTGTGTACAGAATGTTTCA
Organism: Rhinopithecus bieti; assembly: GCF_001698545.2. Taxonomy (NCBI): domain Eukaryota; kingdom Metazoa; phylum Chordata; class Mammalia; order Primates; family Cercopithecidae; genus Rhinopithecus; species Rhinopithecus bieti. Next base: position 7,338,329 of record NW_016805666.1, read on the forward strand.
TTTTAATTTCTCTTAGAACAGCTCACTCATCTATTCTCTAGTTTCAATATTCTGAGCAGTGGAAGTTTGCTGTTTTTTGGTAACTTCAGTTAGATCTCTTTTCTGGGCCAAGAATTAAAGCCTTTTTATCTTCAGTCTCTCCTTTTGTTGGCACTGCTTCATCGTCTGTGTCATATGTACAGATCTGTCTTTAGACTGGTCTTTACCAAAGTACACTACTGGAATTTGAGGTTTTTTTTTTTTTTAACATCCTTTTATTATGACAGAGCTAGTGTTTATGCATTGTGGGAAATTAGAAACTATAAATGGCAAAATTTTAAAAAATAATTGCCACCACCCAGAGTTTAGCACTGTAGTTTAAGACAATTTTGAATGTGGTCCTAGGGACATAATTTCTGGACACATTTTTCATGAAGAGGTCTCAGGTTGGCTTCTTACACCCACACATCTTCAGCTCATTGTCATTGCCCCTATTTTTAATTTCTCATCGCTCAGTGGGCTAAATTTTTCTTCACTGTCTTCATATAAACTTATTTCAGAAATATTCATTAAGAGGAATGAGCAGCATTAGTAAAAATGAAACCTATGGTACCGGTTACTTTTATAGTTCAAGTATTCGGGAAGCCATATTGTAGCATAGCATGTACTGAAAATCACTGTCCTTTGAACAGTAATCCCATACGTGTATTTAGTACCTGGCCTTCCCGTATGTGCTTGTGTATTCATTATATCTCCTTTCTTTCTTCAAAGATGCTCAAGTCATTCTCATCTTAAAACTAGTGGGTTAAACCTTCCATGCACTCTAGTAGCTACTGTGAGCTCTAATCTCTGTTACAAAAGTTAGCTCTTTGAGTCTCACTTCTACTGAAACTGTTTTTTCCCAAGATTACTGAAAATTTAAGAGAAAATAATGACCCAGGCATGCATTCAGGACTAGAAAATACTTCCATGTACAGAAAACCAAACACCACATGTTCTCACTCATACGTGGGAATTGAACATTGAGAACACATGGACACAGAGAGGGGCACAACATACACCAGGGTGTGTTGGGGCGTGGGGGGTGAGGGGAGGGAACTTAGAGGACTTAGGTGCAGCAAACCATCATGGCACATGTATGCCTGTGTAACAAACCTGCACATTCTGCACATAGATCCTGCTTTTGTTTTGTTTTGTTTTTTAAGAAGAAATAAAGGGAAAAAAAAAATTTCAAAACTTAAGAAAAAAAGAAAGAAAGAAAAAATACTTCCTTGTAACTGCATCATTTGGTACTTTGGAGTCCATATCCTACTTGAAACTCTAGGATCTGGCCCTCACGTTTATATAGTGCTTTACAGTTTACAAAACTTCTGCTTGTCCATGTGTGTCTTGTAAAGTCTTATGAGGCTTGTAAGGCATTATATGCCCATTGTTCAGATAGAGAAATTAACATTCATTGATGTAAATGGTTAAGCCAATTACATAAATATTTATGGCAAAACTGGGGCTAATCATATGTGTTACAGATAGGACTTTTAGAATTGTTTAGGTATTCTGTTCATCATTAGTCTTTGGGTTTGTGTTTGTGGTAACCATAGACAACCAAGTTCATATAATTTGGCTTCTTTTTTTATGTGATTTTTAATATGTGTTAAGGATCTATAACAATGAATTTGCCTCCTAAAGAGGTACATAATGTTTTCATTCCTCAAAAAAGATAATTCTAAGTTTATAAATCTATGTATACTCAGTGCCAGTTGAATTTTGTGATTGTTCTTTTCAATAGAAAAGAAATTGTGACTTAAAGGTGATTTTCTAATTTAATTTAATATGTGAAATTAGTTTAGAAGTTGTTTTATTTTCTGAGCCTGATTCTCACTCAGTTGTGATAAACAGCACCTCTGTAAAATAAACTCAGTGATAAACCAAGAACTTCGGAAATCAGCCTAACATGAATACCTGTTCTTCTTGTGCTAAGTTTCATAATACTTTATCCTAATACACCATTTTTTTAAGAGATGGAACTTGTATTTTATTTTTGCTTTCACCTCACCTAATTCATAATTTTATTAAAACCTACAATTTTAATTTCATTTTTTAATAAATTTTAGTTTGGTTTGTAAATCAGAATTACATTCTCTGATCTTATACTTTTTTTTACTTTTAAAATTACAGTGATGAACTGACTGTTTAAGAATCATTCTCATGATTCATTCGTCTGTTTTGCCTCCTTTTTAAAGCTTCAGCACTGAAGGTCTTTTGACAAACCAATATTTATAACAGTTTGACAGCAGGATGAGGAACAGCGTTTGTCTTTGTAACAGCTTGAAGAAAGACCCTTTCCAGGACCCAGTCATGCAGTTACAATCTTGACCTCTTTCTTATGCTGGGAACATGCATACAGCAGCACCTCCCATGTGTTTTCTTGTCCCATTGACTGTCCATTCACTTTCCATCTGTTTTGCAGTCTTAAAGGAACAGAAGGGGCCCTCTTATAAATCTGTCTTTGCAGGTGATAAATGATGTCTATCTCTTTAAGGGCTGCCTGGGTGGTTTTCCTTTTCTGAGAACATTTCTGCTTTCCTCCTAAGTAAATTTAGGGAAAAATGTAATTTTAGAAATAAGAGAAAAGAAAACAAGATGAATTTTTTAAAGCATTTTAATTGACTAAGAATATTTTACTGATCTTTTTTAGTCTTCCCAATTAATAATGCCTAAATCATATTTTTTTAAATGTATTATCAACATTTAAATTTTTATCAGGGAGCAAAATGAATGTATTCATTTTGAAATAATGGAACTTTTTTTGAGAGAAGAATAATGTAATAATGAGTTAACATATGAAATAACTTTTTAAGTTTTTTGTCATAATTTATGTGGAGCATCTTATGTATTGGATACAAAATAAAATATTTCAGAGTAAATCATTGTAATCTTATGGTAAAATCTATTCATTTTTTACATTTAAAAAGATAATCATAAATCCCATAAACATTTATGCTTTTACTTCTGTTGCTGAAAATAAGTATTATAGGAATAGATATTGATATCATTGGGTTTGCTAAGAATTCAGCAGAAATAAAAATAATTTACTTTTTCTCCCATGCAGAAATTATTTATGCAAGGTTTTATGTAACAGATATTGTCCCTCCATGGCCCTGCAGAATGTTCTTAAATTACTGATTTAAAAACTATTACCAGTATAAAATGACCACTTTTAGAATATTGTGTTGTATTATTTTAATCAGCTGGCTAATAATATATCTTCTACAGACTAGCTTGTTCATTTATTAATTATCCAAAAGGAAGTTGAGGCAACTTACATATATCCTATGCAAAAGATAAAACTACTTAAGTGAAAACTTTGAGTTGAAGAAAAGGAAAATCCAGGCAAGTGAAATAAAGTAAAATATAAGATAGAATTGGTGCCCCCTCAAAATGCATGCTCAAGGCTTCTGCATACAGGCAGACCTCATTTTGTTGCATGTCACTTTATTGCACTTCACAGTTACTGCATTTTTAACAATAGAAGTTTTGTGGCAACCCTGTATTGAACCAGCCTGTTGGCACTATTTTCCCAACAGCATGTGCTTACCTCATGTCGCTATCACATTTTGATAATTCTTGCAATATTTCGAGTTTTTCATTATTATTCTGTCTGTCATGGTGATCTATCATCAGTGATCTTTGATGTTTGTATTGTAGCTGTTTTGGGTACCACTAACTAACTGTGCCCATATTAGTCAGTGAACTTAATCAGTACATACGTGTATTCTTGCTGTTCCACCAACTAGACATTCCCTGTCTCTCTCCTCCTCTTCAGGGCCTCTCTATTCCCTAGGACACAACAATGTTGAAATTTGGCCGGCTAATAACCCTGCAATGGCCTCTACATGTTCAACTGAAAGAAAGAGTGCCATATCTCACTTTAAATCAAAAGCTAGAAATGATTAAGCTTAGTAAAGGAGGCTTGTTGAAAGCCAAAATGGGCCATTAGCCAAACTGTGAATGCAAAAGAAAAGTTATTGAGGGAAATTAAAAGTGTTATTCCAGTGAACACACAAATGATAAAGCAGAACAGCCTTTTTGCAGAAAGTTTTACTGGTCTGGATAGAAGATCAAACCAGCCATAACATTCCCTTAAGCTAAAACCTAATCCAGAACAAGTCTCTAACTCTATTCAATTCTCTGAAAGCTGAGAGAGGTGGGAAGCTGCAGAATAAAATTTGAAGCTAGCAAAGGTTGATTCGTAAGGTTTAAGAGGAAAAAAGCCATTTCTGCAACATAAAAGTACAAGGTGCTGATGTAGCAGCTGCAGCAACTTATCAAGAAGATCTAACTAAAATAATTGATGAAAGTGGTTATGCTAAACAACAGATTCTTGATGCAGATGAAATAGCCATCTATTGGAAGAAGATGCCATCTAGTAGTTTAATAGCTAGAGAGAAGTCAAAGCCAGGCTTCAAGGCTTCAAAGGAGAGACTGTGCCTCCTATTGGGTGATAATGCAACAGGTGACTTTAAGTTGAAGCCAACCCAAAGAATTTACCATTCTGAAAATCCTAGGGCCCTTAAGAATTATGCTAAGTCTACCCTGCTTGTTCTCTAAAGGTGGAACAAAAAGCCTGGATGACAGCACATCTGTTTACAGCATGGTTTACTGAATATTGTAACTCTTGAGACCTGCTCAGAAAAGTTTTCTTTCAAAATATTACTGCTCATTGACAATGCATCTGGTCAAGAAAGGGTTCTGAGGGAGATGTACAAGGAGATTAATGTTGTTTTTGTGCCTGCTAGCACAACATCCATTCTGCAGCCCATGGATCAAGGAACACTTTCAACCTTGAAGTCTTATTATTTTAAAAATACATTTCTTAAGGCCCTAGCTGCCATAGATAGTGATACCTCTGATGGATTTAGGAAAAAAAAATAGGAAAAGCTTCTGGAAAGGACTCACTATTTTAGATGCTGTTAAGACCATTCAGGATTCATGGGTGGAGGTCAAAATGTCACCATTAACAGTTTGGAAGAAGTTGATTCCAACCCTCGTGGATGACTTTGAAGAGTTTGAGACTTAAGAGGAGGAAGTAACTGCAGATATGGTAGAGACAGCAATAGAACTAGAATTAGTTCTCTTGTAATATGATAAAACTTGAACAGATGAAAAGTTGCTTTTTATGGACAAGCAAAGAAAGTGTTTTCTTCTTCCTTTTTTTTTTTTTTTTTTTTGGCAGTCTCAGTTTGAAGAAAGTGTTTTTTGAGATGGAATCTGTTCCTGGTGAAGATGCTGTGAACATTGTTGAAATGGCAGTAAAGAATTTAGAATATTACATAAACTTACTAGATAAAGCAGCTGCAGGGTTTGAGAAGATTGTCTCCCAATTTTTAAAGAAGAAAAATTTGGGTAAAATTTACCCAAAATGACCTGTTGTGGGTAAAATGCTATCAGACAGCATCACATGCTACTGTGAAATCTTTCATGAAAGGAAGAATCAATCAGTGCAGCAAGCTACAATTGTTATCTAAGAAATTGGCATAGCCAACCTAACCTGCAACAACCACCACCCTGATCAGTCATCAGGGCCAGACCCTCCACCAGCAAAAAGATTATGACTCACTGAAGGCTCAGATGATCCTTAGCATTTGTTAGCGATAACGTTTTTTTTGTTTTTTTTTTGTTTGTTTGTTTGTTTTTGAGGCAGAGTCTCACTCTGTCGCCGGGGCTGGAGTGCAGTGGCCGGATCTCAGCTCACTGCAAGGTCCGCCTCCCGGGTTTACGCCATTCTTCTGCCTCAGCCTCCCGAGTAGCTGGGACTACAGGCGCCCGCCACTTCGCCCGGCTAGTTTTTTTGTATTTTAGTAGAGACGGGGTTTCACCGTGTTAGCCAGGATGGTCTCGATCTCCTGACCTCGTGATCCGCCCGTCTCGGCCTCCCAAAGTGCTGGGATTACAGGCTTGAGCCACCGCGCCCGGCCACGATAAAGTATTTTTAAATAAGGTACGTACATTGTCTTTTTAGACATAATGCTATTACACACTTAATATATTACAGTATGCTGTAAACGTAACTTAAATGCACTGGAAAACCAAAACACCTTATGCGACTCCCTTTATTGTGATACACGCTTTATTGTGGTAGTCTGGAACCAAACTTGCGTATCTCCGAAGTATGCCGGTACTCTGCTAGAGGGAAGATGCAAATGTAGCCCTCAGTTTCCTGGTGGCTGGCAGATACAAAATGGAAAGCAAAGGTCATTAACATCATTCATGGTGGCCATCAGACAGCAACACAGCAGTTGCTTAGGAGAAGCATAGGGCTTCTTGGTACACACAACTGAGAGAAATTTCCCTTAAAGTGGACCCTGAGTTGGATGATATAATGAATCTAATGGCTACGCATAATCAGCAATATCCTGGGGCCCTTTATTGTAATATTTCTCACGCAGGCTAACATACGCAGTTCTAGGGAAAAAATGATGCTGTCCAAACATACAGCTATTTGGTTTGGCTTATCTAAGGATAAAATACCTAGTATCCAGAGAAGTAGATGAACTTACATCCTCCATACGGTCTCCCATAAATATTATTTGTTTTTGCAGCTGATCCTTTAATAAGTATCAGGTAGCCAGAAGTTCAAGATTTTACACTCATTGACATTGACAGGCACTTGGAATGGTACTACTTTTTTTTGGGGGGTGGACATCTCACTCTGTCACCCAGGCTGGAGTGCAGTGGTGTGATCTTGGCTCACTGTAACCTCCACCTCCTGGATTCAGGTGATTTTCCTGCCTCAGCCTCCCAAGTAGCTGGGATTACAGGCGCCCACCACCACACCCGGCTAATTTTTGTATTTTTAGTAGAGATGGGGTTTCGCCATGTTGGCCAGGCTGCTCTCGAACTCCTGAGCTCATGTGATCTGCCTGCCTCGGCCTTCCAAAGTGCTGGGATTACAGGCGTGAGCCACTGTGCCCAGCCAAGTACTACTTTTTTTATTAGTTAAGTTGGAGCCATAATCATTATAACTGAGCTGAAATTAGGATTGCCATCCACTTAAGAAAATTGAGTGGTCTAACAAGGATAAAAGCCTAAGTATAAGGCTAATTCATGTTCATACTGAAACCTTTTGGGGAATAGGCCTAAAATACATAGAAAGTATTTGAAGAGGTTTTAATTGTACTAGCCAAAGGGAACCTGGTAGAAATGCTTGTGTTATAAGAGTTTATTTTTTAAAAAGCTGAATTTATGTGACCAGGCACGGTGGCTCACGCCTGTAATCCCAGCACTTTGGGAGACCGAGGCGGGTGGATCACGAGGTCAAGAGTTCAAGACCAGCGTGGCCAATATGGTGAAACCCCATCACTACTAAAAATACAAAAAAATTAGCCAGGTGTGGTGACACATGCTTGTGGTCCCAGCTACTCGGGAGGCTGAGGCAAAAGAATTGTTTGTACCCGGGAGGCAGAGGTTGCAGTGAGCCGAGATCATGCCACTGCACTCCAGCCTGGGCAACAGAGCGAGACTCCATCCCAAAAAAAAAAGAGCTGAATTTATCAACAAATTGCTATGGAGGTTTTTATATATTCAGCATGCTGTAATTTACCTCACAGACTTTCTTAAGGCTACTTTCTTTCTAAATTATACTATATGGGGGTCACAAAATAGCAAATCTTTAATAATCACCTTTAACGATTAAGTATTGTTTAAGTCAGACCACTCAACTATGAATGCATAAATATTCATGGACATCTATTACATAGCAAGCAGTGCTGTGCTGGGCCGAGTGATTTTAAATAACAGACTTTTTGGTAAGTAGAGAATTTGTACAAGCAGTCCTTGCTGTTTTCCACATTAATGCTTAGAAAAAATACGTTATAAAAATGATCTTTCCAAAATGAATTATGAAGCCCCGTGAGAATGATATGGCAATTTGTGGTTACGTATTTTACTAGAGGGTTAATATCAAATAAATAAAAAAATACTAAGGAATAAACAAAAAAAATTTTTAAGATGCAGTTATATAATGAATTAGAACAATATATTTTAATCATAAGTTTTAAATTAGTGTGGACTTTGACTTCTCCTGGACAAATTCCTTCATTTTATAGATAAAGCTGGGACTGTGGCTTACCCAGTTATAAAGTTAATGGCAAATACCACATTGTCATATATTTTAAATGATACACATTACATGTTCTCTGCTTTATAAAAATCATAGAAAATAACTGCCCCATAGATTATTAAAAGTGTTAGACTAAGGATTCTTAAAAATTTTTTCCGTCGAATGTTTCTTCCATTATTAATTCCATGAAGTCCATGTTACAGAAGATTTTGTCTACAACAGTGCAGTTACATTCTTCGCATTAGAAATACAACCACCAGCTAGAGTTCCTAATCAGTATAAGGAAGTAGTTGTTAGGAGAGGGGATGTGCTTCTAGTCCAAATGAAGATTTCCATTTTGAGTTTTTGAAGTAATGGAACTAACCCAGCCTTTACAGGCCCCAGGAATCTGGGAACCTCAGCTTTCAAAGTACTGTACCAGTCCTTAACAGTTTTCCTGGACATGTGATTGGATGCCTCCTTCTGTAACATGCAGGAGTATTCTGTTTCTCTTCATTGAGTGTTTAAAAATAATCATGCCTATTTTAAGGAAAAAATCTACAGAACTAAGATTCAGAAGATAAGTGGTAGATTTAGTCATATACCTTTGTCTATCTGTTTGGTTCAACCTTTCATCAACTGTAAAAGACGCACATTTTTTCTTGTGCTAAATCTAAGAATTTAACTGTAGTTTTGAGAATCTTGAGTGTAGTCTCTTGTTCACCTTTTTTTCCTTTTCTTATTTCCCCCACACCCTAGATTCACTTAAATACTGAACTTCTAAAGGGCAAGTTAATAGTGTAGTTGTTTAATAAAAAGCAAACCTTTTCATGAACAATATATATTACATAATAAAAGGTGTTCCTTTACTTTTCAGTACTATAGTGAATAGCTTTTTACAGTAGAATCTCACTTAGAGGGTGTCTTAAAGCTTAACACAAAGTGCTTATGCAGCATGTTATAAAACAGTTCTATTAAGGTACATTTGGATCTTTGGGTGTGTGGTTTGCTTAAAGTACACTGCATTAGTAAGTTGGCAGCTTGCTTTCTTTAAAAACATCAAAAGTTTTAAAAGGTTTATTTCAGGGCATGTGTTAGTGTTTTGTGTGTGGTTCTTTGTTCCTGTTCTAAACTGTTATTAACCACTGAAGTGAACCTTTTCCCGGGTTTGGCCTTTTGGTATTCACAGTGTATTCAAAACCTAATTACAGATTAGTCTATATTTGAGACTTTAGAGCAAGTATCAGAAGACCCAAAAAGAAAATGAGAGTAGCAGTATCATTTCATGTTGAGATAAAGAGACCCAAAACATGAATGGGCGTCAAGTCATCTGAAGAGAAGAAAAAAGAGAAGGAACTTCATTCACTGAGACGGTTTATGAGTTGGGGATTATGGGAATATTCATGACTCAATCAAGAAGCACAGTGAATTGATGTTTGAAATAGCTCATCTTTTAAGTAAACATTGGATAAATGCAAAGTAGACTCAGTATTCACTACACGTAGAAATAGCTATTTCGGTATAACAGAAATAGCAGTTTGTTAATCCCTTCCTGAGTTGGTTTAATTTACCAAGTAAATCACAAATTTTATTCTTTATTTGTGAATATTTAATTCAAATATTTAATGGAAATATGAGTTTGCTTTATAATTACTCATGCTGATCCATACACATATTTCTGAGAGAAAGCAATTTCTAATGGTGAAATAGTTACAATAATATTTTTGAAATTTGAACGCACTGTGATATTGAAGCATTAATTTGAAGGATCGGAAAGTAGGAAGTTTTTGTTGCCAATATTCAACTTCATTGTTTATGGATAACTTGGCTTTCTGTGCAGTCAGATGGCACAGTTAGTATACAGACATTCTTGGAAACTTGTATCAAAATTTAAAATGAATGAATTTATGAGAAATAATTCTGCTTATTATTTGTAATATAGCTTTCTTGAAAAGCGAGAAATCAGAATGTAGTTTCTAAAGCTTCAAGTGAGTATGTATACATAGTCAGCATCTTTCAGCCTTGATAATAAGATGCAACCATTCAGGTGAAGGGATTTTTTTCCCACTTGTGTTGTTGGACCTGGGTATCCTGTTCTATGTTGCTTGTCTGGTTCAGGTGGAAGCCACCAGCTTTCCTTGACCTTCATTATCCGTGTGTGTCTTGCCTCCCATTCCCAGGCTTGCTGTAGCTCTTCTGATCCTGTCTTCCTCCCGCTCAATCACTAGTGTAGTATTCATGAAGCCAACTAAGTTCGTTTTTCCCTTTGGAAACCACAGCTCTTATTTTCTGTGACATATTTTGGGCAACTTCATTTATCATTGATTGAGCATATACAGTGATAGGGCCTTGTTCTGGACACGGAAGGCGCTGAGCAGTTGTGGTCCCATCTTGTATTGTTCTCCAAGGGCTTCTCCAAATGTGTGTAGATTTAGTCTCCTCAGGAGGGCACAAATTTCATCAGAATATGATAGCATATTGTGTACTGTTTGGTCATCCTTAGGCATAGACTACTTAGGAGGTGTCAGTAACTATTTTGTTCCCTGATTTTTACTGAAATGCGTCCTTTTTTTTTTTTTTTGAGACGGAGTCTCGCCATGTCACCAGGCTGGAGTGCAGTGGTGTGATCTCGGCTCATTGCAACCTCCGCCTCCAGGGTTCAAGTGATTCTCCCTGAAATGTATCTTATTTTAAGTCAAAGGTAATACTTAAAACAAGACCAAATAGACTTAAAATAACAGCATTTGCTTTGTCACTATGAGCTTTCCTTTGTTATTATGAGTTAACATATGGTAGCAGACTGGGTGTAGTAGCTCACGCCCTGTAATTCCAGCAGTTTGTGAAGCCAAGTGGGGAGGATTGCTTGAGGCCCAGACTTCGAGACCAGCCTGGGCAACATAGTGAGACCCCCATCTTGACAAAAAAAAAATTAACAAATTAGCCAGGTGTGGTGCTGCATGCCTGTGGTCCCACCTACTTGGGAGACTGAGACGGGAGAATCACTTGAGCCTAGGAGGTCAAGGCTGTAGTGAGCTGTGTTTACATCACTCCTGGGTGACAGTGCAAGACTCTGTGTCAAACAAACATGGTAGCAGATGTAGTGTGTGTTTCTTAATCAGAGAAGTGTAGACAAGGCTAACTCTCCAGGCTTTAATGTCCTCATATTTAGTAATGATACCTGCAAGGTTGTATGAGAACCAAATGAAATGCCAAATTTGGAAATACATAGTAGATACATCATAGCCTTAGAGTGAGAGAGTAAGCTGGGGATGCTTCTCAAAGGCAGGATATCACGTGTGTCCTCATATCCAAGTGCATTGTGAAAGTGAAAGAACAAAGAAAAAAATGTTTTCCAGTTAATGTTTAAAGGATACATTGATCATAATTGCGCTTTAACACTCACCTCCGGTCTCCCCCCACCCCATTCGCACCTCCTGCCCCCGTTACTGCCTGGTAACTTAGGTAAGTGTCCTTTGTCATTCCTGAGGTTTCAAGGCATGGTAGTACTATGTCCTGATATTCTAATTGTAAATATTTAAGGGAAATTTGGCATTTTTTCATTTTGTGGTTTTCATATTAAAGTACATTAAATAGTCTTTGTGCTTTCATTTAGGAAAAAAAACTGCTTACCTGTTAATTTTAGAAAAATCTGATTTTCATTTAGACCTTACAGAGTGAGACACCCGCATCAGAGTGGCTCTTGGTGTCTTTCAATCCAATTGGATCTTGCTCAGAATAGTCTCTTGTAGGGAGTAAGGCTGCTGTACCGCCTCCCTGCAGTAGTCCATCCCGCTTAGGATGGGGTCACCAGTGGGGCAAAAGGATGGGTAGACCTGGCCATGCACTGCCCTGTTGTTCTCAAATCATGTATCAAAAGGAGTTGGACTTCTTCTCTTCATACAGTATAGCATTCCCAAGTAGAAATATTTCTCAGTGAAATGTGGAGAGAAGCACCTGTTTGAGATTCCCATGTTGTGTTGTGTAAGTTAGATGATTTTTTTTTTTAAAGACCACATTCATTTCCAGAATTCTAGGTAACAATTTAGAAAATGTCTTTCTCCTAACCCCCCCAGTTTTTAAAAATCCTTCAACTGATGAACTGATGTGAAACTTTCTTACATTCACTGAAAAAAACAAAAATAGGTCAAGCTGTTTCTAAGCAACTAAATGAATTAATTTTAAAACTAAGAATGTGGCCTTATTTTGGGAAAGCAAGAAAGTTTACTGGTTTGTCTGCTGTTTAACAAATGGAAGTGAGCTCACCAGAAAATTGAGACTCAACTTTTAAGAGATGGGTTAGGATTTTTTTTTAAGTTTTTCTAGTTTAATTTTATATACAAGGAGTTAATGCTGCCTTCATAATAACTATTATCCTATTTTCTCAATAAATAGTTTCAGTAAAACAATTGGACTTTCCCTTCCCCTCCCCCCACAGATTTCGTATCAGTCTGAATCTAATACCTCGAATGAGAAGTGCTTCACCAAGCATCGTGGCACTCACCTGTAGTCTCAGCTACTCAGGAGGCTGAGGCAGCAGGATCCATTGAGCTCAGGAGTCTGAGTCTAGCCTGGGCAACATAGCAAGACCTACAAGTTTTAAATTACTGGAAAAATAATATGGAAAGAATAAATTACTGATAAAAGAATATGAAAATGTTATGTTCTTTATATCCAACCATGGTAGGCTTTTTTGAGTTCCTGCAATGCTAATAAGAATTCATAAAAAGGACAATTCTTCATTTTCTTGGGTACTCATCACTAATGCTGCCTTGCTGGTAAAAAGGAATACTTACATCTTCAATTGCAGATTGTTTACTTTTAAATATAAAAGATATAAATGTCAAATATTAAATGTATTTTACATGGTTTTCCTATATAAAGTAGAATGCTTGCCAGTTTTGCCTCTAGGTCACTCACTTTGATCCAGCCAACCCACCTTAATTGATAATTTCCACTAATATGTTAAATTACATTAAAAGGACAAAAATATTTATCATGCTTACTATAACCTATGTTTTAAAATAGAAATCAGGCACAGTGGCTCACACCTGTAATCCCAGGACTTTGGGAGGCCGAGGCAGGAGGATCACTTGAGCCCAGTTCAGGACCAGCCTGAGCAACAAAGTGAGACCCTGTCTGTACAAAAAAATTAAAAATAAAAACCTAGCCAGGCGTGGTGGCACCTGCCTGTGGTCTTAGCTACAGGCGAGGCCAAGGCAGGAGAATCACTTGAGCCCAGGAGGTTGAGGCTGCAGTAAGCCCTGTTAGTGCCACTGCACTCCAACCTGGGCGACAGAGTAGGACCCCCGTCTCAAAATACAAAATAAAATAGGAGGTGCATGACTAAGTTAGCAATGAAGTAGTATAGATGATGACTTTTCCACTTTTAATAGGGGATTGGCATGTACTGTGGACAGTTGACATTTGTGGAGGAAATCTACATTTCAGAGAGAGATAAACTTTTCTTATTTATAGCTGGCAAAGTACTTTTTCGTGTGTGTTTTTACAGAATCATTGCACTTCTCATATTTGTTGCAAGCATCTCCCACAGCTTCCCTTGTCTTTTAATTTAGGACATATAAATAAAAGTATACATTTCAATATGGCCATATTGATGGATCTTTTCCTTTATAACTCTTATTACTTAAGAAGTCATTTCCCAGTCTAAGGCCACCTCTGCTTTCTTTTAGTTTTTTAAAATGGTGTCGTTGTATATTTTCTTGTGACCCAGACATTTCTAACTGTGGGTTCTTGATTGGGCTTCAGAGAATCTGAGAATTCCTTAAAATTCTCTACATAATTGTACATGTACTTAATACATGCTGTTTTCCATGTTAAGAGTTCACAGTTTTTATTAGATCCTCAAAGGGATCAGTCTCTCCTCCCATTTCCAAAATATGTCTGAGACCTACTGCTCTAATCCATCTGGACTTGATTTGGATAAAAGGTGGTATGGTGAGACTCATTTTTTCTTTTTTCCCCAAATAGTTAAGTATACCAACCATTTAGTAAATAACTACCTCCTGATTCGTGATACCTTTGAAAATCAATGTTTTCTTTATTTTATCCCCACAGAGAAAGTTAGAGAAATTCAAGAAAACTTGATGCTTTCATTGAAGCTCTTCATCAGGAGAAATAAATTATATTAAGTGAGTAAAAATTCTATAACTGTATTGGTGCTGACTAAATACAAAATTATACTTTTCTTAATAGTTTATCATTCTGCTTCACTTACATCCTGGTTGTTACTTATGCTGTAATTTCAGTGGCATCAATCTCGGAAACTAGCTTCCGAAATTCATTTGTGTAATGTTCCTTTGAATAACTTGATTGCCTTCTGGCTGAACTAAAAATATCCTCTAGAACTCATTTTGAATAGAACAAAGGTGAACAGAGAGCTAAGATATTGTATAATATGCAGGTGACTCATTTTCTAGGTGTAAAGAATTGCGCTGTAGTTGACATTACTTTATTCCTCATTGCTTGTAGTCTGTCAATAATCATGTGTATGTTAAATATTTAACTTACAAAGTTTTCTGTTTGACTTAATTAAAATTTTAATAATTGTTCTTACTCTTTATCTCTTTTGTTTAAAAACATTTAGATAAGTGTTTTTCCTACTTAATTTAGATAGCCTTAGAATTTAGTACTCCTCTCAGTGAATTTACTTTCTTGTCTGATTCTGTTTTCTGGCGTTAGAGGCTTGTTCCTAATAAAATACATATTTAAGAACTTTTCCTTAGTAGCATAATCCATTAATTGTTGCTGAAAAATTGTAAACAGTAAGTCACTTGCGTGAGATGAGCCCTCGCTCTGCCACCCAGGCTGGAGTACAGTGGTGCAATCGCAGTTCACTGCAGCCTCAACCTCCTGGGCTCAAGCAATCCTCCCACATCAGCCTCTCAAGAAACTGGAGCCACAGGCTCATGCCACCATGCCCAGCTAATTTCTGTAATTTTTTGTAGAGATGGGGTTTCACCCTGCTGTCCAGGCTGGCATTTGCTTTTATAAAAGGAGTTGAAAAAAGAAAAATACTATAGTTAAGTCATTATCACTTCATATATTTTGTCACTTTTGTCTGTGAGCCTTACCCTGTAGACAGCATGCAGCAGGCTCAGAACTGAAAGGAGTAGTTCAGGTCAGGTCAGAAAAGGCTTTTAAACCAAACAACCTACTTTACTGTCAGGAAAATGTATTTGAGAAAGCAGAGTGGAAAGGGAAGCGCAACTCACATGGTACATCATTGGGAACAGTAGGCCAGCAATGAAGGAGAGAAACAAGGCTTAGAAAACTTGAAAATAAAGCTTTGTTACATTATTTCATTTGTTTCTTTAGTAAGTTAAGACAGGCCAGTGCAGTGGCTCACTCCTGTAATCCCAGCACTTAGGGAGACCAAGGTGGGTGGATCACTTGAGGTCAGGAGTTGGAGACCAGCCTGACCAACATGGTGAAACCCCGTCTCTACTAAAAATACAAAAATTGCCCAGGCGTGCTGGCACATGCCTGTAATTCCAGCTACTCGGGAGCCTGAGCTAGGAGAACCACTTGAACCTGAAAGCAGTGGTTGCAGTAAGCAGAAATCGTGCCACTGCACTCCAGCCTGGGCGACAGAGTGAGACTGTCTCAAAAAAAAAGTTAAGACAGATATGTGGAAATATACAGAAATACATAATCATCTTTAACACAAGGTAAACATAATTTTTGTGTTTTATAAGTGTCCATGTTCATAAATCCTTTCTACATCTTCTGTGTATGAATATTTTATTTTAAAACCGTTAAGTGTTACAGTATCACCCTAGTCATGATAGTTACCATGAATACTTACTATTAGAAGTAAACATCTTTAGTACCTTGATCTTTATCATCTTTAGCACCAGAGCTTACATGATAGTTTTGTTTACCGATCTGTACGTGCTTTGCAGGGAAAAATTGATGAAAGCCCCGGAAGCCCCATTAAAAATATAAGCTGTATTTCTGTTTTTTTAACAAAATGAGGAAGCTGAAAGCCAGCCAGTGTTTTACATAATGGTGTCTCTCCCCTCAGCTGATCAGTGTGACATCCAGAATTGCTGTTGCTGCTACCTGTCTAGTCTCTAAGACCCTTTTCAACCCTTGTGACTTAAGACTCTGAACTTTGTTACAAAGTATCTTGTGAACTGGACAGATGATCTGTTTTGTACCCTGCAGATGCATTTAAAAGAGTAAATCTGGGCCGGGCGTGGTGGCTCAAGCCTGTAATCCCAGCACTTTGGGAGGCCGAGACGGGTGGATCACGAGGTCAGGAGATCGAGACCATCCTGGCTAACGCGGTGAAACCCCGTCTCTACTAAAAAAATACAAAAAACTAGCTGGGCGGGATGGCGGGCGCCTGTAGTCCCAGCTACTCGGGAGGCTGAGGCAGGAGAATGGCGTGAACCCGGGAGGCGGAGCTTGCAGTGAGCTGAGATCCGGCCACTGCACTCCAGCCTGGGCAACAGAGCGAGACTCTGTCTCAAAAAAAGAAAAAAAGTAAATCTGGCAGAATGGTAACCTTGCTTCATTCTGACCATTTTATAAAAGTTACCAAGGACCCTAAGGAATACTTTCTCAAGTGTAATTTTGACACATAGGATTCCTAGTTAATTGTTACTCTAATATTTGCTGAAGATGTTTATATGCTATACAGCCTTACACAGATTCTTCTCCAATCAATTTTAGTATATGCTTTTAACTTTTTCTACAAGAAATGAATTCCAGTATATTTTTATTTATGTTTGATAAAAAAATTATGCCAATACTGTTATGGTAGGTGATAGACTATATAACTTTAGAAAAACTAGCAAACATAAGCAGGTAGGCTTCAACGTTGTTATGATCATGCAGTAATAAACTTTGTTTAGAAATTTTGCATTTGTCTCCCCTGACCTCAGTTTGTTAAATGGGTTTATTTTTACAGATTCATACTTATAATCAGCTCTGCATATATCTGAAGAACAAAAACATCAACGTCTTTTGTCCAGCCTCCTTTTCTTCTGCTGTTCCACCTTTCTAAACATACAATAAAGTCATGGGATAAAAATAATTGATGTGTGTTACGGGCGCTTTAACCATCAGCTGCCTTTCGAATGGAAGAACAGTGGTAATGGATTAACATCCTACTTTGCTGTACTAAAGTGACAAATGGGAATAATAGAATTGATACGGCCATTAGGTTCAGTCCTTGAAGATAAGAAACTTGCTCTCTGTTGGTTGTCTTATTTGTGGTGGTGGCACTAGTTTACCGCGTTCACTGAGGGTACTCAGTGTCAATTTCTTCTTCAGAAATACAATGCTAGGTGTTTTGAAATAAGACTTATATAGCAATTTTTTTAAAGTTATCAATTGTATATAAAATCACAATAGCGTGCTAAATCATTGTGTGTGTCTGTAGTATTCTATTCCCAGAAACTATTTGACCATGATAATTCAGTTTATATTCACCACATGAAAGAAAAGTGGGTAACAGAAGAACCCCTATAACAGGTTAATTTGGATTGTAACAATTCAGTGTACATTCAGTGAAAGAAGTTTCAACCCTTCATAGCCAGCGAAGAAATTTGCCTTGGAAGCTAAGTCAGTACCAGCTTTTACCTATTTGATTCAGTTGCTGTTTTCTCACTCTATATCCATTTGAAATTGATTTATTTTAGATGTTGTATACTTATGTTAGGCTTTCTGTTAATAGTGGGTTTTTTCCTGTTGACAGAGCCACTGGATTATGACACAGGATGAGGAAGATTAAAGATAATCAATTGACTAATTTCATTTAGAATATTATCAAACATTTCAACTAGACATCAGAAAAGGCTTTCTTTGATAAGACTATTTTAAATAGAAATTATTTCAATAATTAAAGTAATGTTGACCATCCCCTCTTAGCTGAATAAAGAAAATTTAGTTTAATTTATTGCAATTTAATTACAGTACTACCTTTATAACATTTTCATGTGTTTTAAATAAATATTTTTTAATTGGCTACAGGACATTCAAGCAAAGAAATGCTTTTTTTACTTAAAATGTCTATCTCATTTGCTGCCTTTTCACTAAGGCTTTACTTTGTTAATAAAAATGTCCATTGTGTGATGTTTTTTATTTTACAGTTCACTAAATCTTATTTTCTTGGAATTGCTTTTTGGTAACAGCTCCATTGCTACTCCCCATTTTATTGTTTTCCATCATGCATGCTTCGTTGTGATCCCTCAAGATGTAACACTTGGTACACACGGTTGAGGATATGGAAAAACACTTCCGAAAGCGGGAATTCAGTGTATGTTTGTTTTATACTGTTTGATAAGGAAAGTAGGTCCAGTTTTAAGCAGCACAGATGTGCTGGTAGATGCATAGTCAGGAACTTTTTTTCTTTCTTTTAGGTCTAGGGACAGGAGTGAATAGAAAGGGAGGAGAACTCTATTATGTTGAATACACAGATTAGGAGATCACCTTACTGGGTACACCCCTCTAACCAGTGCTTACAGGTTAATTCATGTTAATGAATATTTTTGCAGTTGTAAAGCATAACAATTACAACTACAGATCTATTTCTAAAGAATAAAACAGGACCATATTTATTTACTTCTGTCAACTATAGAGAGAAAGAAATACCCTCAGCTGTATTTCCACAGATTTCTCCCAAGGAAAAAGCTAATATTAGTCACTACTGTTATCACATCCCTTTGTGTAAGTTTTAAAAAGAGGTGGAGGGAGAGCTTCGTTTCTTTGAGGAGATAAGTATTGTAACGTATGTGAATAGATGGTAACAATATTACTGAAAGTCCCACATGAGAGTCCTGACGTCCTCTCCATGCCGCACAGTAATTTGGCTGCTTTTATGGGTTTTTTCTTCTTTTTAGCTGATCTCATCCTAAGTATGCTTTATTTTTCCTTGAAAGCTAGGTATTTATCAAGTGTAGATGGTACTGAAAGAAAATAAAATTCAGTCTCCAGAGTAAACCTTGTGTCCAGAGTAAAGTCTTGTGTCGGTAGTTCGAAAGTTAGAAATGATTCAAATTTCAGCAAAAAGATATTAAATAGACAGAAGTTAAATTCGGACTAGCCACAGAATCATTTGTTTTTATGTCAGAATTTGCAAAGAGTGGAGTGGACAAAGCTCTCTATGGAAGATTGAACAACTGTAAATAGATGATATCCAAAATTAATTCGGCTAGGACTTCAGTTTTTTTTTTTTTTTTTTTTTTTTTTTGAGACGGAGTCTCGCTCTGTCGCCCCGGGCTGGAGTGCAGTGGCCAGATCTCAGCTCACTGCAAGCTCCGCCTCCCTAAGGTTCATGCCTTCTTCCTGGCTCAGCCTCCCGAGTAGCTGGGACTAAGGCGCACCGCTCTCGCCCGGCTTAGTTTTTGTATTTTTTAGTAGAGACGGGGTTTCCACCGTGTTAGCCAGGATGGTCTCGATGTCCTGGACCTCGTGATCCCGCCGTTCTCGGCCTCCCAAAGTGCTGGGATTACAGGCTTGAACCACCGCGCCCGGCCAGGACTTCAGTTTTAAAAATCAGTGTACCTAGGCAGTGCACAGTAGGAAATAAGTGGCCCTTGCAGCTTCCCCGTTTAACCCACTGTGCTGTAGTTGCATGTGGAACAATCAGCCTTTCAGGTAGTTTATTATATTGCCCTCTCATTGTATTCCCATTTTCCACAGTTTTTTCCAGCAGACTTCGTTCTGCAAATTATTCGGCCTCCAAATGCAAATGAATGGTATAAAAATAAGTAAGGAACATGGCAGAGAGTGGCGCCTCCCAGCCTCACAATGCTGGGATTTGACATAGGATAAGAGGGTGTACATGTAAAAGATAAAATCTTTAGTTAATAATTTTGTGTTTATTTATTCTAGATGTATGTATCTGAGGAAAGAAATATGGCATTTTTGCTTTCCAATAAAGGGGATCAAAGTAATGGTTTTTACCTCAGTTCTCTAAGCTGGTATATGTTGTAGCTCTAGCAGTGTGGAAATGTGCTTTAAAATATGCTTACCTTTTGAATGATCATGGCTATATGTTGTTTAAATACTTAAAACTTACCTTGTTTTCACTTGTGCACTGTGAATGAACTTTGTATTATTTTTTTAAAACCTTCACATTACATGTAGATATTATTGCAACTTATATTTTGCCTGTGCTTGATCAAAGGTCATTTGTGTAGATGAGTAATTAAAAAATATTTAAATCACATTATAATTCTATTATTGGAGAGCATCTTTTAAATTTTTTTCTGTTTTAATGAGGGAAAGGGAAACCTGTGTACCTAGGGTCATTATTTGACCCCACAGTATAACCAGATTCATGGTCTAACAAGCTCTTATTGTGGCTTTTCTCTGAATGCTTGAATTTCACATGCCTTGCGTTTCACAATTGTACTCCATGGTCAACCGGTGCTTTTTTCACATCGTGGTACTTGTCAAAACATTTTGTTATTTTCCTTGGTAAGATATATAAAAAAGGTTTTATAATTTCACTTTGCTGCCAAGGCTGTCATTTTCAGTAATGCTGCTAACATGTTCATATGAGGCTTACTAAAAAGTTATAACTAAGCCTTAGAACTGGAAGAGACTTTAATTTCATCTACCATCTTATTATAAACTCCTGTTACTCACTTTGTTATTCCTCCAGAACTTTGCTCATAAATGATACCTACTGACTGTTTGTTGATCATTGGATATGTCAAGTTAGGCAGAGTATAGGTGTGCCGCTTTAATTCCTTCAGAAGATGCATAGGCAAGAACATTTTCAATCATATCAGCATTGGTTTTCTGTATCAGTGCTAACAGACTCGTCCTAGAGGGAGGCCCCATACTTTTATTTTAAACTAAGTTTTCACCCTTTATGTAATTCAAGTTCAGAATCTTCATGTATCAAAAAGTTTGAAGAATTCAGTTACTAAAGATTTAATAGAGCAATGTATGTTTCTTTAGCATGTCTGATTGAAGAATTAATATATTTATCAAATTGAGATGGCTACCATGTGCCTATAGATAACACAGATGTATTTAATTACAAAGGACGTCTTAAAATAACCACATCCCCGATTTGTGATAACTAAAACAATCATATCCTGCACATATTGGACCCAGTTAATAAGTGTAGAAAACTTAAGGGTTCAAACAAGTACTACAAAAATTGTTGAAGGTTCAAAACCAGGGGACAGTATCAGGAAGGCTTAAATGTGGGTGATCTGTAGCTGGAAGAAGACAACTTCTAAAACTAAGGGTAGGAAAAACCTGTATCATAAGGCATTCGTTTAAATTTATATCCTAAAATGACAGAATTTGGCTTGAAAATTGAGAGTATGTATATGATTCCTCTCCAAGATTTCTCGTGAGTTACATACACATTCTGTAGAAGCAGTGTTAAGGTGTGTTTGTGGTCAAGTCACTGACAAAGAGGTAAATACTACTTTAAAATGCTTTTAAATGAAAATCGTTTTTTTGGTTTGTTTGTTTGAGACAGAGTCTCGCTCTGTCGCCCAGGCTGGAGGGCAGTGGTGTGATCTCGGCTCACTGCAAGCTCTGCCTCCTGGGTTCAGGCCATTCTCCTGCCTCAGCCTTGCGAGTAACTGGGACTACAGGCACCCGCCACCATGCCTAGCTAATTTTTTGTATTTTTAGTAGAGGCAGCGTTTCCCCGTGTTAGCCAGGGTGGTCTCGATCTCCTGACCTCGTGATCCACCCGCCTCGGCCTCCCAAAGTGCTGGGATTACAGGTGTGATTGTTACTCTGTGATAACAAATTCTTGTTCCTGCTGTTAGTACTTTTAATTCATTAACCCAGGTGTAAACTGTTCCTATCCAAATATTTGGGAAAGCGAAGAT
Organism: Rhinopithecus bieti; assembly: GCF_001698545.2. Taxonomy (NCBI): domain Eukaryota; kingdom Metazoa; phylum Chordata; class Mammalia; order Primates; family Cercopithecidae; genus Rhinopithecus; species Rhinopithecus bieti. The sequence continues at coordinate 7,360,241 of NW_016805666.1, forward strand.
CTGTTTTTGAAAAAACTAGGCCAGAGGCACTCCTGAAGATCTAGTCACAGTGCAGTGATACTGCCAGCAGCCGCCCACAGAGATATGTCTTATGGCTGTATTAAGAATATAAGCTACACTCTTTAATGTTCAGAACAGAATATTCATTCTGCTGCTTACTCTTGTAGTTACTAAATCACAGAGCAACAATATGGAAATTAGAATTTTATCCAGTTGTCAGAAAATATGCTCATGGTTTATGTGACCTAATACTTTCCAAAAGCTCTTGAGACCTCTCATATTTGTAAGAGAATATGTAGGGAATAGGTTAACCCCATTTTTTTGCTTTGGTAAACTTCAGCTGAGATTAGGCCAAATCACCTGAAAGCAATACTGCCTGGGCTGCTACTTGCCTTCCTCTTTGATACTACGTCCTTGGCTTTCACAGGCTTTAAAACCGTATGACACGTCTGTTTGAAGAAAATACACAGCCTCTTTTGCAGAAGTCTCACCTAATTACATGTCTTGATTATCACTGAAATTCATTAAGGATTACTAGATAGTACCAGCGGTTTCCCCGCCAGACGCATGGAGGTACTGCTGTCCTTGTGGCAGTGAGAACTCAAGACCTTAACATTTTCTTTGCTTCAACTGCCAGGAAATGCTGAAATTAATTTCCCTCTCAACTGGAGGAATGAACCTCACCATTTTTCTGCTCCCTTAGTTTGTGTTCCATTTTTGTTACTAATCTCTCTTTCCATACATCTTAACAGAGAAACAGCCCTGCATCACTAACAAAATACAATGCTTATTTATTTCTCCTTTAAGAAATATATTTGTCTAGAGGGTTTAAGTCAAGAATTCCCACATTTGCCATAATGCTCCAGGTGGTACACAGCCACTCCCCTTGCATGCCTAATGTATGTAATTTTTTTCTACAATCAATTAATGTATATATAGTAAAAAAAATCAGAAATCACCTCAAGGACATAGTACACACCCAGTGACAATAACGTGCCTGCCTCCTCGCCGCCGTGAGCAACACTTCACGGTAGCAGGAGGTGCCTGATGTGTGTTGAGAGGAAGGATGCAGAGAGATGCGTAAGTTTGTAGCCATTCCAGAAATGTTAACACATCCTAACTAAGGGCCTATTATAAAGGTCTGAGCAGGACTCAGAACATTACAAAGTAGACTAAAACTGGCCAGCAGCATTTTGGGATCCATGAAGAAACTCCACTGAATTCTTTTTGAATGGTCAGTATCCTATCTTGCCAAGGATTGGTCCCATGAAACATTTTTGGTTTTCCTTTAAAATTTTGTAACTCAGAAGAGAACTTGAATCCAGAGCAGAGAAACCAGTATACCTTGTGTTTTGCACCCATTATCCCAGACAGTATTATTTCCATTTTATAGGTGAGAAAGTCAGCTCAGGTTTTGCACATGGTTATTCTAGCTGAAATTTGAAAACGAGTATGATTACAAGCCTATGCACTTTCCAAAATATGCTCCCTTTCAGAAATACTTTTAGGAAAGTAAACATTAATGATACTAGGAGCACAGTAGGGCACATGATATACCTAGAAAGTGCAAAATGACCTAACTCATAACAAAAATCGCCTACGATAGTCTTTTCCAATTACATGAGGCTATTGTTGCATTGCAACAATGGAACCATCTATCAGCAGAGATACGTGGCTGCCTATGAGACCTCAATGGACAAGAAGAGAATGAGATTCAGTAGGTTCTAATTTCATGTTAACTCCAGGCCTTAAGTTTTAGGTGTAAAAAACAAGTGCTTTGCAATTGTCAACATGTTAATAATGTTAATTTTCTCATTTTAGCCTGTGCAGATTCAATCTTTTTTGGCTAGTCCAGGTATTAAAATATGGAATTACTCTTTCCTCAGTTTTTAAAAACTTGATTGAATATTTTATTTTCCAAATTACTCTTTTTTTTTTTTTTTTTTTTTTTTGAGAAAGGGTTTCCCACTCTGTCCTCCATGCTGGAGTACAGCGACACAATCACAGCTCACTGCAACCTCCACCTCCTGGGCTCAAGAGATCCTCCCACCTCAACCCCTCGAGTAGGTAGGACTACAGGCACACACCACCATACCTAGCGAATCTTTTTTTTAATTTTTAGTAGAGATGAGATCTTAATATGTTGCCAAACTGATCTCGAAATTCTGAACTCAGGCAATCCTTCTACCTCGGCCTTCCAAAGTGCTGGGATTACAAGCGTGAGCCACCCCGCCTGGCCCAAATTACTACTTTTGACTGTTCCCCCCCCCCCAATAAAATTATTTTGAAAGAAAAGCTATTAACAGAAGCCTTGAAAATTTCTGCTAAATTTATATTTCAGGAATCTCGTGTACATTATTTAATTTTCTTGCATTGAGATATGTCTGGTTTCCCAAGACTGTTAGGACCGAAAGATATTTTCATGCCAAAATCTGTATGAGTTATCTTTACACATATCAGGACATCTCTAATACGAATGCTTAATTGAACATGCCTGCCATTTGCTGCCTCTGCCATTTCATAGGCTCTTGGTACCATCGTAAAGCCACTCCCACTTTCATACATTCAGATTTCTCTAAACATCTGAGACATTCACGTTCTTACTAATTGTACTCATTGCTCTGGTCATAGCTGAATCAAGATTCTGAGAATGTAATTTTGTTCATGTCAAAAGCATTGTTTTCTTATCCTGTTGGTGGAGTGAAGCATTTGGACCTGGATGCTGTCCCCATTGGACGCCCCCCGTTGGTACGTTTCGCCAGCTGTGTACTCTATGATTGGCTGGCCTTTTGATGTGCAGATACTACAAGTTGGTCACAAACTTGTGTACAATGGGCCTGTTCTGGTTCATGTGAAAATCAACATCCTTTTTTGTGTTACCGGGTGACAGGATGCTACAATACTATTAGCATTTGCAAAGAGTGTGCTCTGTCCAAGGGTGTAACCACAGATCGTGTGCTGCTCAGTTTGTGTTTCTCTATTATGTGAGAGACACAAAGAAGCTGAAGGCTGGCAAAGGCCTGTCAAATCTTGTAATGTAGCGCTCGACCCCCAAACTCCACTTGGCCTCCAAGCATCTCTTGTTCCCTGTCCCACCCCTTTCTCTGAATGGGCTCTGAGGTAGGTAAATGAATTCAGGGGCCTGGTAGGCGGGGGATTCCTTTCTGACCTCATTCCTGTACCATTTGTTTGCAGGCTTGTAGGGGGAGAGGAGGACATTTTGGAATCCTTTGTGTCAAATCATTTTCTTGCAGGTTGGGGAGTTAATGGTAACTTTGTCTGAAGCCAGCCGAGCAGAAAGCCTCCACGGATGAGGCGTGCTGTGCTCAACCTCCTCAAAACCACAAGATGAGAATGTGGAAATGGAGAACTTTCTAGAGCAGATGAGTATGTGGTAGGGCTGTGTGTTTAGGCACACAGTAGTTCATTTTAAGAGTGTTTTCCTCTTTCTGAATCATCATGGCGTTTTTATTGATGCCTGTAGTTTGGATAATCTTTTGTGCAGCCAATATTAATATATTCTGCACCGTTTTGAAAGCCTTCTACTACCTGACTACCTGTATATATTGTGTGATTTCAAGAAGTTTTATGTTTTTATCCTCAGATTTACTTTGTTTACCTAAAAAATGAACTATTGTTTTAGAATAGTAATAACTCTTTGAAAAAAAAAAGACCCAGAGAGAAGCAGTTTGCTCAGTTAATGTTAGAGCTAGAAACTATTTCCTGATTTCTAGGCAAGTACTAGGTGTTTCGTGAAGATTTAGATCCAGGGCCACAGGTTCAGTACTTCCAAAGCCAGGCATTTTGTGAAAGAAGTTGGGGATCTAAATGTTTATGTGAAACCTCCCTATTTTTAAACGTTAGCAGCTGATTTTGAAAATCTTAAATACTTGTGTGAGTCCAAGAGAAACATCTGCAAATAGCACTCTGCCCACCCATGAGTCACTATTTGAAACCTCTGATTTCAACTGTAGCTTTCTGCTAATTTCTGGCCTCGGTGCATTTGGGTGATAATAGTACCTTCTGAAAATAACATGATTTCTGGTCATTTTTAGAGATGCAGAGTTTTTTGTTGTTTCAGCTTTATTATGAGGCTGGACTGAAGGGAAATTCTCATTTATTAAATGCCTGCTGTATCCCAGGTATTTTAAACACATTATCGTGCTTATTCTTACAACTTCCTAAGGTAGACATTCTCGTTTACCAGCAGGCTAACTCTGGCCCAGAGAGGTTGCCTGAAGGTCCCCCGCCGGTTAGTTGACAAAGTCTTTATGGGATCCCATGTAGGTTTGACTGCAGAGCTTAGAAAAAGAGCAGGCACAGAATGGGCTGGAAGAGTACTAACAGCTTTCTTCCCTTACCTGTTCAGCCGTCCTAAGGGGGCAGTTCCTTTTTACGTCATGACCTGGTTGGCAAAAAAGCGTTACTGCACTCTGGGTACTCTGGATGTAGTTACCTAGAAATAAGGCAAGTGAAGGTTTAAAATGTCCAGGAACCCCAGCATCTAGGAATAAGTTGGCCTCTTCTGTGAACCCTGTACAGATGCTCCTTGACTTAGGATGGAGTTACATCCCAATAAAGTCGTCATAAGTTGAAAATACTGTAAGTCTACAATGCATTTTAATACACCTCACCTACTGAACATCACACCTTAGCCTAGCCTACTGTAAACATGCTCAGAACACGTACATTAGCCTGCATTTGGGCAAAGTCATCTAACACAGGGCCTATTTTATAATAAAGTGTTGAATGTCTTGTAACGTGCTGAATACTGGACTGAAAGTGGAAAACAGCAGTTTTCTGGGTGCTTGAAGTACAGTTTCTCCCGAATGCATATGGCTTTTGTGCCGTCCTAAAGTTGAAAAGTTATCAGTCAAACCATTGTCAGTCGGGGACTGTCTTTCTGTGCAGACTGCCCTATCTTTCATTCACAGCCATCTGCCTTGAAAGAGAAGTCCTCCCCATTCCTTCTTCAGCCCCCTCAAAGCCAGTGTGTTCTTTTACCATCTAGATCCTTGCACCATGTCCTCACCACAACCACTGCCACTTTGCCATCTGCCCCTCACCTAGGCCACCAGTGATCTCCATTTGGCCAGTTGCCCTCAATACGTATATTATTTGGCCTGGCCCCTTAAGGTTGTTTAATACTCTGTGATACCCTTTCATTCTCTCTCTCTCTCTCTCTCTCTCTCTGTCTCTCTCTCTCTCTCTCTCTCTCGCCTCTTATTTCTTTGGCTTCTGTGCCATCACTTTCTCCTGGTTTTCCCTTCTAATGACAAAATGCCTGTTGGTTTTCAGTGCTGCTCACAGGCCTGCCTGAGTGTTGTCGTTCCCTGGGCACTTTGCGTTTCTCGACCCTAATTCTCCCTGGCTGATCAGTTCTCCCTGCTGTATCTGCTCCTGGCTCCCAACTCGAGCTCCATTCTGCTCCTCTCTGTATGCTTCACAAACCCATATCTCCAACTATACCTGCATGTCCCACAGACACTTCACACTTACCCTATCCAAAATGCAACCAATTCTTTCTCCAGTAAACCTGTCTCTTCTCCAGATTCCACTATTTCTGTGACAGGCACTGTGATATACCTAGCTGCACAAGACACAAACCTGGGACGCTCTCCCCAATGCAACCAACAAATCCAATCACCACTTTCTCTTTTTTTTTTTTTTTTTTTTTGAGACAGAGTCCCACTCGGTTGCCCAGGCTGGAGTGCAGTGGCACGATCTTAGCTCACTGCAGCCTCCGCCTCCCAGGTTCAAGTGATTCTCCTGCCTTAGTCTCCAGAGTAACTGAGACTACAGGTGTGCACCACTATGCCCAGCTAATTTATTTATTTATTTATTTATTTATTTATTGTACTTTTAGTAGAGACGGGGTTTCACCATGTTGTCCAGGCTGGTCTCGAACTCCTGATCTCAGGCGATCCGCCCGCCTCGGCCTCCCAAAGCGCTGGGATTACAAGCATAAGCCACTGCGCCCAGCCCACCAGTTTAATATATTTGTACCCCTCCACTCTTTCCCATCCTGTCTGCACAGATCAAGTGGCTCCCATGTCTCACCTTCGTTGTTGCCATGGGCCTTCATTTTCATCTCCTGTTCATCCCCCACACTCCTGCCAGAATGAAATATCTAAAATAGAAACATGATCATTTGATTAAAATCTGTCTCCAGGTAGCTTTATTTCTCCATTGATAAAATAAGACGGTTTGGTTGGATGTTCATTCAAAATTCTTCTAATGCTGACATTTGTGAAAGCTTTAATTCTGTTTTATATAAAACTGCCTTATGTAAATAAAACTGCCCTTACTTGGCATAGAGCTTTATTGTCTCATTTAATCTTTCAAGTATGTCCACAAGGTAAATAAGATATTCATTGTGATGGAATAAATCGAATTGGTTATCATATTATTTTAAACATTTAATTAAATAGTTTGGTTCTGGCACTAAACTTTGAAGTACTTATTACAGAGCTTTACTGAAGATATGAAACACTTTCGGGGAAAGTCTTTGCCTTTTTTGGCATCTGGAGAGTTTCTCCATGAGCAGATTGCCTTCTTAAATGCCAGTGCTTACTGTGTACCAGCAGTTGGTAGAGGGTGGTCTTTGGGTCCCTGGGGGTCCTCAGGATCATTTCCGTGGTCCACGAGGTCACCATGATTTTGATAATAATACTAGTATTTGCCCTTTTCACTGTGTTGACATTCACTGGTTGTAGAAAAGCCACAGCACACCGCACTGGAGCCTTGGTGTGAATCAAAGCAGTGGCACCACCGGTCCTAACAGGCACTATGGCGTCTTCACTGCCATGCACTCTCCTTTTTCCAAAAGAAACACAAAAGTCTGGTACACAGAAAACATGTGCATATAATGGATAATGGTGATCTTGAGAAAAAGTACTTGTATAATTGTTGAATGTGTGACATAAATTACCACTTTTTTTTCAAGGAACACCATTTTGCTTAAAAGAATGCCTGACAAACTACGTGAGTCAGACTTGGTCATCCAGCAGCCATTTTCTCAAACCAAGCAGGGTGAGCCAGCCACTTTGAGGAAAACCACTTTTGTGTATTTATTGCCAAAGGTACAAATTACACATTTAAGCAAGAATGAACATTTTGAAAAACTTGTATCTGTCATTGAGCTTGACAGCTTTTCATTATAAGTATTTCTCATGAGATAATGATATTAATGGATGTGATTTTGGGGTATTGTAAAGTGCAAAGGGTCAGCAGTTGGAGGAGTTGCATAACCATGGGAACTAGTATTTCTCGAACGGTTAATGCGTTGTGCTAACAAATCAGACTTGGGTGAAGATGCCTACAAAATGGGACTGGGCCAAAGGAGTTTAGCTCACAGAATATGAGAAGTTCATTGATGTGGTTTCAGATGCCACATTACAACTAACCTTTGTTAAGTGTTGGTGCAGTATCAAAGAAGACTCACAAGAACCTGAAATGGCTCTTACATTCTTCCCTTTTTCAATTCCATAACTGTGTGAGGCCAGGTTTTCCACATCCACGTCAACCAAAACAGCGTATCACAATAGATTGAATGCAGAAGCAGGTAAGATAATCCAGTTATCTGCTATCAAGCCAGACATTAAAAGAATTGCAAAATGAAAGATGGTACTACTCTTGTGGCTATATTTGTTTTCATCAGAAATGCTATTTATGTTAACATGTAATTGTTTTGTTTTAAAATAAATTGAGTAGTATTTCTCAGTTTTAATTTCTTTTCTTTCTCTTTTTTTTTTTTTCTTTTAATTGAGACACAGTTTCACTCTTGTCACCAAGGCTGGAGTGCAGTGGTGCAATCTTGGCTCACTGCAATCTCCACCTCCCAGGTTCAAGTGATTCTCCTGCCTCAGCCTCCCCAGTAGCTGGAACTACAGGTGTGCACCACCACACTGAGCTAATTTTTGTATTTTTAGTAGAGATGGGCATTCACCATGTTGGCCAGGCTGTTCCTGAACTCCTGATCTCAAGTGATCCACCCACCTCGGCCTCCCAAAGTGCTGGGGTTACAGGCATGAGCCACTGTACCCAGCCAGTTCTAATTTCTAGTATAATAAATATCAACAGACATAACCTACACAAACAAAAACTCTTGGGGTTTTCAATAATTCTCAAGAAATTAAACATTTGACAATCACTGCTTTGTACTACGAGGCTTAGCTATAGGATCAGACCCTTGATTAAAATATCTGAAGCTCTGCACTGTCCATGAAAATTACCTGTTGACTTCTTTACCTGAAATTGGGATACATTTTATATCAATGGCAAGTGCCAGAAGCGAGGCCAGCAAATGGCAGTGATCCCTGGTGTATTGGTTGCATGTTCAAATCAGCTGTACCACTGCACCAGACCTGTTATCCCTAAGGACATGGTGGTGTCCACATCATTACATTAATCGGCTAGTTTTCAGGCTGAATCTCACTTCGCCCATTACTGTATTCTGTAACGTTGACCACTTCATCTTTGAAATACTTGCTTCTCTTGGCTTCCATTACAGCACACACTTCTGATTTTTCTCCTACCTTCCTGGCTGTTCTTCCTCCTCAGGGCTCTGTTCTGGCCCTCTCCCAACCTATATTCTCTTCCTAGATTTTATCCACTCCCATAGCCTCAACTCTCATTTAATTGCCAGTGCTTCCTGATGCCTATTCAACATTATCACTTGCACTTTTCAAAGATACCTCATAGCTAAACTCATGGTAATTCTTGCCCACCTGCACTCACTTCACTCTGCTCTGTTTCACTAAATGGGAATATCATTTACATCATTTACCTTTTTGCTCAAGTCAAAAACTAGGGGTCATCCTTGACTCTTCCCCCAACCCCATGTCCACATCAAATCTCCACCATGGCCTATTAACTAGACATGCAAGCATCTCAAATCCATCCATGCCTTTCCATCTGCACTGTCAGCATCTTGGCCCCAGTCATGATCTGCAGGGCCTCCGAACTCATTTGCTCTCTTGCTTCCCTCTGGCCTAGCCTCTGTACTATAGCCAGATCCTAGATGACTGTTATTCTTCTGCTTAAAGCCATAGTATGGATTGGCACTGTCCTGGTAATGTTCAGAGTCATCAAGGCTTTTGAGGGCCCAGTGAGATCTGCCCCTGCCTTCTCCAGCCTCCTTTTTACCTGTGCTTCAGGCACTTCAGCTTTCGGGTCTATAAATACACTTTATGCTACCTTGGGCTTTTGTGCCTCCTCTTCTCAACCCCGAACTCCCATTTGCCTGGCCTACTGCTACTTATCCTTAGGGCTCTGCTTAAATATCACCTCTGGGGGCCCTTCCCTGACCTAGCTCCCAACGCAGACTAATTTACGTTTTTTATATTCTCCTGTGGCACCCTAAACTTGGCCCTCTTCGTGCATGTGACATTCCCAGTTACTTGCACAGTGTCCGTCTTCCCATTTAGATTGTAGATTCTAAGAAATCAGAGACCGACTGCACCTGATTTCCCATAACACAGTGCCTGGCACAATACATTGTGATCTAATGAATAAATAAGCTTATTTGAATGTTGGGGCTATACAGGATTTTGAAGACCCAATCCCTGTTCAAAAACATGGCAAAAATGAATCCCTGAAGAAGAACATAGCAAAGCTAGTGTGTTAACAGTTTACAAAGCTAGTTTGTTTGGATCTCTGAACCAAAGACTTCCAGGCCTCCTGATTTCTAGTACGATTTTCTTCTCAGGATGGTGTGCTCATGAAGACCCTGGGCCCTGCAGGTCTCAGTACTGGGTTAAAATCCTGGCTCTGCTGTTTTAAGCTGTGTGGTATCAAATTCTTTAAGCCGTCATTTCCTCATTTCACACAATGTGTGTGTGTGTGTGTGTGTGTGTGTGTTCTATCTCAGGGGCTTTGAGGTTAAAATTAGATAATATATTTAAAGCACTTTCAAACCGTGTAGCACATGGTGAGTGTCCAAAACTATTAGCTATTATTATGACACGATGTTGGTTTACATTCAGATCCATCAATAATTGTTTCCAAACCAAAAACAAGAATGGCATCAGAAATATTGATGTAATTGGCCGGACACAGTGGCTTATGCCTGTAATCCCAGCACTTTGGGAAGCCAAGGTCCAACATGGTGAAACCCCATTTCTACTAAAAATACAAAAATTAGCCAGGCGTGGTGGCAGGCGCCTGTAATTCCAGCTACTCAGGAGGCTGAGGTAGGATAATCGCTTGAACCAGGGAGATGGAGGTTGCAGTGAGCTGAGATTGTACCACTGCACTCCAGCCTGGGCAACAAAGAAGTGTCACCTATGCTGACACAAGTACAATTTATTCTCCAGAGGTTTTTCCTCCACTCTTTCTGCTAAGCAAAGGGTTAGCAGACATTTCAGTGCCCTGCTTCCAGTCAGGGCCCAGCTCTGCTCTGTGGAGCCACTGCAGCTCCAACTGCTTTGCTGGTGCTGGTGCTGTGGGCTTGGGCCTGGAAGAGTGAAACAGTCCAGTTCACAGCCCAAGCCCTGTGCATTCATGTCTGTTCAGGAGAGGCCCCTAAGGGTGTTACCTGTGTGGCACCAACTCAATAAGCTGCACTTACGGATTCTGAAGAAAACGTGGGCTATCATACAGGTCGGTATTTTTCTTAAGAAGATACAGAGAATCCAGTTTCAACCCATTTTAGCAATGCTTAATGAAACTCTGACCTTTAGCGCAGGGATATTAATGATGACATTTTTAATGCGGCACACCAGTGTGTTTGTTTGAGGACCCGCAGTTGACAGAGATAGAGAACCCAGCATCAGGGAGAACTGCGCTACCCCTGAGCAAATGCTTTGTTCTTACCTTCTATTGGCCATTTTCCTCCCTTTCTTTTGACCGCTAGGAAACCCAAAACTAAATGATCAGGCTATCGTTGCTGTCACATGGAGCCTTCCATTGTATGTCTTATAACCCCCTAGAAAGATGAACTCTGTCATTAGAAAAGCAGATTCAGTCCTTCATTTCATGGTATTAAATTTTTCCTTGACTTGATTTCATTTTGCTCCCTTTTTTTCCCTCACGTAACTTTGATTTCTTCATCTGCATTATTGTGGGGATTTCCAAGAGTGACCTCAGATCCTTTTGTCTGGTGAGGTACAGTGTGAACTTAAACACTCAACTACCAGTGAGTTGGTAAGCGTGTTGCCTCACGTTTACCGAAGCCAACTCCTTTCTAAGCGGCAGGTTGCATGTCTGTAGCTTTTTTCTTGTTATGTCTTCTAACTCTTCTACAACCTAGGGACACGGGTTAGTGAGGGAAAGCAGCGTAGCAGTGCCTTACGAAAATCCGGTTCTTCTTCCAGTCTATGCCAGTAGCCGAAAAGTCAGCAGGGACCCAGAGGCTGCGGAGCCGGACCGCGGAGCAGAGGCCAGGCCGGTGGGCAGGAGGAGGTGGGAACACCGAAGGACTGAATCCGTTCCTCTAATGAAAGGGCCCTTCTTTCCAGGGGATTATAAGAATATTCATGACCCTTGAGATCAGCAGGTGAGGCTCAGCCCTCCCTACTCATCCTTTGGGCAAATAGTTCAGAAAGCCAAGGTTGCCAGGATGAGAAAGAAACAGTGGGAGTTGGGAGCTTTTCCCGCTTCCCTTAGCCCCCAACCCCCTTTCATTTTCAGAGGAGGGCAGGGGGGGGGCACTTGTCCTGAGGTGAATAAGGACTGTGTCTTTCACTTCCAAAGAGCGGGGAGCGAGGCTGAGGCAGAAGTCCCGTGACATGACTTGAGACACAAAATGGTATCTTAGCATCGAAGACTCCCTTTGACAAGAAGAAGAAAAGCCCTTTTCTTCCCAGCCCGGATTAGGCGAGGAGGGAATTCTCCGGAACATGTGTGCATTGTTTCGTGGAGGGCAGCCAGGCTGGCCTGGGGCTTGCCTCCCAAAGTCAGCCCAAGGAAGCTTGTCCCCATGTAATTAAAAGGGAAGGGAAACAGCAGGGAGTCTTGTTCCTCTGCTGCCCACCAAAGTGGGGTCCCCAGGGGATGGTGTGGCCCAGGAAATTGGCTAAATTAATGGTTATGGGAGGCCTCCCTGAATGTGTGAGCCCTGGAGGCAGAGAGAGGGCAGGGCAGGGAGTCTCATCAGAGCCCTTCTGAGAAAATGGGAGAAACACTCTCTGAGCAGGGGTGTCTAAGCTCTTGCCCCCCTGACTGGGCACTCAGGCTGCCCTAGGGACACAGCACCTGCAGTGAGGGGTCAGCCCCTCACGGAAAGCGGAGCCTCCGGGCAGTGTGTCCAGGCCCTCCCTGTCCAGCTGACACAGGCTGGCCCCTCGCATTCTCCAGCTGACAGCGAGGCCGAGAGCGAGGAGGTCACAGGTCATGGCCGGGCACTGGGGCCCTGGAGCTCACAAAGCGGGAGCCGCTTCCCTGGGCAACGTGAGTTTCTGGAAAGCAGTCTCTTGTGTTTGTCCATGGTACAGTGTCTCACTCAGAAGGTACTGGGAGAAGTGAAACCCTGAGCTGGAAGCCAACGTCGTAGGCATTTATAGGGTTTCACCCATTGACGAAGAAGAAATTTCCCTTCCTTATGAAAAAGAAAGCTTTTCTTCGTGAAGAAACGCTTTGTAATCGCCATTTCCTGAAAACTTCCATTCAGAAAGATAAACTCCATGCTTCATTTTTGCCAACTCCCTTCTTTCCAAATCTTGTAGATTGGATTACAGAGGACATCGGGCAATCCTAATCAGCAGTCTGGAGATTCGTGACCCCTCTCCACAGCCTGACTCCAGGGTACACGGGTAAGATAATAGTGACAACAGCCATGAAATGAAGGAGGCTGGTTTTCCATGACCCCACACATTCTGCCTAAGGCCACACACCTCCCAAAGGCCACAGTGAATGAGCAGGCGGGCCTGGGCACTCAGGTTTTTCTGGTAAGTGATAAATCTAAGTCAATATTGCAAAGTAGACGTGGCTCCTCTGGCTCTGCAAATATTGGACCAAAGACTTGAGTGCAGCGATGCTATTGACGATTACGAGATGGTAGCATTGTTGTCTTTGTTACCATGAAGTGCAGCTCGGTGGAGCCTGGCCTAACACCCTGTGTACACAACGGGGACAGTGTGTTCGGAGGCCCGTGTGTTTGCTCTGCCAATATGCGCCAGTGGCCAGCCCTCAAACACTCCCCACTCCCATGGTTACAGCTGGGGGTGTTTGAAACATACCGCCCTCCCCTGTACGCCCCAGGGGGCTGCCGAACAGTGTCGAAGCCACGTGCTTCTCTCCTTATTTTAGTTCTTTTTAAAAAATATTTTTATTGAGGTACAGTGTACACATATCATCCACATAGCTTGATGAATTTTCACAAACTGCCACAGCCTTGTATTGAGCACCCAGGACAAGAAATTGAATATTTCCAACATCCTCCAAGCTCACCTGTGCTCCCTCCCAGGAATCACTCCAGCAAAGTGCCCACGATCCAGACTTCTAATACAGATTAGGCTTGCTTGCTTTTCCTTCCTTCCTTCCTTCCTTTCTTTCTTCCTTTCTTCTTTCTTTCTTTCCTTCCTTCTTCTTTTTCTTCTTTCTTTCTTCTTCTTCTTCTTTTTTTTTTTAAGAGACAGAGTCTCACTCTGTCACCCAGACTGGAGCACAGTGGCATGATCACGGCTCACTATAAACTTGAACTCTGAGACCCAAGCTATCCTCCAGCCTCAGCCTCCCAAGCAGCTGGGAGTACAGGTGCATACCACCACAGCTGGCCAATTTGTAACTTTTTTTTCCTGTAGAGATGAGGGTCTCACTGTGTTGCCCAGGCTGTCTCAAACTCCTGGGCTCGAGGGATCTTCTTGCCCCAGCCTCCCAAAGTGCTGCGAATACTGACATGAGACCCTATGCCTGGCCTGTCTTGCCTGTTTAAGCCCCAGAATTTTGAAACTTTACCTTGGCATTTGAAGCCAATTGTAACCTGTTTGTCCAGCAGACCATGATTATGAACCCACCAGGCACAGCCTTTTGGCTCTGCCTCTAACTTGATCAGTTCTCTTCCAAGCTCTGGCATCGAAGGCTGACTCTGTGAAAGGATGGAGTTGGTCCTTATGTCTCTTGGGGTCCTTCCAGGGCCAGCATATGGTCCCTGGCTCCATTATCCAGTCCTGAGCGTGGGAGGGGTGATGGGTCTGACCATGGAGGATGGTGTCTATTGGCCTACCTCAATCCACTGGCTCAGGCCAGTTCTCAGAAGGTGACTACTGCCCTGCCACTAGGCCTCCCCTCCTTCCTCCCTCCATGCCACCATCCAGAAATATTCCAAGACAGGTGATATAGTTTGGTTATTTGTCCCCACCCAAGTCTCATGTTGAGTTATTGTAAAACTCAGTGCTGGAGGTGGGGCCCGATAGGAGGTGTTTTTGTCATGGGGGAAGATCCCTCACGGTTTGATGCTGTCTTTGAGATAGTGAGTGAGTTCTTGCAAGATCTGACCATTTAAAAGTATGTGGCACCTCTTCCCAACATTCTCTCTCTCTTGATCCTGTTCTGACCATGTGATGTGCCCGCTCCCAGTTCATTTCCACCGTAAGTAAAAGCTCCATGAGGCCTCCCCAGAAGCTAAACAGATGCTGGTATCATGCTTGTACAGCCAGCGGAACCCTAAGCCAATTAAACCATTTTTCTTTATAAAACTATCCAGACTCAGGTACTTCTTCACAGCAATGAAAGAATGGCCTAACATAGAAAACTGGTACTGAGAGTAGGGCATTGCTACAAGATACCTGAAACTGTGGAAGCAACTTTGGGACTTGGTAACAGGTAGAGGCTGGAAGAGTTTGGAGGGCTCAGAAAATGACAGGAAGATGGAAAGTTTGGAACTTTTTAGAGACTGGTTAAATGGTTGTGACCAAGATGTTGATGGTGACATGGACAGTGAAGGCCAGGCTGAAGAGGTCTCAGGTGGAAATGAGGAACTTACTGAGAACTGGAGCTAGGGTCATCCTTGTTATGCATTGACAAAGATCTTGGCTGCCGCATGTTCATGCCCTAGGGATCTATGGATGTTTGAATGAACTTCACAGTGATGATTTAGAGTGTTTGGCAGAAGAAATTTCTAAGCAGCAAAGTGTTTCAGAAGTGACATGGCTGCTTCTAACAACCTAACTCACATGTGGGAGCAAATAAATGGCTTAAAGTTTGAACTTATGTTTAAATAGAAAGCAGAGTGTAAAGTGGAAAATGTGTAGCCTGGCTATGTGACAAAGAAAGAAAAAGCTTTGTTAGGAGAGGAATCCAAGCAGGCTGTGGAACAACGACTTGCTAAAGATATTTGCATAACTAAAAGGAAGCCAAGTACTGATATCCAAGACAATGAGGAAAAGGCCTTGAAAACATTTCAGGAACCTTTGTGGCAGCCCCTCCCATCACAGGCCTAGAGGCTTAGGAGGAAAGAATGGTTTCCTGGGCCAGGCAGAGGAACCTGCTGCCCTGCACAGCCTTGGGACACTACTCCCACATCCTGGCCACTCCAGCTTCAGCTGTGGCTCAGACACGCCCAAGTACAGCTCAGTCTGCCTCTTTGGAGAATGTAAGCCTTAAACCTTGGTGGCTTCCATGTGGTGTTAAGCCTGCAGGTGCACAGAATGCAAGACTGGTGGATTCTGGGCAGCCTCCGCCTAGTTTCAGGGGATGTATGAAAAAGCCTAGGGATCCAGGTAGACAGCTGCTGCAGGGGCAGAGCCCTCACAGAGAACCTCTACTAAGGCAGTGCAGAGGGGAAATGTGGGGTTGGAGGCCCTACACAGAGTTGCCACTGGAGCACTGCCTAGTAGAGCAGAGGGAAGAGGGACATTGTCCTTCAGATCTGAGAATGATGGATCCACCAGCAGCTTGCATCTTGTGCCTGGGAAAGCTTCAGAAACTCAACTCCGGCCTTTGAGAGCAACTTCAGGGGCTGTACCCTGTGAAGCTACAGGGGCAGAGCTGCCCAAGGCCTTGGGAGCCCATCCTTTGCACCAGTGTGCCCTGAATGTGGGACATAGAGTCAAAGGAGATTATTTTGGAGCTTTAAGATTTAATTATTCCCCTGCTGGGTTTTAAGCTTATGTGGGACCTGCAGTTCCTTTTTTTTTTTTTTTTTTTTTTTTGGGTCAATTGTTTCCTTTTGGAATAGGAATGTTTACCCAATGCCTATACCCTCATTGCATCTTGGAAGTAAATAACTTGTTTTTTTTATTTTACAGGCCCATAGGTGGAAGTGACTTGCCTTATCTTAGATGAGACTTTGGACTTTGAACTTTTGAGTTAATGCTGGAATGAGTTAAGACTCTGGGCAACTATTGGGAAGGCATAATTGTATTTTGTAATGTGAGAAGAACATGATATTTGGGAGAGGCCAGAGTGGAATGTTAGAGTTTGAATATTTGTCCCCACCCAAATCTCATATTGAATTGCAATCCCAGTGCTGAAGGTGGGGCCTGGTGGGAGATAGTTGGGTCATGGAGGCAGATCCCTCATGGCTTGGTGTTGTCTTTAAGACAATGAGTGAGTTCTCGTGAGGTCTGTTCATCTAAAAGTGTGTGGCACCTCCCTTCCCACTCCCACTCTCTCTCTTTTGCTCCTGCTTTTGCCATGTGATGCTCCTGCTCCCGCTTTGACTTGTACCATGAGTAAAAACTCCCTGAGGCCTCCCCAGAAGCTAAGCAGATGCTGGCTCCATGCTTGTACAGCCTACAGAACCATGAGCCAATTAAACCTCTCTTCTTAATAAATTACCCAGTTTCAGGTATTTCTTTATAGCAGTGAAAGAATGGCCTAAGGTAACAGGTCAGTTCGGGATTCCCTCCACACCACTGGAAGGCATCTGGCCCGTTCTGGTCCTGAATCTAGCCTGTTTTATCTTAAAACCGTATCAGGCAGATTTAAATACACTCTGCTGCATGATATTCCATGTCTTTCAGCATTCCCAGAGCCACTCTGTCTATATGTGTGGCATAGAGGGGAGGAAGGTTAAACAGCTGGCAGAGAGCAGGCCAGAGCAGGAGGTTCAACTTCCTTACTCATAGGTGGGGAAACTGAATCCTCAAAAAGGGAAGGGAGTTTCTTGAAGCTGTGTTTAAAGTGTCTGGGGCCCGGCTCCCTCCAGTTCACCAAACTCAGCTCTATGAGGCTTTTTAAGGACTTTATGGCTCATGCCAAGGGACAAAAAAAGAAGAAAAAAATCACCACTGCCACTTCCTACCAAGGAAACACACGCACATACATAAACAGCAAAAACAATTGCTTCCATCCAGTAGAATTTTCATTTTATTGACTTCTCTCCTGCATTCACATCACCCCCTGCAACACCCCAGGAGGCTGCTGCTTCCTGAATCCACCTGGCTCCACAGTCGAGGCAACCCCACGCTCTATGAGCATGATCTCCATTTTACAAATGAGTACCTGAGGTTTGCACGTGGAAGTGTGTTGCCCAGTACTGTGTCCCCGGCCAGGGAGCTGGCTTGGTGATGCCAAGGTTCTGGGGAGGCTCCATCTACTGCTTGCTGCCCAGTCCCACCAGGGGCAGCACCTCTGGAATTCCTGCCCACAAGACCCAGGGTGTGGGTTCTGGCAAGCCCCACCCCGTAACCTGAGCACGCAGGCTGGCTCGTAAATGTCAGAATGCAAAGAGACTCCAGCGACTAGAGGAAGAGAGGCTTTGCAGGGACTCCCAGCTTGCCCCAGCCTGGGGCCTCTGCAATAGGACCCAGATGCCCTATAGCCCAACACTCTTGGGAACATTATAATTCCCCTTGTCCCAATGCTTTTGCTTCACTTCCTTCCAAGACACAGTGCCAGCAACACCCCAGGCACTAGACGCCCTGAAAGCTAGCAGCAGAGGGCTGAGTCAGGCTGGGTGTCTGCACACGCTTGATTGAATCCTGCAAGATGCTGCTGGGATGCACAGGGCTGGCAAGATCTGGCTGTGGGAGCATAAGGTTCCGTTGCATTCAGTCTGGCTTCTGGTCTCACCCTAGGCTGGGCCCTGTTAGAATGTTGTCCTCAGTTCAAGAGGCCCACGCAGATTGGTAGGAATTGTACCTAACAAAGACAGTAATCCAAGATCATAGGCAAGAATTAACTCTGGAGAACTAGTGCTCTGAAAAGGCATAGAGTGTCATGGGAAGACAGAAAGAGCAGATCCAAGTGGAGGAGGAGGAGGCACTTGAACTGAGTGGAAGAACAGGCAAAAGTGAACTGTCATCTGTGGCATAATAAGCTCTTTCTTAACCATGGTAACAGTCAAGAAAGTGAATAGTAAAAATGCACCTAGCATAGTGTCTGCCACATAATAGGTGTTCAGTGAATGTCATGCAGGGAGTTAGATGAATGTCATGAAGGGAGTTAGGTAATTGAAGCTGGCCTAGTGGGACTAGAGCCAAGAGTGTGTCTTTGTCAAGGAAAGGGAGGAAGGCTAAGGGAAGAAATTGAAGAGTTGGGTTTGATTAAAATTTTGACAAGTTAAGGAGTTTAGATTTTTATCCTGAAGATGATGGGGAGCCACTGAAGGGTTTTGAACAAGAAAGTGACAAGATCAAAATTGCTTTTTTAGAAGATCATTTTGCTAGGAGAAAATATTTGTAAAAACATATCTGATAAGGGACTCTTATCCAAAATATACAAAGAACCCTTAAAATTCATCAATAAGAAAACAACCCAATTAAAAAATGAGTCAAACTGGCTGGACACCGGTGGCTCACATCTGTAATCCCAGCACTTTGGGAGGCAGAGGTGGTCAGATCGCTTGAGGTCAGGAGTTCAAGACCAGCTTGGCCAACATAACGAAACCCCATCTCTACTAAAAATACAAAAAGCACCTGCACATGGTGGTGAGCACCTGTAATCCCAGCTACTGGGGAGGTTGAGGCAGGAGAATTGCTTGAACCCAGAAGGCGGAGGTTGCAGTGAGCCGAGATAGCGCCACTGCACTCCAGCCTGGACGACAGAGTGAAACTTCTCAAAACAAACAAAAATCAAAACAAACAAAAAAAGAGTCAAACACCTCACCAAAAAAAAAGATGGCAAATAAGCATATTAAAAGGTGCCCAACATCATATGCCATTAGGGAATTGCAAATTAAAACAACAATGAGGTACCACTACACACCTATTAGACTGGCCAAAATCCAGAACCTGACAACACCAAATTCTGACAAGGATGTGGAGCAACAGGAACTCTCATTCATTGTGGGGCAAAATGGTACAGCCACATTGGAGGTTAGTTTGGCAGTTTCCTACAAACTAGACATACAGTTATTATACAATTTAGCTATACACTCCTTGGTAGTTTCCCAAAAGAGTTGAAAAACGTATGTCCACAAAAAAAATCTACACATAGAAGTTTATATAGGTTAAGCACCCTAATCCAAAAAGCCAAAATGCTCAGAGACCTGAAACGTAACTTTTTGAGCACAGACATGACGCTCAAAGGAAAGTATCTGCACACATTTCAAAATCTGAGACAATCCAAAGCCCAAAACACTTCTGGTCCCAAACATTTCAGATAAGGAATATTCAACCTGTAGCAACTTCAGGAAACAGCCAAGAGATCTTTCGATAGGTGAATGGATAAATAAACTGGTACATCCAGACAATGAAATATTCTTCAGCACTGAAAAGAAATGAGCTGTCAAGCTATGAAATACGTTTAACTTCATACTCTCAAGTGAAAGAAGCCAATCCGAAAAGGCCACATACTATACAATTCTAACTACACGGCATTCTGGAAAAGGCAAAACTATGGAGACAATAAAAAGATCAGTGGTAGGCCGGGCACAGTGGCTCACGCCTGTAATCCCAGCACTTTAGGAGGCCAAGACAGGTGGATCACAAGGTCAGGAGATCGAGACCACCCTGGCTAACACGGTGAAACCCCGTCTCTACTAAAAATACAAAACTAGCCGGGCGAGGTGGCGGCGCCTGTAGTCCCAGCTACTCCGGAGGCTGAGGCAGGAGAATGGCGTGAACCCGGGAGGCGGAGCTTGCGGTGAGCTGAGATCCGGCCACTGCACTCCAGCCCGGGCGACAGAGCGAGACTCCGTCTCAAAAAAAAAAAAAAAAAAAGATCAGTGGTCACCAGGGATTGGAGGGAGGGAGGGAGTGTTGTCTAGGCACAGCATGGAGGATTCTCAAGGCAATGACACTATCCTGTATGATAGTACAGAGGGGGATGCATTTATCCAAATCCATAGAACGTTCAACACCAAGCGTGAATTCTAGTGTAAATTATGATTTGAGGTGATAATATATGTCAGTGTGGATTTGTTGATTGTAACACATGTACTACTCTGGTGGGGGATGCTGATAATGGGGAGCTATGCATGTGTGGGGGCAGGAGATACACAGGAAATCTCTGTACCTCCTTCTCAATTATGCTGTGAACCAAAACTGCTCTAAAACTAAAGCCTATTAAAATTATTTTTAAAAAATCATTTGGCCATAGTGTGGAAAGACGATTGGATTTGGAGATGAGGAAGTAGAAGGCAGAATAGGGCTGGAGTCTAAGAGACCACGTATGAGTGTATCATCAGCATCCAGGCGTGAAAGGATGAGGATCTTAGCCCAACTATGGTAGCAAAAATGAACCTGATGGAACCAGGGCTCACTATTTGGCTGTGGCTTGGCATACTCACCCTCTGAAAGGGGACATAGAGGGGCTGGGGTGGGGGAACAATGATGTGTCCCGTCCTTGAACAGTACACAGAGAAAGCCGCCAGGAAGGATGCCCTGGAGGTGGGCAGGGCCAGCAGGTAGGTAAAGCTAAGCAAAGGCTACCCCTGGCATTATCCCGGCTTGCCTTGGTCTTGGCTCCTGGACTTGTCCTTCTCAACTGCAGCTTGTGGCGTTGAGAGATGGACTCAGGGTCAGGATGCTGAGGGTTATGATCTTGCTGACTAGCGTGCCTTTCACTGAGCACTCATGACTTGCCAGCATTGCACATCCTTGGATACTCCTCACCATCACCCTGCAAGGCAGGTTTTAATGTGCCCATTTTCGGATGAAGAAAACCAAGGCTCGGAGAGGTCAAGCAAATACTGCACATGGTGGAAATGGAAGTGGAGTTCAGTCTCTTGACTCCCTGCCCAGTGCCACAACCCTGCCAGGGTTCAACAAGATAAAAAAACAAGGTCCTCTATGACCTTAAGAAAAGAGATGTAAGAAGTTTTTTAAAAAAATTTTTGGTTTTTTTTTTTTTTACAAAATTATACTTTTTTGTTTTATTTTTTAAATAACTTCAAAGTTGCAGAAAAATTACAAAAAAAGTGACAAGAACTCCCATATACTTTTCACCCAGATTCACCAAGTCTTTAAAAGTAGGCTGTATTTGCTTCATATATTGCCATTGAATTCAGGAGTTTAGACCATCTCCATTTAATGTGATTATTGATATGTTGGGTTTACATGGAGCATCTTACTGTTTTAAATCTATTGTCTTGATATTTCTACATGTTTATTGACTTTTTCTTCCCCTTTCTTCCTTTACTTTTCACTTTTGACTTAATTAAATATAATTTATGATTTCATTTAATCTTCTTTATTGACATATTAGCTGTACCTCTCTGTTTTGTTTTAATGTCAACTTTCGGTTTGTGGGACTTTTTTTTCTTTATCTTTTTTTTTTTTTTTCAGATGGGGTTTCTCTCTTGTTGCCCAGGCTAGAGTGCAATGGCACGATCTCGGCTTACCACAACCTCTGCCTCCTGGGTTCAAGCGATTCTCCTACCTCAGCCTCCCGAGTAGCTGGGATTATAGGCATGCGCCACCAAGCCTGGCTAAATTTTTTGTATTCTTAGTAGAGTTGGGGTTTCTCCATGTTGGTCAGGCTGGTCTCGAACTCCTGAGCTCAGGTGATCCGCCTGCCTCGGCCTCCCAAAGTGCTGGGATTACATGCGTGAGCCACCACCCCCAGCCTTTTTTTTTTTTTTTTTTTTTTTTTGAGACAAAGGTTCTCATTCTGTCACCCCAGCTGGAGTGTAGTGGCACAATTGCAGCTCACTGCATCCTCAACCTCCAAGGCTCAAGCAATCCTCCTGCCTCAGCCTCCTGAGTAGCTAGGACCACAGGAGCATGCCACAACACTCAGCTAAATTTTATTTCATTTTTTGTACAGACAGGGTCTCATTATGTTGCCCAGGCTGGCCTTGAACTCCTGGGCTCAAGCAATCCTCTCACCTTGGCCTTCAAAAGTGCTGGGATTACAGATGTGAGCTACTGTGCCCAGCCTATGGTGCATATCTTTAACTCAAGTAATATTATATTTCTCATATAGAAACTTATAGGAGTGTGCTTCCATTTCTCCCTCAATCTTTGTGCTATTGTTGCTACACATTTTACTTCCACATATGTTATAAATTGTCCAATGCATTGTGATTATTTTTCCTTTAAATGGAAAATTATCTTTTTTTAAAGTTAAATAATAAGCAACAAGCTCCTACATGTAACCATGTAGTTGCCATTCCTGGAGTTCTCCATTCCTTTCTGTGGATCCCGACTTCCATCTGATATCACTTCCTTCTGCCTAATGCATTTCCTTTAATCTTTCTTATAGTGTAGTCAACTGATGATGATGAGCTCTTTCAGCTTTTCTGTGTCTGAAGAATCTATTTTGCCTTTATTTCTAGAAGACATTTTCTTTAGATATAGAATTCTAAGCTGGTTTCACTTCTCAGAACTTGAAAACCGTTGCTCCACTATCTTTCAACTTGCATTGTTTTGTGTTTTGTTTTGTTTTGTTTTGTTTTGTTTTGTTTTGTTTTGTTTTTGAGACGGAATCTTGCTCTGTCGCCCAGGCTGGAGTGCAGTGGCGTGATCTCAGCTCACTGCAACCTCCACCTGCGGGGTTCAAGTGATTCTCCTGCCTCAGCTTCCCAAGTAGCTGGGACTACAGGCACCTGCCACCACGCCTGGCTAATTGTTTGTATTTTTAGTAGAGATGGGGTTTTACCGTGTTAGGCATTGTTTTTAATGTTTGTTTTCTTGTTTTTTATTTTGTTTTTTTTCTGTTTTCTGAGACGAAGTTTCCCTCTTGTCACCTAGGCTGGAGTGCAATGGCGCAATCTAGGCTCCCTGCAACCCCCACCTCCCGGGTTCAAGCGATTCTCCCGCCTCAGCCTTCCGAGTCACTGGGATTATAGGTGCCCGCCACCACACCAGACTATTTTTTTATTTTTTTACTTTTAGTAAAGACAAGATTTCGCCATGTTGGCCAGGCTGGTCTCAAACTTCTGACCTCAGGTGATCTGCCCACCTTGGCCTCCCAAAGTGCTGGGATTACAGGCATGAGCCGCCACGCCCGGCCTGTTTTTAATGTTAAGTCTGCTATAATTCTGTGCTTTGTTCCATTGTACATGATTTGTCTTTTTTCTCTAACTGCTGAAATTTATTTTTTTCTTTTTGCTACTGGCTTTAAGAAATTTGGTTAAGATATGCCTTGTGCTTTTCTTCAGGTTTCTTATGCTTGAGGGTTCATTGACCTTCTTGGATCTGGGGGTATATAGTTTTTATCAAACTTAGTAAAACTTTAGCCATTATTTCTTCAACACTTTTCTCTATACTCTCTCCAATTGTGTGACCCCAATTGTATACATGTATGAGGCCACTTGAAGTTATCCCAGAGCTCACTGATCATCTGTTCATATTCTCCCCAGGCGTTCTTCTCCTTGAGTTTTATTTTGGCTTGCATTTTGTATTTCGGTTGTGATAGCATCAAATTCACTAAGCTATCTCTGATCACCAATCTGCTGTTAATCTTGTTCGGTGTATTTTTATCTCAGATCCAGAATGATGAGAACTCAGGGTGGTGGGTGGAGAACCTACACTTGCAGCTGCAGGAATCAGAAGTTTCCTAGAATGGTGGCATTTGAGACCAGCCTCAAATGTGGGGAGTGGAGCTATTTCAGGAAGAAATAGATGCAGATTTAAAAGGGTGGGGGCATTGCTAGTGGAGGGACCAGTGAAAGGCAGGACACAGAGGCCAGGGAGGATCCTGCTGATGTGGACGCTGGTTGACTGTAGAATGTTGAAAGGACAGAGAATGGGCTGCAAAGCAATTGGGGAGAGCCTTGAATGTCCCAGTGAGCCTTCAACATTTTTAGAGGAAAAAGCATTAGACCAGGATTGGAATCCAAAGCTCAAAACCACACAACATCAAGACCAGAATTCCTAACAGACATGGGATTACAGATTCCTTTCATTAAAGTCACTTCTGCTCCTTGGTAATTAACTCTCACATCTGAAACAGGAAGTTTGAATATTGCTTCTCTACTGTTTGGTATACACAATCTCTGAGGTCCCCTTCTGCTCTAAATGGGCATGACTCTTGAGTCAACTTAATTTTGAAAGCACTGGAGAGTCATTGCTTTAGAGCCGGAGAGTGACATGCTTTTTAAGGAGATGAATATTTGAGCATTCATGATCAAGTCAGGTGAGTAGTGCCCATTGTGATAGCGGTTAGTGAGCCTTGCAGAGGAGGAGCTGCATGCTTAGATCTATGTGTTTTTCCCATTCATTAAAAAATGAAGATGAAAGAGGGCCAGAGAGAGATAGCATGGAGGATATATTTTGAAGGATCAATCAAGTAAACATCAAATGAGGAAAAAATGATAGCTTTAAGTGTTGAATACAACCCAGAACTGTCCAGTAAGAAATCCCAGCTGGAGGCTGGGACATCATTTATGACCCAGCTAATTCCTTTGGATGTAGTGGTCCAAGAATTGCAGCCAACTTGGTTCAAGTTTTTACTAATGAGATTTCAAATGAGATGCTGTAACCTGCAAGTCTTGGTTTCTTTGTTTTAAAAAATGGTAAGAATAATACCCAGATCATAACTTTGTAGTAAGGATTAAATATGATAACGTGTAATAGACTATGAATGTCATCAATATCAAGCATTTTTTTTAAAGTAGAAATTGACAAACTGATTGGAAAACTCATGCGCCAATACAAAGGACCTAGAAAGTAAACAAAGCAAAATAAAACTTTGCAAAAGAAGAACAAACTAGAATGAGATTAACACAACCTAATAAACTTATATAATAAGTTATTATATGAAGTTATATAATATAATCAGGAAAGTATACTTTGGCATAAAGACAGATAGATCAATGGAACAGAATAGAGAGTATAGAATTAGATCCACACATACATGGACACCAGATTTTTTACAAAAGTTCAAGGGCAATTTAGTGGAGAAAGGGTAGTTTTTCAACAAATGGTGCTGAAGCAATTGGACATCTATAAACTCAATGAGCTTTGATTCACTATCACACCATATGTATACATATATAGTAATATACATGTATTATAAATTAATGTGAAATGAATTATAGAGCTAAATGTTAAAACTATAATGATAAAACTTAAACAAAAGGAACAGGAAAAAAACTTTGCATCCTTGGGTTAAACAAACATTTCTTAGATACAATAACTGAAGCACTATCCATAATAGCACAAACTGATAAAGTGGATATCATCAAAATCAAACTTCTGTCTTTCAAAGGATACTTCTAAGAGAATTCATGGGCAACACACAGAATGGGAGAAATTATATGCAAATCATATGTCTGATAAAGAAGTTGTATTCAGAATATATAAAGAACTCTCAAAACTCAATCATAAGAAAT
Source organism: Rhinopithecus bieti (assembly GCF_001698545.2). Classification (NCBI taxonomy): domain Eukaryota; kingdom Metazoa; phylum Chordata; class Mammalia; order Primates; family Cercopithecidae; genus Rhinopithecus; species Rhinopithecus bieti. The sequence goes on from NW_016805666.1 coordinate 7,385,844, forward strand.
CAAACAACCCAATTTAAAACACACAGGTGATGCTTTATACTCCAGAAAGTATGATTTAAAGACACAAGATCACGGCCCGTGTCACAGTCGTTGAATGTGCACTGAGATTTTTTCTTTCTTTCTTTCTTTCTTTCTTAGACAAGGTCTTACTCTGTCATCCAGGATGGTGTGCAGTGATGCCATCATAGCTCACTGCAGCCTCAAACTCCTGGACTCAAGCGATCCTCCCTTCTCAGCCTTTAGAGTATCTGGGACCACAGGTGCTTACCACCATGCCTGGCTAATTTTTTTTTTAATTATTGTTGTAACTGTTTTGTATAGACAGGGTCTCACCATGTTGCCCAGGCTGGTCTCAAACTCCTGGGCTCAACCAGTCCTTCTGTCCCGGTCTCCCAAAGTGCTGGGATTATAGTGAAATACTTTTCTATAATTTTAAAATTATAATTGAAAAATAAGTAAGCTATTGTAACCTATAAGGTCGTGACAATTTTTGTAGTTGTATTTGAAATCAGATTTCTATAACCTGCATTTGTGTACAGAATTTTCAGTGGGTTTATATATTGTGAAATTTTTATCTAAGATTGAGATGTGGATTATACTTAACAGTAAAAACTGAAATGAGATGATTTACTTTGTTTAAAATGCTCTGCTGTACAACTTGAGAACTGTACATTAATTTACTGTGTATAATGAACTGAAATTGTTTATACCTCCAAGTTTTTACACTGAAGATTCACTAGCTTTTATTAAATTCAAAACTTTTTATTTTCTTATTAAGGGAATAAGCCATTCAGCTAAATCTGCATATATGTGCTTTTTATTTTCTGGATGCACAATGAAACTTTATACTTGTAGCTCACTGCATTCTATCTGATTGCAGAAACTAAAGCACAATTTACAAGCACAAAAACAAAACAAAACAAAAAATGTAGGCGATAGATTTGAATAGATGTTTTGCTAGAGGAGATCTACAATAACAAGTCAGCACCTGAAAAGATGAGATGCCACTACACACCTGTTAGGAGTAAAAGACCGACCATAGCAAGTGTTGACAAGGATATGGAGCAATGGGAATCTTCACACACTCTTGGTGGAAATGTGAAATGGTGTAAAAACTTTGGAACACAACTGGAAGTTTCCTAAAACATCAAATACGAAACTATCATATGATCCAGCCATTTTATTCCTGTCTACCCAGGAGAAATGAAAGCATGTGTTTCATACAAAGATGTGTGCACAAATGTTCACAGCAGCTTTGGTTGTAACAGCTAAAAACTAGGCATATCCCAAATGTCTAGCAAGAGAGAAAGGGATAAACCAGCTGGTATATCCATACAATGGAACACTACTTGGCTATCAAAAGAAATGGACCAGCCAGGTGCGGGGGCTCACACCTATAATCCTAGCATTTTGGGAGGCGGAGGCGGGCAGATGGCTTGAGCTCAGGAGTTCGAGACCAGCCTGGGCAACATGGCAAAACACTGTCTCTATAAAAAATACAAAAAAAATTAGCCAGGCGTGGCAGCGCAGGCCTGTAGTCTCAGCTACTGGGGAGGCTGAGGTGAAATGGTCACTCGGACCTGGGCGGCTGAGGCTGCAGTGAACCAAGATCACACCACTGCACTTCAGCCTGGGAACCAAGATCACACCACTGCACTCCAGCCTGGGTGACAAAGTGAGACCCTGTCTTAAAAAAAAGAAAAAAAAAAAAAAAGAAAATGGACCACTGATACATGCAACAACATGGGTGAATCTCAAACTGATTATGCTAAGTAAAAGAAGCCAGATTTTCTTTTTTATAGAGTACATACTCTATGGTTCTAGGAACCATACATTCTAGGGAGTGCAAGCTGATAAATGGTGATAGTAGATCCATGGTTGCCTGAATACAGGATGAAGGTATTACAAGGGCACAAGAAAAATTTGGGGGCAATAGATATGTTCGTTATCTTGTTTGTGATGATAGTTTCACAGATGTGGAAACTTATTAATTGTATACTTCAAATATGTATAGTATATTGTACATCAGTTATACTTCAGTAAAGAAAAAATTATGAAAATTTGGGCTTCTATGTTGTACAGACATAGGTTCAAATTCCATATTTAAGTCCCAGCTTTACCACTTATATTCTATATAACCTTAGACAAGTCACTTACTCCCTCTGAATCTCAGCAGTCTCATCTGTAAAATGAGGATGATAATATTCCTATCTTCCTTATAAGATTATTATGAACACAGAACAAAATAATATTTATAATGCTTAATACCGTGCTCGGGACATGGTACGTGCTTAACAAAAATTATTATTAAAGTGCTTCCCACTGCACCTGATATTAGGTAAATACTCAATAATGTTTTACCCCATCTCCACCCTTACTTTCCCTACTAAACTTTCTGTGTGTGGTCACAAAACAATCTGGCACTCTAGACAAAGAGGGGTCATTAGCTGCATCAGGCAGACAAAGCCAGCTTCTGAGTGAGGCAGTTCGTCTGGGCCTAGGTCTCCCATCTTGTTCCCAGGTGGGTGTGGCTGATGTTGGCCCCACCAGGTGAGGGCTGGAGGCAGTCCCCTTTGAGCATGGTGACTCGGCCTAAGAAGTCACCTCGGCACAGTGGAGGCTAGAACCCTCCCTTTCTCCTGGACCCTCATGGAACTTTCCACGTCCACAAGTGCAGCCATGCAGTTTGTGAGCCCCAGATCTCCCTCCAGGGTAGAGAAAGCACTTTGGAGGAGGGTGGCCCTATTGTCCAGGAGGTTTCTTTGGCCACAAAAGCCCTGCTGAATCTCCACATCCCTGAAACAAAACTAAGAGCAGAACTTTCATGAAAGAACAAGCCCGCTCTGTGTGGCCGCAGCAGCTGAAACTTTAGCCGCAGTGGCTGGGACAGCAACCCCACCGCTGACTTATTCTGGCAACAAAGATGCCTCCCTTTCCGTTAACCTTTCGCTGCCTCTGATTTCCTTGACAAAAGGTTAGAGTTTGGAAGCAGGTAGGGCTGAGAGGTGTGCTTGGGATGGGGGTGGCGGCCGGGAGTCGTGAGCAGGTTTCAGGTGCATTCGAAATAAAGGGAGTTTGTTCAGCTTTTTATGGAAGGTTTCCTCATTTGCCTGGTGGCAGCTAGTGATGCTGGTTTTAAGTATCAGATCTGGCTTTACAAACAAGCCCTGATGGGAGGAGAGCTGAGCTCTGAAGGCCGCACCTCTTCTAAAGGGTGTCAGCAGGCATTGTCGGCAGTCTGGGACTTGGGAACTTTTGGAAGGAAGGTGGCTTACATACCCCTAGGTTTCCCAAACATATTGCCGGGACCCATTTTAACCTCACATCAAGCCTGTGTGTGAGTTACATATTATTTCCGTTTTTCAGATAAGGCAACGAAGGCTCAAAATGTATTTCAGCTTGGAGTCAGAAAAATGTCGTTCCATTCATGCATTCAACAAAACTGAAAATTACATAGTGTGGGCAAGGTATGTGGATAAAGTAGAGAACACATAGGCCCATCCTCAAGGGTCTCACAGTGCTGTGATTTTGTCCATCATGCCTTGTTGTGTGGCCTTGGGAAAGTTACAAACCTTTTTTTTAAGCTTTAGCTTTAAGATCTCTGAAAAAAAATAAGATTATAAATCTTTACTCAAAAGATTGCCATAAAGAGAAGTTGAATTAAATGAGATAATATGTGTCACATCTCCAGAGTCTAGCACAGAGTGGACACTCCAGAAATTTGGCCTTGATGACTGTCAGTGATGAGGATCATGGGGATCCAGGTAACCCAGTGCTCCCATCGGGCCTGCATTATGTGGGAAGAGCCACGGCAGAGCCAGGGAATCTCCTGAAGCTGCATCCACCCTGAAACTGGGGAAATATCCAGGGACCTCATAATCCAAAATTGAGATCCCTCCCAAACAAGGAGTAGCTTTTGCTAAGGGCTTTTATTTTGAAGGTGGAGTATAAATTTGAGTCACTGTCATTCATTCAACACATATTTCTTAGCACCTGCCATGGAGTAGAATGGTGCTATGTTATGTACAGTACAGGATGGGAGACAAGTTTCAGGCTGCTATGATGCATGCACTGACAACGGTGCCCTGGGATAACAGAGGAGGCACCTGGTCTGGCCTTGGTGTGGTGGGTGCTGCTCCCTCTCCATCCCACACCCTCATCCCAGGCAGTCAGTCACCTGCGAAGGCTCCTTCCTGCAGCACGGGTGTGAGCCTGCCCTCTGTTCACCGGTACCACAGCCCAGTCCATGGCCCCACTGAGTGACTACAGTCACCTGCTCATGGGCTGCTCCGTCTCCAGCATCTCCCTTCCCCATTGAGTGTGCCCAGCCATGCTTCCTGAACTCAAAGATCTCAACACCTCACTTTGCTCAAAATCTTCAAAGGCTCCACTCATATGTGGCAGACCTCTGCAGTACAGCCCAGTCTGCCAGTTTCCATACCGACCTCCCACTTGTGGCCCACACTCATCCCCTGCACCATATCCCCTTGACTTCAGAAAATCCAGTTGCCATTTCACATGCAGACTTGCACGGCTCACTTTCTGAATGTCCTTCCTACCTCCCCCATGGAGCGCCAGCCCCACTTCTAGCACCAGGAAGACCATAATTATACATACTTTAAAAAAATCAGTCTTACTCTGAGTCGTCAGCTCAGTTTCTAACTATTGACAGTAATGACTTAAGGAAAGGCACTTCCCAGCCCAGGGGTACTTGCTTAGCAATCGTTGATTCCCATCAATCATTGATTCCCAACAACTGTTGATTCCCGTATGTTTGCAAAGTGCTCTTCACAGACACTCAGACCTCAACTCACTGAGCACAGAGGGCAGGGTGGTGTCATCACCATTCCCATTTCACAGATGGGGAAATAGTACTAAAGGAGCAAAGTGACAAACGCAAATGAATAAATGACCCCGGTGAAATGCAGATTTAAGACCTGCGTGTTCACATCCCATGTCCCTCCCCTCCCCACCAACACATACGCAACTTTAAGATCAAATGAGTTATTTTTTATTGAGGAGATTCATGTGACAAATACATATTTGTTGGAAAAAGTGGTAGAAGAAACTTCCAGTCAGCATGGCCAATGTCCTGATGGATGCAGGGGTGGCAGCTAGCCAGAGACTCAGCCTGCCTTCACCCACCCAGAGACTCAGCCTCACATGCTATGCCCTGCAGCTCAACTCAGGGAATTGTACCATCAGGCCAGTGATTGTAGGGGGCAGCAGGGGAGCCCCAGATACCATCCCTAGCTTCAAGGAGCAATTTAGTGTATTTACCAGATTTGCAAAACACTTTTATGCTAAAAGCTAAGGTATAAAAAATGATATAGGTAGATATTCACAAGGGCTATGGGGATGCAGGGGTTACCCTCAGAGCTAGTGGGGACAGAATCAAAAGGTGCTCTGTGGAGGCACTGGGATTTAAGAGATCCTGAGGGAGGGAGCCATGGATTCATGGAAAGGGAACAGAATGAGCAAAGGAAAGAACAGGATGCTCTGGGAAGAGGATAGATGGAAGTGGAGGGAGAAATGGGAGGGGCTTCTCATTCCAGAGAATTCCCTGGCTCTTCTTCTACTTACCTGAATTCCCCTCTTTACCAACTGGGGCTGAGGCCTATTTATTTGATACCATAGCTTCAGATTTAAGAGGTGCATCTTTTATTAAGTTCCATGCTCTTAATTTGATTGTTAGATAAATTGAAAATTTATAATTTTTTAAAACAGAAAATACTAGATTATGCCAAATGTACATGATCTATGATAGATCTTTACTTTAAAAAACAAAATTCCCTTGCTACTGCTATAAACCAAGCTAACATTGCAACGAGCTCTCTCTGCAGCCACTGAAAAGGCAGGGAAGCCAGCAGCCAGCTGCTTCTGCACAGTTTTTGGGTGGGTATTTGTTTACCACTGGAGCCTGGGCTGCTCACTGCCTGCCATGGGGCTCCCTGGCCCTGGGGACACAACCCACCCCTCGAGATGAGTCAGGGTGGCTAAGTGTAGGCAGGAAGGAGCTGTCCGGGGAGAGAGCGCCCAGCGGCGTGTGGAGAGGAAAGCCACTCTGGGTGCCAGAGGGCCCGGTCCTCACGGGGCCCACAGCCCCCACAAAGCCCTGGAAGGAGCTATTGAGATTTAATTGTGCAAACCCACGTGGCTGATGGGAAGGACACGGGAGGGGCTTTAGGGGGCTTCTTTTCCTTTCTTCTCTTTCTTTTCTCTTTTTTTCTTTTTTTCCCCTGACTGATGGAATAAAAAGAAACGATGCGTCTGTCTGCTGCAGCCTGGGGACTTTCTTAGGGTTCTCTGTGTGGTGTTATTTGAAAAAAGACAAAACCCCCAAACAAAACACAGTTGTATTAACACAAAAGTCCAACTCCACGGTTGAAATCTCCCTTTCCATTCCCAGGGACGCGTTTCCCAAATGAACCCCAGCTCATCCGTGCAGACAATGGGGTCCCCAGGGAGCCGCACGTGATCAGACCGGTGAGTGAGGGGCCATCGGGTCAGCAGCCGGGTCTCTGTGACCTCCCCCAGCTCTGTGAATGAGGAATGTGAGTTTTCTATCTTCAGCCCGTATCTCCTGTGATCAAATGTGATGCCAAATGCCCAAACGATCCAGGCACGGGGCATGTCCACGTTATCGGTCCCTGAAGTCACTTCTGTTTGCTTGTCTTGTCCGCACCCCCATGAGACTGTTCCCCGGGTACCCAGCACCGGGTGCACAAGCCCAGCTTGCTGAACAAATATGTATGGGTGTGTGTACCTGCTCACATTGCCTCATCTCATGTATTTTTAAAAGTTTTTGAAGATCTCTTTAAAAGACATCCCTCAGCTGCTGGAATCTGAGAAACAGTAGAATCTGGCACCAGGGCCTAAAATAGGTACTTTCAGAGGAATCCGTGGGGTGCTCCAGGCCAAAGCTCTGGCTGAATTAAAGGAAAGTTGCAGGAGCTCTTACCTAAGTTATCGTATTAACCAGGTAACTGAGTGCAGCTGAATTTCGGGGTCATAAGGACACACCCTGAGGCTGTCAGAGAAAAACAGGATTTTCTTGGTTTTGATGCTGAGGTGCTCTCTTAAGCAGGGGCCTCTCGGATAAAATCTCAGGTGTGTCCACCTGGAGCTACTGCATCTGGGGCTACAGGAAGTCAAGGTGTGGGGTTTACAGTCACAGAACAGAGTGAAGACATGTGAAAGTTCCTTCAGTCCTTTGTCTTACAGATACAGAAAGGAAAGCCCTGAAGGAAGGCTGGCTTGGAAGACGAAGAGATTGTAAACCTCTTTTCCTTCATATTCTTAGCACAGGAGGAGTGTGTCTTGTGAAAGATTCCCTTCCCTTACTTCAGACTCAGGGTGTCCACTGTACAAATGTTTTCGGTTATAAAGTTTAGCTTGATGGACCAATGCTTTTCCCATCCCCTGGCTTGCCCAGGGCTGTGGCCACTTGAAAAATGCTCCAGAGAAGATGCAGGTTGCATCTGGGGTCTACATCAGCCACAGCAACAGAGAAGGGCCTCAGTGGGGCCTCTTGGCTCAGGCCGAGGCTACAGCCCCCACATGACCTTCTGTACACCTTGGCACCAGCCACCCGCCAGCATAAACCCAGGGCTAAGGCTGCAGAGGACTCCAAATTAGCCAGGAGAAGATGGGCCGAGCAGCCTCAATGCTCTCTCTTAGATGCCAGGGCCCAGGCCAGTGGAGGCAAGTTGAGGCATACGAGGGATTGCGCAGTGTCCCTCTCTCCCCTGCCTCTGTGCCCTATGACGTTGTTGCATGAGGTTGCCATAATGATGGTGGGCCGTGACCTTGCCTCCTTGATCTCACTGCAGCCCTGGCCTCTTCCAAGTGCAGCTTCAGAGCTCTCCAGCCCCTGTGTGGCCTCAGTTCAGCATCGTTGGCCCAGGCAGGCCTGACTGTTCCTTTGTCCCCCTCACCGTGGAGCTTCGTCAGCAGGCCTCTGTTGGACCTTGAACAGAGTGACCGAATGATAGTTGTCAGGAGGACATTCACTTTATTCTGAGTCAGACTCTTAGAGCCAGCTCTGAGAACCTGGGGCTTGCATGGGAAGCACAAGCCTTGTGTTTATATTTGCTGCTGCTTCTGCGTTGGGCTTCTCATCACTTCTTATTCTATCCTGCTTGTCTTTCACCTTTCTCTTCCTAAAACGAGACTTCTCTTCTCCTATGGTATTGAAACATGGTAGATATTTGAAGGAGGTAACAGAACTGGATCAAGAACAAAGACACAAGGGAATGAGGAAGCTCCTAAGGGTCCAGTGGAAGCAGAAAGGGCATTCCATGAGCGGTCGGAGACCTTGGGATAAGACCACTGCTGCCACCATGGAGCTGTGTGGCCTTAGGCAAGCTGCTTCCCCCACTCTCCTTGCCTCAGTTTCTACATCTGTAAAATGGGGATGAAATAAGCCTACTATACGGGTCCATTGTAAGACTGGATCAAATCATGACTATCCCAGAGCTTTGCATAGTCACATGGCCCAGATCTGCAGACTTCCAGCAGCTCACAGAAATTTCTCTGGCAGAAGCAATGCTAACAGACAAGTATTTCTCACAAGCATTCTCTTTATGCTAATGAGTGGTTACATAATACTATTCCAAACCTCTCCAGGTATAGTGCTTGCAGAGAGGAAATACGAGTTCCCCCTGTGGCTGGGTAGGGAGCAGGTGCAGGGGGTGGGTCTGGGCCATCTTCCGAGGATAACACGAGACACTAAGTCAGACTCTTGGAGTGTCATGAAAGAGGATTATCTGAGATTGCCCTGATTCGCATGCATCATGTTTTCTATAGGAAATGCTTGGCCAACGCTTGAGAGTTTAGGAAAAATTTTAAATGACAAACTCAAGACTCCCCATCAATTTTGGATCCTGAACTTCATTCAAAAAATGATCTAAACCACTGTGGGAGGCTAGTGAGCTTTTCGCTTTGTCAAGCTCTAGGACTGATTGTATCTGAGAATAAATTAGCAGGCAGCTAAGTGACTTAATTGACAGAAATATCTTCACCCAAACCTGCCTCTGTTACCTCCCAGCCTCTGCCCTGCTGCCTAAAATACCACCATGAGAGGGCAATTCCTCTAACTCCTCTTAGAAGCCAATCAGCCATAGAAAGTGGCCAATATCTGTTATTAGTTACCATGGTATCTCGTGGCTGAATGGAGCAAATCCTGTTTTTTTGATGCATGCATTGTTCTGCAGCTTGATCTGTTTCATTTAATATATCTTGGATATTTTTCATTTCAGTATGTATGGACTTCTCCTGTGTATTTTTGTTGCTACATAGAGTAGGAAGGACCACAGAATAAGAAGAGTTGTCCAGCAACAGAATAGCAGCCTTAGAAGAAAGTGAGTTTTCCATCACTCAAAGTGGCCAAGCAGACACTACCCACACAGCAGGCATGACGAGGATTCCTGCCCTGGATGATGGGGTTATAGTCACAAGAATAAGTAGTTGATGCTTACTGAACAATTACTACGTCTCAAGCATCACTCCGCATACTTTACGTGGGTTGTCTCGTACGATACTCACAGAACTCTATGAAGTATGTATCATTATTATTTCCACTACTACAGATGAGAAAATGAAGGCTCAGGGAAGTTAAGAAACAGCCACAGGTCACAAATCTAGTAAGAGGGAGGGCCTGGATTCAAACCTGGGGGAGGATGCCTCTGGAGTTCAGGCTCTCAACCTTAGTGCTATAACAACACCTGCCTTCACAGGAGGTCTCCAAGCAAGGATTCTTCCATCTTTGAGGCTCAGTGGTTCCCCATTTTGCCAAGAGCTTCTGTCATTGGTGCTCCTGTCAAGTTGGACGTGAAGGCTGCTACCTTCCCTGCTGCCTTCCCTTGCCCAGCCAGAGAGTAAGGCTAACAAAAAATAAGCATCACTGAGGGGTGATAGGCTTCCCCTGGAGGCTGGAGAAAGTTGGAATGTCCCCTCTGGGACATGCTAGCCTAGGAGGGTTGGGGGCTGCTTTTGGGGTGTGCCTCCCAGCCAACATCCAGTGCCCCGTCCTGGGGCAACAGAGACTCCCAGGGGCTCGTATATCTCCCAGGAGCTGCATCAGCCACTCCTTTGGTATTTTGACTCGGTATTCCATCTGGTTAGCGTGCACATGGCCTAGCCTCAGGCTGGGAAGGAGATGAAACCGTTTGGGGCCTGGCATGTCTTGTCTTGGCAGCTCACCGCCTGGAAGCCAGCCAGGGCCAGGACTCCCGGCCTCTGCTGAGCATTGGCTCCTCCAAGGCCAGCTTGCCTTCAGTAGCTCCACAGGAACGGATTCCTGCTGCTTGGATTTCCTCATAAAGACTCACAGGTCCCTTTTACAGAAAGGATAGAAAAGGTAGAAAACAAATTCCTGGGCAGATTCCTTAGGCTAAGAAAAGGCCTACAAGGTGCCATTTATTGAACACCTACTACGAGCCAAGACCTTGACAAACTGTGACTTCTACTGTTGCTTCCGGTGCTGCTGCCACTCATTCCAGGTAACAGCGGCCCCCACGGTCAGCCCCTGGGCTTCGCAGGAAATACATCAGGCCAGTGCAGTAGTTTAACGAGAGCCAGATGGCCCATGTGCGGATTCTAATTCTTCTACTTCCTGACACTGTGACCCTGGGCAGCTTACTGAACCCTCCTGTGCCACACGTTTTTTATCTATAAAATGGGGGGAGGGATAAGAATACTATGTTGTTCAGAGAGTAAATGAAATAAGACATATTAAGCACTTAGCGTAGTATCTAGTACTTAATAAACATTTTCTTCTATTATTATTAGCATCTCATTTGTTTTCACAGTCATTTACTAGGTCAGTATTATGATCACACCCATTTTATAGATGAAAAAATTAAGGCACAGGGAGGTCTAGTAAATTGCCCCAAATTACACGACTAATAAATGACTGAGCCAGAATTTAAGCCCAGGTTTTTCTGACTCTGAAACCCTCACTCCTACCTTCAACTACACTGCCTCCAAGGAATCCTAGGGCAGAACACAAACATTCAGGAGTTCCTTACATTACATAGTCATTGATGTTATATGGAAATGCCAGATATTCCCACCTCCAGAAATAGGCTGCTCATCTGAAGAAATTGCTTACATTGATCAAAAGGTCAAGGGCCTTCCATAAAACATTTCAATAATAAATTTTTCAAAGATGTGAATGGTGGCAGATGTGAATCGAGATGTAGCGTAGTTTTCTGGAGAGATCCCTGGGCCATGTCAGGAGACCCACGTTTCCTTTCGGGCCTGTCACTAATTTGCCTTATGACCCAATAAGTTATTAGCCTTCTCTAGGTTTACTTTTCTTATTTGTGGGATTGAGATTCAGTGCCCTTCAAGAGGTTTTCTGACTCAATGAACTTTTTCATTCATTCATGCAACAAGTTTTATTGACCACCTACTATGTGCCAGGAACAATTTTAGGAGCTGCAAACGCAACAGTAAACAACAATATGGATGTGGATGTGGTCCTTGCCTTCATGGAGCTTGGAGGGAGATTGATGGAAGGAAACTGATAAGGACCACAAAGTAGCAAGTGGCCTGAAAGCACAGGGCTGTAGCTCCCAAGAGGAAGGCTCCTAACCCAGCTTGAGAAGCCAGGCAAGTGTTCCTGGAAGAGGGGACATTTCCGCAGTAGGATCTAATGTGGAGGGGAATGAGGAGAGAGGATGCCGAGAGGAGGGCACATATGTGTGGATCTGTGGACGTGGCACATTTGAAGAAGTAAGTGAAGGTTAGATTGGTTGTGCCTCTGAGGGCGATGGGAGCAGGAGCTAGCCAACAGGAAGCTGGAGAGGCAGGCAGCGTTCTGACTTCATGCCAGACCTGGTCAACCTGGTTAATAATTTTGATTTTATCTTTAAATTGTTCTGGAGCATCTCAAGGGTTTTAGGAAGATCCTCCTGGCTCCACAGGGGAGATGAGAGCAAAGGTGGTAAGAAGGGAAGCAGGCTGACCTGTAATGTTGCATCTGTGGCAGACTCTGCGACAGACACGGTGGTGCCCCTGGTGTGGCGTGCAGGCCCTGGAGAGGGAAGATGAGATGCTGAGGCCGATTAGCAGGTGGAACAGGCAGGGCTCAGTCTTGTGGCTCACATAGCAGAGTGTCAGCAGGACCACAGGAGGAGGCTGAGCACTGCATAGGGTATAGGCCCTGATCTATGGCCTGGCCACCCACAGGGTGCTGAGTGTGGCCTTCCTTCCTTTACTCTGCACATACACTCTCCCTCAGACGCTGGCCCTCTCCAGGGCATCACAGGCCCCTGTTGTGCTCATAGCTCAAGCCCCAGCCTCTTGTTCAGCTCCTGAGCCGCACATTCATCCGTCCATCTGGTCGCCAACTGGTCATCTCATCTTGGCCATGTCTCAAGGTGTTCAGAAGGAAATCGTTCATCTCTCCCACCCTTACCATCCCTCTCTTTCTTTTGGGACCCCAATTTTTGCAAACAGCGCCACTCTCCATCCAGCCTACTTTCAAACACAGGCTGCCCACAGCCATAGGGAGCAGTGTGTGTGCTCCCCACAAAATCACCGTGCATCCCTGCAACTTTGGGAATAGCTTAGCAGGCCGCTGCAAGGGGCGGGAGGGAGAGAGCAATTATCGGCCTTCAAGACTCCTCCTGCCACTGTTGGCAGGAATGTTTCTTTCCTGGGTGTCAATACAAGCCCAGGGTCATTTTTCAGCGTTTGTCAATGGCTGTAATTGCATAGGCCCGAGTGGCTCTCCAGAGAATTCCTGCCGTTCCCCATTCTCTCCTCCTGGACAGTGCTCTATAGATGCACCCCAGGCCATGGATCATGTTTTTCACATAACCCGTTAATTACTAAATAAAACAACCCAGCTTTCAACCTGATTAGCCCAGATTAATGGCCAGCAGTGGGTTTCAGGCGCCTGCACAATTTATCACTGAAAAGAACTGTGTCTTTAATGATTTAGCTACCTGGGCTGGCAGGGCTTACTCTGGGCTGCAGGCCTCCTGGAGGAGTTAATTGCTGTTCTTCGTTTCTGACCTGGAAAGGCCCAGGTGACAGTTCCCATTAGCCAGGCTTGGCCTGCCTGATGACAAAAGATGGCAGGAAGTCCTCCCCTCCCACTTTGTTCAGAAGATACATGGAGGTCAAGTGTCCCAGCCCCACCACCCAGCTGCCAGCTGAAACAGGTTGAATCGACCTGGAAATTTACGTTTTTTCCCTCCTTGTCTTCTGCACTTTCTTTTTTCCTTCTTGAATATGTTGAAAGAGTGAATCATTTTTGTCTTTATCAGATTTCACCAAGAATTCTAGCGCCTTTCATGGAAATGAGAAGGAAGTTATTTCCTCTGGTCATTTTCTGTTACATTTTAACGTAATTTGGTTCTTCTGTGAGGGAGATGGAGGGACAAAATTTCTGCAATCATTTATCAGAGAAAAATCCTTTGATGGATAGCCTCTTTGAATGTCAGAATTGGGCACAAGCATCTGATCCAAGTCTTGTCTTTTCCAGACAAGGACGCTGGGGCCGAAGGGAGAAGGAATGAAGTTATCCAAGTTAGCAGTGAGTGGCGGCACTGAGATTTACCAGGCCAGGACGCTTCCCAACAGCCAACAGCCAACAGCCTGAGGGGCAGCACAACTTCTTGTTTACTATTACAATACCTTACAATACACCACTTACGGAATATTTACCTTTTTCTTTTTTTTTTTTCAGACAGAGTCTCACTGTGTCACCCAGGCTGGAGTGCAATGGTGCAATCTCGGACCACTGCAAACTCCACCTCCCGAGTTCAAGCTATTTTCTTATCTCAGCCTTCCGACTAGCTGGGATTACAGGCGCCAGCCACCACGCCCAGGTAATTTTTGTATTTTTAGTAGAGACGAGGTTTCACCATGTTGCTCAGGTTGGCCTCAAACGCCTGACCTCAGGTCATTCACCCGCCTCGGCCTCCCAAAGTGTTGGGATTACAGGAGCCACTGCGCCCGGTCTAGACATCTTTTTATTTAACAGTCACACACTCTGTGAGAGAGAAACTGTCCCTGTTTTTCAGGTGAGGAGGCTGAGCCATTGTTTTGTGCTGGAGCAGTGCTGTCCAGTGGAACTTTCTGCAAGGATAGGAATGTTCTCTCTCTGCGCTTTCCCATCGTGCAGCCACTGGTCCCATGTGGCTCTTGAGCATGTAAATTATGGCGGCAATGACCACATTTTCAGATTGTTCATGGCTGTTATAGAGAAATATAATTGATTTGTTCTTCCTTTTCTTTTCTTTTTTTAATTATATTTATTTATTTATTTATTTATTTATTTAGAGATAGAGTCTTGCTCTGTTGCCCAGGCTGGAGTGCAGTGGCCGGATCTCAGCTCACTGCAAGCTCCGCCTCCCGGGTTTACGCCATTCTCCTGCCTCAGACTCCCCAGTAGCTGGGACTACAGGCGCCCGCCCCCACGGCCGGCTAATTTTTTGTGTGTTTTTAGTAGAGATGGGGTTTCACCGTGTTAGCCAGGATGGTCTCGATCTCCTGACCTCGTGATCCACCCGCCTTGGCCTCCCAAAGTGCTGGGATTACAGGCGTGAGCCACCACACCCGGCCTCATTTCTTATTTTTTATTTTTGTTGTTGTTGTTGTTGAGATAGGGTCTTGCTCTGTCACCCAGGCTGGAGTGCATGATCTTGACTCACTGCAGCCTTGACCCCCCAGGCTCAGGTGATCCTCCCACCTCAGCCTCCTGTGTAGCTGTGACTACAGGCACATGCCACCACCACACCTGACTAATTTTTGTATTTTTTGTAGAGATGGGTTTTCGCTTGTTGCCCAGGCTAGTCTCAAACTCCTGTGCTCAAGCGATTTGTCCACCTCGGCCTCTGAAAGTGCTGGGACTATAGGCATGAACCACTATGCGTGGTCAGTTTTTCCTTTTCTTTTGCTTTTTTCTTTCTTTTTTTTTTTTTTAACAATTGATTTTTGTATGTTGATCTTGTATATTACAAACTTGCTAAACTCATGTATTATTATAGTTTTGTATAATCTCTTTTTTACTTTTATTTTATTTTGAGATAGGTTCTTGTTCTGTTGCCCAGGCTGGAGTACAGTGGCACGATCTCAGCTCACTGCAACCTCCACCTCCCGGGTTCAAGCAATTCTCCTGCCTCAACCTCCCAAGTCGCTGCAATTACAGGCACGTATCATCATGCCTGGCTAATTTTTCTATTTTTAGTAGAGACCAAGTTTCACCATATTGCCCAGGCTGGTCTCGAACTCCTGACCTCAAGTGATCCTCCTGCCTTGGCCTCCCAAATTGCTGGGGTTACAGGTGTGAGCCACCATGCCTGGTTAAGTTTTATTTATTTATTATTATTATTATTATTATTAATTATTTATTTCCTAGAACTGTTTTAAGTTTACAGAAAAAATGAACAGAAAGTAAAGATTTCCCATATACCCCATTCCAATCTCCCCTGTCTTGTTGTTATTAACATCTTACATAGTGTGGTACAGTTTGTTACAACTGATGAACTGTATCGATACATCATTATTAGCTGCAGTGCTTAGTTTAGAGCTCACTCTTGATGTCAGCTCCACGAGTTTGAAAAATGCACACTGTATCCAGCATTACAGTTTGGTACAGAACCGTCTTCCCGCCCTAACAATCCTCTGTGCTCTGCATATTCATCCTTCCCTCCTCCAAATCCTTGGCCACCACGGATCTTTTCACTGTCTCTATAGCTTTGCCTTTTCCAGAATGTTAGATAGGTGGGATCATCCACTATGTAGCCTTTTCTGACTGGCTTTGTTCAACCAGCAATATTCATCGAAAGTTCCATCATACCTTTTTGTGCCTTAATAGCTCACTTACGTATATCACTGAGTAATGGCATTGCATTGTCTTGACATATACCACAGTTTATTGCCCTTTCACCTGTCGAAGGACATCCTGGTCGCTCCCAAGTTTTGGCAATTATGAAGAAGCTTGCTATAAACATTCATGTGCAGGTTTTTGTGTGAACCTAAGTTTTCAACTCATTTGAATTCCAGAAATGCAATTGCTGGATGGTAGGGTAAAATTATATTTAGCTGTGTAAAAAAGTGCCATATTGTCTTACAAAGTGGCTGTACCATTTTGTATTACTGCCAGTAAGTAGTGACAGTTCCCACTGCTCCACAGCCTTACCAGGGTTTCGTGGTGTCAGTGTTTTGAACGGTTGTCATTCTAATAGGTGGATGGTGGTGTTCCTTTTTTAAAATTTGCAGTTCTCTAATGATGCATGATATTGAACATCTTTTCATATACTTATTTGCCATCTGGGTATCTTCTTTGGTGAGGTGCCCATTCAGGTCATTTGCCCATTTTTTAATCGGACTGTTTGTTTTCTTATTGTTGAGCTTTAATGGTTCTTTGCATGTTTTGGAAAACAGTCCTTTATCAGATGTGTCTTTTGTAAATATTTTTTTCTCTGTCTGTGGATTCCCCCCTCATTTTCTTGATGTTTTCTATAAAGCAGAAATTTCTAATCAAACAAAGTCCACCTTATCAATTCTTTCTTTCATGGGTTGTGCCTTTGGTGTCTAAAAAGTTATCACCAAACTCAGGACCATCTAGATTTTCTCCTGTGTTATCTTCCAGGAGTTTTATAGTTTTGCATTTTACATTTAGATCTGTAATCCATTTCATGTTAATTTTTTGTGAAGGATATAAAGTCTGTTCCTAGAATCATTTTTTTTTACATGTGGATGTCCAATTTTTCCAGCACCATTTGTTGAAAACACTCTATTTTCTTTGTATTGCCTTTGCTCCTTTGTCAAAAGATGAGTTGACAACATTTATTAGGGTCTATTCCTTGTTTTTGTAAGGAGACAGGGTCTTGCTATATTGGCCAGACTGGAGCATAGTGGCTCTTCCCAGGTGCGATTCCACTACTGATCAGCACAGGCCTTTTGACTTGTTTTTTCTGACTTGAGCCAGTTCACCCCTCCTTAGGCAACCTGGAGGTCACCATATTTATGCCGAACTTAGTGTGGACACCCAATTGGCATAGTGCACTTGAGCCCAGATCTCTGGGGCTCAAGGGATCTATGAAGATCTATTTCTGGGCTCTCTATTCTGTTCCATTGATCTATCTGTCTATTCTTCCATTCTTTTGCCAATGCCAGACTGTCTTTATTACTATAGCTTTATGCTAAGCCTTGAACTTGGGCAGTCAGTCCTCTGACTTTGTTTTCCTTTGATATTGTTGGGAAGAACTGACCTCTTACAATATCGAGTCTGCCTATCCATGAATTTAAAAATCTCTCCATTTATTAATTGGAGTTTCACAGTTTTCCTTCTATATATCTTTACACATGTTGTTAGATTTAGACCTAAGTATTTCATTTTGAGGTGTGCTAATATTATACAAATGTATTATATTTTTAACTTCAAGTTCCAATTGTTTGTTGTTGGTATATAGGAATGTGATTCACCTTTTTTTTTTTTAGACAGAGTCTCACTGTTGTCGCCCAGGCTGGAGTGCAGTGGCACGATCTTGGCTCACTGCAACCTCTGCCTCCTGGGTTCAAGCCATTCTCCTGCCTCAGCCTCCCGAGTAACTAGGATTACAGGTGCCCACCACCACACCCAGCTAATTTTTGTATTTTTAGTAGAGGTGGGGTTTCACCATGTTGGCCAGGCTGGTCTCGAACTCCTGACTGTCCGCCTCGGCCTCCCAAAGTGCTGGGATTATAGTCATGAGCCACGGCACCCGGTTGTGATTCACCTTTATATATTAATCTTGTGTCCTGTAACTTCACTATAACTGCTTATTAGTTCTAGGAGGTGTTTGTTTTGGCAGTTCTCTTAGATTTTCTGCACAATCATGTAATTTGTAAATGAAGGCAGTTTTAGTTCTTCCTTCCTAATCTATATACCTTGTATTTAACACAAACATTTGTTTTTTAATGACATCCTCATGATATCCTCATTTTTTGGTCTATTTTTACTTCTTTTCTTCCTTCCTTTTTTAAAGGCCTAAATTTTAATAGGCCTTTAATGGATAAATGTCAAAAAAAAAAAAAGACCCTTAACTTCTAACATTTATTTTCAAATCTTAACACTGCATTTAAATGGTTAAAGTAACATAAATTTATATATAAACCTAATAATTAGGAAGCAATGAGAAAATTCTTATTCTAAGGAAAATTGTTCTTTCTTGCAGCTCAGAACTTTCTGGCAGTTTTGTTTTCTTCCTCTGAAGTACTTCTTTTAGAAATTCCTTTAGTAAGAATCTGTTGATGGCAAAATTTCTCAGTTTTATTTGTCTGCAAATGTCTTTATTTTAGTCTTTTCTTCAATGATAGTTGAGTTTATAAGTCTTGATTGACAATTATTTTCTTTCGCACTTTGTTTTTCCGTGTTTTTCAAAACCAGCTGGGCACGGCAGCACATGCCTTTAGCCCCAGCTATTTGAGAGGCTGAGACAGGAAGATTACTTGAGCCCAGAAGTGTGAGGCTGTAGTGTGTGATGATCATGTCTGTGAATATGTGAATAGCCACTGCACTTAAGCCTGGGCAACTTAGCGAGACCTCATCTCTTAAAAAAAAAAAAAATCTGTGTGGTGTGTGTGTGTGGGTGTGTGTGTGTGTGTGTATTTATTTATTTATGTATTTATTTTAGATCCATCTTCCAGTTCACAAATTCTTTCTTCAACTGTGCCTAACTTCATGTTTCATTTAGGTTTTTCCTCACCCGCTTAGTTTTTAATGATAATAATTATGATTTCTCATATTTATAATACTTTTTGGTTGTTTTCTACAAATGCCTGGGTCCTTTTGAGATTCTTTTGTTCCTTGCTCATGTATTTTGATTCCCTCTTTTATTTCTGAAAACATTTCTTTTTACTTCCTTAAAACAGAATTATTTTTAATTCTGTGTTCTGTAGTTCATATATATGAAGTCACTGGGCATTTCATTCTGCTGTTTGTTGTTTCTTCTGATTCTTATTGGTGGTGGCTGGGTTTTTCATGTGTTTAAACATTTTGACTGTGAGCTGGGTTTTGACCGTTCAGCTGGGTTTATTCGTGGGAACGCACAAGGTCTGGGTTTTGAGTGCATCCTTACAGAAAGAATATGCATTTGCTTCTGCCAGGTGGCCCTGTAATGGTGTAACACCAGACCATTTTTAAGTTAACTCTTCCGCTGGGGGTTTCCAGTCAACAAAAATGTGTGAATTTAATTCCTTGTGCAGATAAGTTTCGTTTTCACCTTCCTTTACCACTGGACATGTAGAGCCTTTTACTGAGACTGTAGCTCTTCAGGCTTCTTACTTTATTTGAGGTCTCAGTTCCAATTTTCTAGCTTATTCAGGCTGAATATCTAGTCTTCTGTTCCCTGCAGGGCCATTAAAACTCCAGCTTGTTTCAGCGATTGGCAAATGGTCTCAGGACAGCTAGAGCTTCAGCACAAACTCCCTCTTCAGTGTGGCGTCTGGTGACTTCCCTGACTTTCAGGTCAGCTCAACTCTGAATCTAAAAGTATTCCTGTAATATTTTATCCAGAATGCCTGTGTGTTTTATCTCAGGAGGACTTTTCAGGCTCTCTGGTTATTTGCTGGAAATACCAAGCACAAGTTTCTTTCTGGGTATATTGAAAATATCTACTAGGTAGCGTACTACTGGCAGCTACCTATCACCAAACGAATAGCAAAGTTATAATAATTTGTGGGTTTTTTTTTTGTAAGAGAAAAATGTGTACCTAAGTTCCTTGCCATGAGATGACTTACGGAATCTTCACAGTTACTTGCCATATGCCATTTAAAATAATTACTGAATCCAACCTAATTGGACAAATATGAACTACAATATCTTGTAATAAGCTCAGAATGATAGAGCAGATGAGGTTTTCTCTGTCTACCTGTCTAAGTTGTAGATATCTCACTGACATATCTTGGATTATTTCTGGGCATCATCAATGTTAACAAAACTTCAAATAAAAATACATAGAAGTTCTAATATTTTATTTCCCTCACACCAGTGGCTAATCTCATCTTCCCTCTGGAGTGCAGGTACCAGTCCCCACAGTGGAAACCTGTTTGGTTGCCTCAGGTTGGGGTAAGTTACTTCTGGCAAGTAGTGGGGTAAGGCCAGGAATTCTGGCTTAAACATCCTACAGTGCGCAAGACTCCCCTCCGTGGCTGAATTATTTTGTCAAAGATGTTGCAAATGCTCGGTTTGAGAAGCACCGAGTCAGACACTGAGGAAGTGTGGCAATCTCAGGTTCTGGTTTCACTCCTCACTGCCACCCTTCACAGTCCTGATTCAGTTGTACCACACTGTGCTTCCTTCCCCAATCGTAAACATACTCTTCATGTCTTTTCTTCCAGAGCTTCACACACTTCATGGGCATGGTGTGTGAACTGTTTTCCAGCTGCAGCATTTCTAACTGAATCTCTGTCTCAGCGCTAGATGGTGTCCACAGGGTTCAAGAAGGGCACTTTTCCTAATCATTTACTTTAGGCTGTTATTCAGATAACATCATCCTTCTAAACCAAAGAGACTAGGAGGAAAAGGGGAGGGGGCATTTACTTTTCCTATAAAGCAAACTCCAGGTGACTGCCATGCAGTATCTCACGTGGTCTCAGGCTCTGGTTCTAAGAGCAAATATGGAGGTGGATGGGAAGAGATGGAGTGGAGAATACAGGAACGGAATCAACACAGCAGGGTGTGTTTGTAAATATGGAGGTGGATGGGAAGAGATGGAGTGGAGAGTACAGGAATGGAATCAACACAGCCTGGTCGTGTTTGTGTGCGGGGAGATTTTGAAAGTCCCATATTTGGGCTGAGAAGACCCAGATGGCACCCCTGAACCTCTATTCAGCTTAGATAAGCTGGTCAGCAAGGTCCAGGGCAGACAGACAGGCAGGAGGCCAACGAGGGGGTAATGTAGGGCTCCAAACTCCTCCCTACAGAGGCTTGCAGGACTGTGTGATAGAAATTAGAGAGAGCTTTTCACCTGTCTCTGTTCACTCATGACACAAACCCATCCTTGAGGAAAGAGTGAGAGGTCAGTGAACGTGACAAAATCACCTCCAGTCGCTGTGAGGTTGGCCCAGGACTCTGCTGGCTGAGGGCCAGGTAACTCGTTCCTCTCCATGTCTCTCCTCCTGACCTCCCCCAGGCCTGAACCCTCCTTGCATCTAGAAGTTGTCTGGCCCATTAGTGTCCTTCCACTTCACAGAAGGTTCAGACTAGAAGGCTCTTGACCTCGTGTACTCCTTTGCTCTGCATTTTAAACATGAAGAAACCAAGGGCATGATAGAGCTCTTTGTTCCCATTCAAGACATCTGATTTCGAGGGCAGTTCTCCTTGGCCTGAGGGGCTTGAGAGCAGGCAGTAACCTTGACTTTGGGGCCCCAGAAAGGAAGTGAGCTGTGTCAGAAATGTGTGTGGGGCTCCCCTTGGCAATGGGAGCTATTCAGCTTGTACCTAAAGGAACAGTTAGCCCGGAGTGAAACCCAGTTCTTAGCTTAAAGGAACAGATGCAGAAAGACTTAAACCTGGATCCATGTCTTTTCCCACAAGGAGTGAGAAAATAAAACAACGTTGAATCCTCTCACGCTGCTAATAAAAAGGAGACAGGGCTTGGGTGAGGGCAGCCAGGGAGCACAGGAGGAGACAGTGCTCGGGCGAGGGCAGCCAGGGGGCACAGGAGGCGGCATTTTCCATTCAACTTTTTCTGCTTATGCAATAGATCTTCATTATCTACACTGTCCAGTGGCTCTCAGCTCCCCTGTGGCTCTCCAGCAAATATGGAGGTGGATGGGAAGAGATGGAGTGGAGAATACAGGAACTGAATCAACACAGCAGGGTGTGTTTGTAAATATGGAGGTGGATGGGAAGAGATGGAGTGGAGAGGGGAGTACAGGAATGGAATCAACACAGCAGGGTGTGTTTGTGTTGTGCTTAATGACATAAACTGCTTAATAAGCGGTGACTGGTGCCCTGGAAGAGCTGATGGAAGAGGAAAGCGGTCTGCTTCTATCTCCTAGTGTACTGCATTCCTTTCTCACAGCTGATTTCAGATACTGGCCAGTGGGAGACAAAGGGCAACTGGCTTCCCAGCCAGACCCCCAGCATTTGCCCTGTTGGAACGCTGGCTTCAGGCCACATTGCCACTCACTTTCCCTCATGAGGGGAAACTGGGCCTCCATTTTGTGTGCTCTCAAGCAAGAATTTCCTACTTTGGTGCTGTCTGTCTTAGGCTCCACCCAGAAGTCTCATTCACTTTTTTGAGACAGTCTCGCTCTGTCACCCAGGCCAAAGTGCAGTGGCAAGATTTTGCCTCACTGCCACCTCCGCCTCCCAGGTTCAAATGATTCTCTTGCCTCAGCCTCTCGAGCAGCTGGGACTACAGGTGTGTGCCACCACGCCTGGCTAATTCTTGTATTTTTAGTAGAGATGGGGTTTCACCATTTTGGCCAGGGTGATCTCAAACTCCTGGCCTCAAGTGATCCACCTGCCTCAGCCTCCCGAAGTACTGGGATCACAGGTGTGAGCCACTGTGCCTGACCATCATTCACTTTTATTTACCAAACACGTATTGCCAGGTAATTTTTTAGGTGCTTACAGGTATTCATCAACATAAGCTGGGCACAGTAGCTCACACCTGTAATCTCAACACTTTGGAAGGCAAAGGCGGGAGGATTGCTTGAACCCAGAAGTTCAAGACCAGCCTGGACAACATAGCGAGACCCTGTCTCTACAAAAAATACACAAATTAGCCAGGCATGGTGGTGCACACTTGTATTCTCAGCTGCTTGGGAGGCTGAGGTGGGAGGATGGCTTGAGCCTGGAAATTCAAGGCTGCAGGGAGCTATGTTCACGCCACTACACTCTTGCCTGGGTGACAGAGTGATGCCCTCTCTCCAAAAAGAAAAAAAAAAATGTGTCACAGAGTTAAGTACTATTTCTAAGCTCATTTTAAAGATGAGGAAACTGAGGCACAGAGAGATCAAATCTGCCCAGCCACAAGGAACATGGCGGCTTTCCTGTACTCCTAAGCTCTGTTCTGGGCCAGGCCTGGCACTATATTTTTCTCTGCTCTCCCCTGGGCCCACTCTGCACATGCTCCTCTTTCTCCCGAGGCCCTCCCAGGCTGCTCCCCTTTCCCCGCTCTCCTGGCCACTCTCAGCCTGTATCTCAGGTTCTACTGGCCTCCTCTCAGGTACATTCTCGTCTACACATTTTCAGCTAGTTCACTGTCGAAGATTTTCCTCCAAGATCAAAAATCAAGAGGAGACATTTCTCTCTCAAGGAAAAATCCTGAAAAGCTATCAAGGATTATACACAGAAATATTGTCCTAATGTCGTTTATAATATTGAAAAACTGAGAACAGCATTAGTGTTCAGTAATAGGGGATCTGTTAACAAAATAGGGAGTGTCATGCAACCATTAAAAATGCCTATTTCTGGAAGGTTTTAGTCAGGGAATGTGTTGAGGGAGAAAATGAGACTCACATTAAATATAGCACAAGGGCGAGTGGGAGGGATATGGGGGCCTATGGGCCATTTAGCACTGACACTATTAAGAATTGCTGTCACTCAGTGATGATAAAAAGCAGACCGCTTTTATTTGATTTTATTATTGCTTTAAAATTTGCTACAATCTACCTCCTTGTCACCTGTACCCAGGGGCAACTGCTGTTACCAAGCCTCCCCACGTGGTATGTCACTGCTGTCATTTTGACCATCCTGTGCCATTTAATTGTTCATTCAAAATCTTTCTTATAGAACTTCAATCACTATGAGATCATTTCTCTGCTGATTAAGGAGGTTGAACATACTTTCATGTGCTTATTGGCCATTGATATATCTTCTTTTGTGATTCAAAATAATTTTTTTTTCCTTTTTAATGCTGAACTGTAGGCGTTCTTTATGTGTTCTGGGTACAAGTTCTTAGTGGAACCTCTTAACAAACTGTGGCTTGTTTTCATGTTTTAAAATTTTATGAGCCCAAAATTTTAATTTTCATAAAGTTCAATTCATTAATTTTTAAATTTCATAGTTAGTGCTTTAGTGTCCTGTTTAAGAAATCTCTGCTTACACAAAAATGCCAAAAATATTCTGCTTTTTTTGGAGCTGTTTCGTAGTTTTAACATTTAGTTTGAGATCTAGGATTCATCTGAAATTAGTTTTTGTGAACTGTGTGAGATAGGAGTTGTCAGTCCTTTTTTTCTAGATGGTGGTGTAGTTATTCCAGCACTATTTATTGAAATGACTTTTCTTTTGCCATTGATTTGCCTTGGTGCCTTTGTCAAACTTTGATTATACATGCCAGATGCTTCTAAATTCTACTCTGTTCTATTGATCAGATAATTTTGTCTATCCAATAAACTTAGTAAAATATTTTATAGTAATCAAGTAATTTCATAGTAAGTCTTAAAATCAAACAGTATAAATCCTCCCTATATGTTTTTCTTTTAAAAGATTGTTTTGAGGCCGGGCGCGGTGGCTCAAGCCTGTAATCCCAGCACTTTGGGAGGCCGAGACGGGC
>NW_016805666.1:7410784-7476834 GCF_001698545.2 Rhinopithecus bieti
TCAATACTTACAAAATCCTTGTTGGGTATTTTATTGAAATAGTACTGAGTCTAGAAATCAATTTTGTGGCATTGATATTGTAACAATATCATCTTCTAGTACATGAATATGGTAAAAGCAATCTCCATTTGTTTTCAATCATCTTTAATTTCTCTCAGCAATGCTTTAGATTTTTAATGTAGAAGTTATAAATGTCTTTTGTTATTTTTTCCTGAGTGTTTTATATTTTCTCCCATTATTAATGGAATTATCTCCATTATTTCATTTCCAATTGCTTGCTACTGGAATACAGAGGTACAGTTACCTTTGTATATTGACGTACAACCTTGCTAAATATACTTAATACCCTTGTTAGATCTAGTAGCCATTTTTAAACTATTCCTTTTGGTTTTCTATGTAAACAATCATATTGTCTAAAAATAATGTCAATTTTACTCCTTCTTTTCCACAACTTCATAGCTTTATTTTTCTTTTTTAATGAACTGGATAAGATATCTAATACAATGTTGAGTAGAAGAGGTAAGAGTGGTCATCCCAACCTTGTTCCCAATATTAAGATGTAAAGCATTTGAATTTTTACCATACATAAGATATTAACTGTAAGTTTTACATAGATACCCAATGCTAGGTTGGTTGAGGAGTTTTCATTCTTTTTCTTGTTTGCTTATTTTATTTTTTCCCTCATAAATGGATATTCAATTTATCAAATACTTTATCTGCAGCTATTGAGATAATCATATGATTTTTGTTCTTTTCCTGTTAAAATTGTAACACTTTCTATTACTTTGTTAAAGATTTTTGTATCTAATTTCTTGAGAAACCTTATTAATTTTCTTTTCTGTGATGTCTTTGTCACTTTTGGCATCAGAAATGGTTGACCACCTAAAGTGAGGTGGGAAGTAATTCTTGCTCCTCCTCTGTTTTATGAAAGAGTTTGTAGAAGATTGGCATTATTTTTTCCTTTAATGTTTGGTAGAATTCTTCAGTGAAGCTGTCTGAAGCTGGAGGTGTTTTTTTGTTGTTTTATTTGTTTGTTTTTGTGGGAAGGGCTTTAACCACAAATTTGATTTTCTTAATAGATATAGAGCTATTCAGGTTATCTATTTCTTCTTGAGTGAGCTTTGGTAGTGAGCTTTTTTCCTTGTATTTTTCAAGGAATTTGTGCCTTTCATCTAAGGTGTTAAATCTCTTGGCATAAAGTTTTTCATAAGATTCTCTGATTGTCCTCTAAACATTAATAGAATCTGTAGTTGTATTAATGTTTTCTCACATTGCTATAAAGGAATACCTGAGACTGGGTAATTTATAAAGGAAAGAGGTTTAATTGGCTCATGGTTCTGCAGGCTGTACAGGAAGCATGGTGGCATCTGCTTCAGGGGAGGCCTCAGGGAGAAAGGGGGCGATGGGGTGGAGGTGCCACACACTTTTAAACAACCAGATATCACAAGCACTATCTCTAAGACAACACCAAGGGGGATGGTGTTAAACCTTGAGAAACCACACCTATGATCGAATCCCCTTCTACCAAGCCCCACCTCCAACCCTGGGGATTACAATTCAACATGAGATTTGAGAGGGGACACAGATCCAAACCAAATCAAAAGTGATATCACTTTCCTGTTTCTTGATATAGACAGTTTGTTTCATTGCTTTTTAAGAAATCTCTTATCATTTTGGGTAGTAATTTATCAATTTTATTGATCTTGTCCAAGAATCAGTATGTGGATTTATTAGTTTTTCTCAATTTTTTTTTTTTGTTTGTTTGTTTTTGAGACGGAGTCTGGCTCTGTCGCCCAGGCTGGAGTGCAATGGCCGGATCTCAGCTCACTGCAAGCTCCACCTCCCGGGTTCCCGCCATTCTCCTGCCTCAGCCTCCCGAGTAGATGGGACTAGGGACGTCCGCCACCATGCCTGGCTAATTTTTTATGTTTTTAGTAGAGACGGGGTTTCGCCATGTTAGCCAGGCCTCCTGACCTCGTGATCCGCCTGCCTCGGCCTTCCAAAGTGCTGGGATTACAGGCATGAGTCACCACACCCGGCCTAGTTTTTCTCTATTTTTAAGTTACATTCCATTGATATCTCCTCTGATCTTTTGTTTCCTTCCTTCTGCATGTTCTGGGTTTATTTGCTTTCCCTTTTCAAATAACGGCAGAAGTGGAGGCCATTCATTTAGAACTTACATTTTTTCCAAATATTGTCATTTTGCACTAAAAACTCAGTCTAAATACTGGTTTAGTTGCTTTCCATAAATTTTTAATATGTTATATTTTAACTTTTATTCAGTTAAAAATACTTTAAAATTTTCCTATTAATTTCTTCTCTGACTCAAGTGTTAGTTTCTAAGTATTTGGTTGTTTTTCCATATATATTTCTGTTATTGATTTGTAATTTAATTCCATTGTGGACATATAATATACTTGTATTACCTGAATCCTTTAACATTTATAAATCTTTTAAAATGACACTGAATACTGACTATCTTGCTTACATTTTCTGTGTCCCTTGAAAAGAATATGTATTCTGCTGTTGTTAGGTGGAGTGTTCTATTAAATATCAATACAATAATTGGTGAATAGTGTTTTTTTAAGCCTCCTATATTCTTATTTTCTGTTTACTTTTTCTATCATTTATTGAGATAAATATTAAAATCTCTGAGTACAATTGTGTTCCTTTCCTTGCAATTTGATCAGTTTTTATAAAACTCTGTTATTAGGTGCATAAATGTTTAGGACTATTGTGCCCTCTTATGAAATGACTTTTTTATCATATAGAATGACTTTTTTCATTCTTGGCAATATCCTTTTCTCTAAAACCTACTTTGATTGAGATTAATGTAGCACATCAGCTTTTTGTTTACTTTAACATGTTTTGTTAAATTTGTTTTATTTTTAACCATTTGTATCTATATATTTAAGTTAGGTTTCTTGTAGGCAACATACAGTTGGTTTTTCCTTTTTTATCCAATTTGAAAATCTCCGCTTGTTAACTGGGGTGTTTAGGTCATCTACATGTAATTATTGGCAATGTTGGCATTAAATCTAACGTCTTATTTATTTTCTTTTTTTCCCCATCAATTATTTGTTCTCTTTTACTTCTTCTCCTGTCTCGTTTTTGGATTAATTCAGTATTTTGTATGATTTGTACTTATCTCCTTTGTTGACGTATTAACTACACCCTTTTCTCTTGTTATTTTATTGGTTGCTTTAGGGTCTGTATTATATATCTTTACCTTACCACAGTCTACCTTTAAGTGATACGTCACGCCATGTATAAGAACCTTAAGTGTTTTTCCGTTTCTTCTCTTCTTGCATTTGTGCTGTTGTTGTTATGCATTATATTTCTACATATATAATAAGCACCATGGTATACTGTTATTATTTTTACTTTAAACAATTATTTTAAGGAAATTTTTTAAAAAATTTTTTTGAGTCTTTATATTTACCCATGTAGTCAGTATTTTTGGAGCTCTTTCCTACTTTATGTAGATCCGTATTTTCATCTAGTAAGTTTCCTTTTGTTTGATTGACTTCTTTTATTCCTGCCTAAACTTTTCTTCATCTGAAAACATTTTTATTTCACCTTAATTTTAAAAAATTACTTTCTGGTAAAAATTTTGAAATTGACTTTTTTTTCTAGGACTTTAAAGATATTGCTCCATTGTCTTCTAGTTGCATTAATTCTAACAAGAAATCTGTTTTCTCCTTCTTCTTCTTCTTCTTCGTCTTCGTCTTCGTCTTCTTCTTTTTTTTGAGACAGAGTCTCACTCTGTCACCCAAGCTGGAGTGCAGTGGCACGATCTCAGCTCACTGCAACCTCTGCCTCCTGGGTTCAAGCGATTCTCCTGCCTCAGCCTCTGGTGTAGCTGGGACTACAGCTGCATGCCACCACGCCTGGCTAATTTTTTGTATTTTTAATAGAGACAGCGTTTAACTACATTAGCCAGGATGGTCTCGATCTCTCGATCTCTTGATCTTGTGATCCACCCACCTCAGCCTCCCAAAGTGCTGGGATTACAGGCGTGAGCCCACTGCACCCGATCCTTTTTTTATTTTATATGCATACATGTATACACACACACGCACACATATTTATACATGATTTTCCATGTCTCTAACAAGTTCAGTTTTTCCTCTAGTTTCTTGAAAATATGAAATTAAGCCATAATAACTCTTTTAATGCTCTTGTTTACTACTAACACTGCATCATTTCTGGGTCTGTTTTTTGTTTGTTTGTTTTTTTGTTTTTGAGAGACAGGATCTCACCGTGTTGCCCAGGCTAGAAAGAAGTGGCATGATCATAGCTCACTGCAACCTTGAACTCCTGGGCTCCAGCAATCCTCCCACCTTTGTCTTCCAAGTAGCTAGGAGACTACAAGCACAGGTCACCATGGCTAGCTAGTTTTTTTGGTTACTATTATTATTATTTTTTAAGTAGAGATGAAGTCTCTATGTTGCCTAGGGTGGTCTTTATCTCCTGGGCTCAAGTGATCCTCCTGCTTTAGCCTCCCAGAGAAAGTGCTAGGATCACATGTGTGAGCCACCATATGTGTGAGCCACCATGCCAGGCCCTGGGTCAGTTTTAGTTGATCAATTTTTTTCACCTTATTATGACTTTTTTTTTCACACCTTGCATGCCTACTATTAATACTTTTTTATTGAGTGCCAGACATTTTGAGTTTTAGCTGTTGGATGCTGGATATTTTTGTACCCCTATAAATATTCTTTCATTTCTGATCAAGATGCATAAGAAAAACCAGATTTACCCTTACAGACAACCCTTCTTTGTACTCCACCTGATACATTCATAACTACAAGGCTTTTCATCCTAGCTGTTGGGAACAGGTGCTATTCCTAACTCTGTGTGAGCCCTGAGTTCTGCTTCAGTAATTCGTTTGTGTTGTCTTTTCCCAGCTTCTGGTATTTTTCTCACATACATACCCTGACCAGTATTCAGCTAAAGATTTATGGAGAACTCTCTGAGACTCTTCAGAGTTCTCTCTTTGTATAATTCTCCCCTCTCAAGTGTCCCGCCCCATGACCTCTAGCTGTCTTGTCCGCATTTAACTCTCAGCTCCATCTTCTCAACTCATGAGAGACCACTGGGCTCTATCTGGGTTTTCCTTCTTTGTGCACGGGCTTAGAAATCTTCTTCAGGCAATAAGCAGGGGGGAAATAGTAGGGCTCATCTCATTTGTTTCTTGTCTCCTGTCTGTCCTTCACTGTTTAATGTCCAATGCCTTGAGTGCTATCATTTAATATATTTTGCCTATTTTTCAGTTGTTTTTGCTGTAAGAGTAAATCTGGTCTTTATTACTCATTGATATGGTTTGGCCATGTCCCCACCCAAATCTCATCTTGAATTGGAATCCCCATAATCCCCGTATGTCGTGGGAGGAAACTGGTGGGAAGTAATTGGATCACGGGGGCTGTTTCCCCCATGCTGTTCTCATGATAGTGAGTGAGTTCTCATGAGATCTGATGATTTTATAAGTTTCTGGCATTTCCCCTGTTGGCACGTATTGTCTCCTGCTGCCCTGTGAAGAGGTGTCTTCCTCCATGATTCTAAGTTTCCTGAGGCTTCCCCATCCATGCAGAACTGTGAGTCAATTAAACCTCTTTTCTTTACAAATTACCCAGTCTCAGATATTTCTTCATAGCAGCATGAGAATGGACTAATTACAGTAAATAGGTACGAAAGTAGCGGGGCGCTGCTATAAGGATACCCGAAAATGTGGAAGTGACTTTGGAACTGGATAATAGGCAGAGATTGGAACAGTTTGGAGGACTCAGAAGAAGGGAGGAAAATGTGGAAAAGTTTGGAACTTCCTAGAAACTTGTTGAATGGCTTTGACCAAAATGCTGACAGTGATCTGGACAATGAAGTCCAGGCTAAGCTGGTCTCAGGTGGAGATAAGGAACTTCTTGGGAACTGGAGCAAAGGTGACTCTTGCTATGCTTTAGCAAGGAGACTGGCAGTATTTTGCCCCTGCCCTAGAGATCTGTGGAACTCTGAACTTCAGAGACATGATTTGGGGTATCTGACGGAAGAAATATCTAAACAACAAAACGTTCGATAGGAAGCAGAGCATAAAAGTTTGGAAAATTTGCAGCCTGTTGATGAGATAGAAAAGAAAACCCATTTTCTGGGGAGAATTTCAAGCTGGCGGCAGAAATTTGCCATAAGTAATGAGCAGCTTTATGTTAATCACCAAGACAATGAGGAAAATGTCTCCAGGGCATGTCAGATAACTTCATGGCAGCCCCTCCCATCACAGGCTCAGAAGCCTAAGAGGGAAAAATGGTTTTGTGGGCCTGGCCCAGGACTCCACTGCTGTGTGCAGCCTAGGCACTTGCTGCCCTGTGTCCCAGCTGCTTCAGCCTCACCTGTGGCTAAAAGGAGCCAAGGCCCAACTCAGGTCCTTGCTTCAGAGTATGCAAGACCTGAGCCTTGGTGACTTCCATATGGTGTTGAGCCTGTGGGTGCACAGAAGTCAAGAACTGAGGTTTGGAAACCTCTGCTTGATTTTAGAGGATGTGAGGAAATGCCTGGATGTCCAGGCAGATATCTGCTGCAGGGGCCCTCATGGAGAACCTCTGCTAGGACAGTGTGGAAGGGAAAGTGGAGTTGGAGCCCTGACACAGAGTCCCCACTGGGACACTGCCTTGTGGAGCTGTGAGAAGAGGGCCACTGTCCTCCAGACCCCAGAATTGTAGATCCACTGACAGCTTGCACCATGTGCTTGGAAAAGCTGCACTCAATGCCAGCCCATGAAAGCAGTCACGAGGGGGCCTATATCCTGCAGAGCCACAGGGGCAGAGCTGCTCAAGGCCATGGGATTCTGCTTCTTGCATCAGCATGACCTGGATGTGAGACATGAAGTCAAAGGAGATCACTTTGGAACTTTAAGATTTAATGACTGCCCTATTGGATTTTGAATTTGCTATACATATTTGTTCTATTTTTTAGTAATTTCTCTAGGGTTTACAATAAATATGTTTAATTTCCCACAGTCTAATTTCAACTTACATTTTACTATCTTATGTATTATGTAAAAACTTTATAGCAATACACCTGCATTTTCCTTCTCCCATTCTTAGCACTTAGCTGATATACATTCTATTTTGTTAAATATTATAAACTCCACAATATTGTTTCAACAGCCAATGACCTTTTAAATAAATTAAACAAAAGTAAATAAATCCCTTTATATTTATTTACATTATTATTTATGACATTTTAAATTTCTTTGCTTAGATCTGAGTTTCTATCTTTTATTTTTATCCTCCTACATAAAGTACTTTCTTTAATATTTTTTGTAGTACATTTCTGCGGATAAGTTTGCTCAGCTTTTGTCTGGTGAATGTTGTTATTTTGCCTTTAGTTTTGACATTTTTGCTAGATGTAGACTTCAGAGCTGAGAGGGTATTATTTTCGCATTGTTGTTTTCCTTCTGTACTTTCAAATCCATTTTATTGATTTCTGGCCTTCATTGTTTCTGAAGAGTCCAGCTGTCATTTATATCATTGTTCCCCTTGTATGTAATGTGCTTTTGTCCTCTAGCTACTTTTAAATGTTTTCTCTGTATTGTTCGTTTTCATGTTTGACCATCCCATGCCTGCATGTAGATCTATGTGTATTTATGTGTATACCGTGTGTATTTGTGATTCAATGTGTTTACTGAGCATTTTTGATTGGTATTTTAATGGTTTTCACTAACTCTGGGAAATTTTCCAGCCATCACTTTTAAAAATATTTTTTTCTGTTCCATTTCTCATTTCTTCCCCTCTGACACCCTGATTTCATATATGTGAGACTGCTTGGTATTTCCCTACACATCATGGAAAATCTGTTTCGTATTTTTTATCTCTTTAAACTGTTTCAAGTTGAATAATTTCAAATGGCCTATCTTCAAGTTCATTAATTCATTCTCCTGTAGTCTGCAATCTGCTATTAAGCTCATCTAGTAGAATTTTTAATTTTACACATTATTCTTTGTGGTTTTGGTAATTCTGTTTGGTTCGTTTTAATTGTTTCCATTTCTCTGCTGAGATTTCCTATATTTTTATTTAAATCACTGAATGTGTTAATAACTTTTACATTTACAGTCTGGTGTGTTAATTCTAACACCTGGATCATCTCAGGGTCTATTTCTATTGATTGATTTTTTTTCTTGAATTTAATTGGGTCACATTTTCCTACATCTTCACAGATCTGATAAATTTTTATTATTTGTTCTCTGATATGGATAATATAGGGAGTCCAGATTTTGTCACCTTCTTTTAAAGGACATTGAATTTTGTTCTTGAAGGCAGTTACATGTTTGGAATATAATTTTGGTCCTGTTAGAGTTGTTTCTTTTCTTTTCTTTTCTTTGTGAGAGTGGGTCTATTTTTTTTATTTCTTCCCCACCCCCCTCATCCCTGCATTGATGAAAGGATCTATTTTTGTATTGAGTTTAGTTTTAGAGCTGGCTCGTAAGGGTCACAGTTCTTCATCTCAAGGCATAACCTTTTTAGAATCTTAACTGAATCTTCAAAATGCTCTGCTTGGGCCAGAAGTCCAATGTCTCTCAGCAATGCAGGATTTCTGGTTTCTCTGTTCAGCTCTCTGTATCCCAAAGCTTCAATCTCTGCCTCCTTAGCTCTTTTTATTGCAGCAGGAGAATTTCCCTGGGAAAAAACTGGGGTGACCATGGAACTCACCTCATATAGTTCACTTCTCTCCCAAATCACATTCCCCTATTGCCTGTTGCTCAGTGTCTGAAAACATTTGCCTCATGTGTTTTGTCCCAATTTGTAGTTGTTTAAAGTGAAGGCAAGTTATGTACCAGTTACTATGTCAGGATCAGACATGGAAATCCCCATGTGTTTTTAATTCTTTGCAAGATTAGTCTTCCTGATGATGCAGAGTGGAAGGATCCAATTTCTCTTAAACCATTGTAGTATTCTTTAACAAGCCCCTTTGCTTAAAGCAAGGAAGTCATGTGTCACTCAGCCTTGGCTGACTGAATGATTTAACTGAGAAAGTTTATAGGGATTAACTAGAAACTGGCCGACATGTACTATTAAGAAAAGAAATGGTTGCTTTATTACTAAACACCATCTTTTCTGACTGCAGACTCCCAAAAAGGGAGATGTTCAGCACTGGGCAGACTTATTCTACTAATGTTCTCTCTTACACCCAGGAAATAAACATGGTGTTGGACTGCATGGAACCACTGTTTTCAATTATACTCATCACCTTCTGCCGAATCTCTCTTTCCACGTTAACAGAAAACTGGGCTGTATCTGAAACCTATAAGCACTAAAGGTACCTGCAAAAACC
Source organism: Rhinopithecus bieti (assembly GCF_001698545.2). Lineage (NCBI taxonomy): Eukaryota > Metazoa > Chordata > Mammalia > Primates > Cercopithecidae > Rhinopithecus > Rhinopithecus bieti. The sequence goes on from NW_016805666.1 coordinate 7,420,109, forward strand.
TATCTTAGCATAAGTTGTCACTTCCTCACTGCCCAGTGTAAATTAGTCTCATGTGTTATTCTTGCCTTCAGCTCCCTCTTCTTTTATTTCAGAGCACTTAAAATTATTTGTAATTACACATATATGTATTGCTCATTTTTAGCTTCTCCCAATAGATTATAAGCTCTGTTAGGGCAAAAGCCTTGTGTGAAGTGCCAGTCTAGCATAGTGACTGGTAAATAGGAGGATCTAAGAATAATTTGTTGAATGAATGATTAAATGAATGAATCCACAAATATGCAGATCCTTTTGGTATTAGACTAAAATAGATGAAAACAGAAGACCTTAAAGATTAAAAGAGAAATAAATTAGCTCCTAAATACCCATGGTTTTTATTCTTCAAGGCACAAAGGCCTCTTAGCCAGAGATGCCGGTGAGGAGCTACTTTCAACAGGAAACTGAAGAATCAATCACAAGATGTTGCTGTTACTGAGACCAGGCCAGGAGAGGATCTGCCCTTCTGTAGGGGCAGTGTGTTAGTCCGTTTTCACATTGCTGTAGAAATACTACCTAAGACTGGGTCATTTAGGAAGAAGAGGTTTAATTGACTCACAGTTGTGCATGGATGGGGAGGCCTCAGGAAACTTACAAACATGTGGAAGGTGAAGGAGAACCAAGCACCTTCTTCACAAGGTGGCAAGAGAAAGAGAAAGAGAGAAAGGGGGGAACTTTCAAACACATTTTTTTTGTTTGAGATGGAGTCTCGCTCTGTTGCCACGTTGGATTGCAGTAGCCTGATCTCAGCCCACTGCAACAGCTGCCTCCCGGGTTCAAGCGATTCTCCTGCCTCAGCATCCCTAGTAGCTGGGATGACAGGTGCATGCCACCACGCCCAGCTAACAACAATAATTTTTGTGTTTTTAGTAGAGATGGGGTTTCACTATGTTGGCCAGGATGGTCTCGATCTCTTGACCTCGTGATCCTCCCTCCTTGGCCTCCCAAAGTGCTGGGATTACAGGCATGAGCCACTGCGCCCAGCCTGTCAAACACTTTTAAAGCATCAGATCTTGCCCACCAGGTCCCTCCCTTGACGTATGGGGACTACAATTCCAGATGAGATTTGGGTGGGGACACAGACCCAAACCATATCAGGCAGCTATGGTCAAACCAGGCTTTTGTGACACACTAGATTTGGTCTCCCCAGTTTGTACCCTATAATTTCCCTCCCAACAGTAGCACATACTAGGAAAGGACTTCCTTCGATCTGTGAGAGGGCTCAGCATGCATGAATTTTAATGACTCCCAGGACACTAAAGACTCTACATGTGGCCCCGATGGCATCTTGTCTTCTCTTGGTTGTGGTGGCAAATGAAAACAAGGACAAAGGCAGGGTACTCTTTGATCGAAGGAGCCCTGGACACAGAACACTAAGGACCATTTGGTGAAAACGTCTCATCCTATGTGTGTGGAAATTTAGTCTAGAGACCAAGATGGGACAGAATGACTCCTAGATCACGTAATGGTAAAATACATCATGAGGACTCATTTCCAGGACCTCAACCTTCTAGTTCAGGCCATATTGTTTATTTGTTTCCCTCCTCTTTACCTTTCCATCCATCCGTGTCAATATACCAGGCTGGGTTTTATCTTGGACCACCTGAAAGAAAGAGCATGACACTTTCTAATCCAGTGTGACCGGACAAAGTCTGAAAAGATGCCTTTCTATTTTGGCGACATACTCCTAAGTAAGTTTGAAATTTCCAGAGAAATGAGACCTTGATCAAAAGTTCAATGACTGTTTAGAATCAGAAAAGACTGCACTGGGGAGTATGGTGGCATGGAGCGAGCCCTACCTAGCTCAAGACCTTAGAGGCCTGGGCACAGCCTGTTCCCGACCGTTGCGTCAACAAGGGGAAGCCCTTTCTTTCTCTGCCTCTTAGTTTCAGCATCCATAAAATTAGAGGCTAGAATAGATAAAGGATAGAATCTCTGCCATTCCATTGTACTTACATGTTGTTCTAAACCAGCAGCACGCTTGGAGGAAATGTATACTGCTCCTGTATAGATTTGTAGAATCTGTTTCACTGTATGTTCTCAGAAACAGAAAAGATCCGTATTTCTGAAGAAATACACATACGAAAGCCTACATGTGCCTTTGAAACAAACAATCTGAAAAGTCGGTTGATGTGGACATCCTGGAGAAATCTGCAAAGCTGCTGCCAACCCAAAGGCCATTTCCTTCCACAGAGCGGATGAGCGTGAGCTTCCCCAGAAGACCCCTCCAGTGGGGTTTAGGCTATCAGGATTCCACTTCTAGCTTCTCCTCTGACCTGCTGCAAGGCTAGCCAGCTCTCTCTCCTGATGGAGATTAATCTACAAGTTCAAAAAATAAAGATGGATACAAACTATTCGTAACTATTGTTTGTATCCTAGGATGAGAGTTTAGGTTGAACACAAAAATATAAAGTTTAAAAAAATGTTTAGGGGGATAAACTGTTACCGGTTCAAGTACTCTATCAAGGATAGTTTTGTATAAAGTTCTTTCAAATCTTATAAATTATTCAAGAATGACTCTTACAAACATAAGCAGACTCAGCTATGGCAAATGGAACCCTGATGAAAATGGTCATTAATTGTGACCACAAAATTGTCAGCCTTTACTGTTCTAACACATCTGATTTTTTATATGATAAGACCTGGCACAGAGGTATTGAATATGTATAACTGAAAATATACAGTGTATACTATCATAAATACAGAACAACATGTGGGTCTTCACTGTCTGTTCTTACAGAGGAATCCAGTAGCTGTCTCACTTCTTCATGAGAGGTCCGAAGGATGCTGGATACAATTGACATAAGGGAGTTTTCAAAAAGTAGGTGAAAACATTCTGAGTATAATTAAGAAACCTGGAAATTAACAACTTGATGTCATTAAAAGTTGGCGGGAAAGTGGGATAAGCCCTTTTGTTCATATATGACCATAAAATATGTTTTGCATGATTTTGAAATGTCAGTCCTAGTTAGAGTTGGCTTTTCAAAGTGTACTAACTCTCAGAACATATAATATGATGGAGTTGTTGTAGGATACTCTCAGGGTCTTCTCCAGTCAAGCATTCTGAGTTGGGCAGAGGAAACACCAGGCCTTGGCTGCCAGGTGGCCTTCCTAGGACTCTGCCTGCTCCCAGATAAAGCGCTGCTGACCTGCAAGCTCACTGGGCTGCAGACAAGCTGCTGGAATCACAAGAAATTTGGAGATCCCTTCAGGAGTGGGGAAAATGGGATGCTTCCTCAGCCCAGGGAGTATGTGGATCAGGAACCCAGAGGGAGGAGAGGCCCTCAGAGTCTATGATAAATGAGCTGTTTCTCTCGAAGTCTTCTTCATCTCAGTTCATGACAAATCCTTCCTTCTAGTTGTCCAGCCCAAAAACTTTGCAGTCTCCCTTAATTCCTCCATTTTTCTTACACATCACATTCAATTTCAGCCGCAAATTCAATTGTCAGCTTGTCTCAACTCAATGTTGGTGCTTGTCTAGATTATCTCAGACCCCTCTAAGTGGTCTCCCAGCTTTCTGCACTGCCTCACTGCAGTCTGTTTTCCACGCATCAGCCTGAATGATCCTGCTAACACCTAACTCAAATCATGCTGTTCTTCCTAAAGTTCTCCAGTGACTCTCTATTTTACTAATACTACTCACCAGGCCCTACATGACTTGTACCCCCATTATCTCTCTGCCTTTATCTCATGCCACTATTTACTCTGTCCCAGCTACACATGCTCCTGAGGTATGTCCCTGCTTTGGGGCCTTTGTACGGCGCCTCTCTCAGATGACCATATAGCTCACTCTCTCACACCTCTCAAGTGCTTTCTCAAATGCTACTTTCTCATAAGGATTTCCCCAACCTCCATAGATAAAAGTAAGTTCCATATTGCCTCCACACTTCAGCTTGCTGTAACTTCATTTTCTGCTTTGTGTTTCTCCGCACCTTGTTTCTCTTCCAGTTGTTGCTCTCTCTCAGTCTACCTATTTTACGTGGTTGTCTTCTCCCTTCGCATTGTTTGTTTTTCTCCTCTAAACCACACTTCCATGAGGATATGCATTTTCGTTTGCCTCATTTTCTTCTGTAACCGAGAACCATGCCCAGTATATGGTAAGACTCATAAACATTTGTTGCATGATCGAAAGACATTCCCTATGTAGGTGTACAGGAGGTAAGTGAAATGTGACATTTGCTTCATCTGTTCTTTTATTAAATCTATCATTAAATGTTTACTGAGAATCTTCTCTGAGCCCAATGCTGCCAGTTCCTCGAGGACCTCAAGTTGTTGAGGGAGTCATAGAAGTAGCCATCTAATTTGAACACAAAACAGACTTACAAGTGCTGTAGGGAGAGTTCAGTGGGCAGCAGGACACAGAGGAGGAAGAGAGGTGTTCTGTCTTGCTGGTGGCGTTGAGCGATTGGAAGTAGCTTCATGGAGAAGATGGCATTTGAGCTGTGTCTTGATGAGTTCCTAGTTGTCCTATAAGCATCTGGATCAGTGTGAGAAGTCACAGTTCCTTGACTGTGACTTAACACCTGCCAGCCCAAAAGCCAAAGCTTAGGAGGTGCTGTAGCCTCCTCTTCAGACCCTCAGCCCATTTCAGAGATCTCTGCAGAGAGAATTGAGATCACATCTGCCAAGCAGAAAGCAAGGCTTTCGGTAAGGTCACAGCAGATGGATTGCCTTCACCATGTCATCCTGGGGAGTGTGTGTGTGTGGACAATCTGGGCAGGAGATCAGAGCTTTGGCAGGGAGGGGCATGGGCAGGCCGGGCCTTGTGGAAAGCTGGGCCCCAGGGCTCTCTTGTGAGGTAGAAGATGGTGTCATTCAAGAGCAAGGATAGGGTGACAGGCCTTGCAGCCCTGAATAGCTCCCCTGTCTCTGTCTCCTGGTGGCCTTGGAGTCCCATTTGCCCACAAGGGATGGAGGTTTTGTGAAGAAACACATGACTGGTTGCCCCAGCTATCTCAAATCTGATCTTCTGTTCCCATTTCAAACTTTAGAGTGGAGTCTTCTTGTCTTTGTTCTTTGTTTATTATGTTCTTCTTCATTCCCTCCAAATGTCTTAAGAGGCTAAGGCAGAAACAAGTAAAGGAGAGACCTGGTTTTATAGCTGCCTGGTTTGTAACACTCCCCTCTTGCTGGTTTCTTGGGATCAGTGGGCTTACCAGTGGGAGCGTGTTTTGAAACTGGGCCACATGCGGAAGAAGCTCTGTGCCCCTTGGCTGTGCAGATGATGGTGGCCGACGAGCACCTCCCGGGTGTCTGGCGCAACTCTGGACTCTGGACTTGCAAAAGGGTAAAAGTGGTGGTGGGCCAGGTAGAAGATGGCTGTGGCCCGTGGCTAGGTCCCGGCTCCTGGGCTGCTGGCTGAGTCCAGGCCACAGCAGGGGCAGCCCAGGTCGAGGGGCAGCCACAGTGAGGAGGGCTCAGGGGTCACGTGGAAGACCCTTTACTTCATCGTGCCCCCCGGAGTGGGAGTGCGCGGGACACCTTGCTGAAGCCACATGACGTGTGTACCTGGGACCCCAGCTTATCCCTACCCTTAGCCCCACCAAGGGCTTTCCCTGGGGAGACAGTGACCATGCTCTAGTCAATAACCCTCAGTTAATCTGCTTCCAGCCAGCTATGAAGATGAATAAAGAGAACCTGGACAGCTACCCAGGCATGAGCCCAGCACACTGGCTTCAATCATTACTCTGCATGTGGAGTAGAAAAGTGACCTTCAGCTCACCTCTGTACTCACATCAAATGACAACCGGGTCAAATACGGACCTTCCACTGCTTTGTGTGGCAGGGAGGGCTTAGATAAATAACTTACCTTAGGGGAAAAAGGCATAAACCCCATGCCTACGGCCGACAAAGCTCCCCCTGTAAGTTAGCTCCTAGACGCAGGTGTTTTGAGCTGATGCAGAATTCAGTGCTTTAGAGATGATGAAGAGAGGTGGGTGGAGGGAGAGTAGATGACAGCCCAGCTGAGGAAGAAGGGGGAACACTGAGGCCTCCAGGACTCAGAAGTCTGCTGTTACACACCTTGGCCTTGGGCTGGCCCATCTCAGTGAACTCCAGGACAGAACTGGCAGTCGTAAGGCTGAGCACAAGTGGACCCACGACCTCTGTGTTGGTAACTGATTTTAAAGCTATTAATTTAATCTTAAAATCAAAACGACTGAAAAACACCAACACGATGAAACAAAAACAGCAAAATCTCTTTTCCTTATAGGATACCATCTCTAGCCCCCCATGATTCTTCTAATTACACCCACCTCCCTTTTTTATGGCTAATTTAGAGCCAGGCTGCCCGAGTTGGAATCCCAACCCTGCCACTTGCTGGCTCACTTGGGGTTGGGCAGGTATCTTAACTTCTCTGTGCCTCAGTGTCCTTATTGGTAGAATGAAGATAAACACAGAATCTACATTTTAGGGATCGAATGAGTAAAGATTTTTGGAGTGGTCATAAAATCAGTACTGCAAATGGTACAGTCACCTCCCATCTCCCACCTCCCACCCACCCCGAGGCCTTCCCCGGCTCCTCCAGTCTCACTGAGCTGCTCTTCCTAAGTGTTCCATCTGTTGGTGTGGAATACTACTCATGCCTCGGCTCCAAAGAGTCCCCCTCTGTAGGTAAACTCCTAGACCCAAGAGCACGTGGGCTGTGCCTCTGCTGCAGCCCATACCACTGTGCTTGGCATTTCTTATGCTGACAGCTCTTCCTGGGCACGGGGGTTGTCTCACTTATCTCTGTGTCTCCGAAGTCCTCGCAGTACCTGGCACACAGAAAAAATGCGGCAGATGCTTGTTAGAAAGAAAATGAAACTCTCTTCTCATCTAATGATTCCAGATATCGCCTCTCCCACTTATTTCACAGCAGCTCTGGGAGCACGGCAGAACTGGGATTGTTATCTCCATTTTTAGAGGCCCAGAAAGGAGATTTCAAGGTTCCATGAGTGGCAGGTCAAGGCACAGACACAGGCCTCAGTTCAGAAGCTCCTCACTTAGTTGGCCCTTCCTCTTAACAGTTTTTGTCATTTCTTATTCTAGCAGCTGCATGCATCTCCTGACTTATTCTGGCCACCTCAGTGTGCCCTGTGTGTAAGAGGTATAGCTTAGTGCCTGGAAGCCCAGCAAGCCAGGGGCTTAGAGAGGTGAACTGGCTTGTCCTCTGGGCCCTGGGCCTCTGCCTGCTCTCAGAACAAAGCTTCAAGCAGCCTGGACAACATAGCAGGACCCTGTCTCTATAAACACATTTTTAAAAATTAGCAGACATGACAGTGCACGCCTGTAGTCCCAACTACTCAGGAGGCTGAGATGGGAGGATCACTTGAGCCCAGGAGGTTGAGGCTGCAGTGAGCCAAGACCACACCACTGCACTCCAGCATGGTCAACAGAGTGAGATCCTGTCAAAAACAAAACAAAACAGAAAAAAAACAAAACAAAAACTGCTGTGAGCTGTGAGCCAGCCATTTGGACCCAGTTGCTCGGATGTCACTATGTCAAAATATCCTCAACAGACAATCTGCAATCCTGGCGCTTACTCGTCCTTGAGCCTCCCTTGCCCATTCCACAGCCCTCAGGGGATGCAGTGGGGATTACTGTGGTAGCTATTACTTGATAATTGAGAAGAAAGCAAGCCAAAATAAGTGCCTCCCATTTTTTTTTCTCTTTTGGCTGCATTGAAATGCTTCTGGCTTCCAAATGACCACATGGAGAAGGCCCGGGACTCCCCTCAGATGCAACCTGTCTCTGTTTCTGGCTCCGGGGGGGCTGTAGAGCTGAGTCAGCATCTCAGCTGTATGGGGAGAGGCTGCTATTGAATCTTGTGATCGGGGCGAGGGAGAGTGGAGTAATCGTGATTCACAAGTATGCGTCAGCTATCACCTTACAAATCACGTTCTCATCCATTATTCATATGACCTTCACAGTTCTCTGGCTAGGTCAGCAGGATATTACAAGGAGCAAAAATGGATTTTAAAAATCTCAGTAACCTGAGATTGGCTGTGACTTTAAGCAGAAACCCTGGTGTGGAAAGTATGGCATAGGGATCTAATACAGCCCAGGGTGAAGACGGTGGAGTTAATCCAAAAAACAAAACACCCTGGTGCAGCCCGCACACCTGCCTCCTTTCTAGTGCCACCAACTGCATGAACTTGGGCAAGGCACAACCCCCTCTGGACCTCAGTTTTTCTATCTGTAAAATGAGGTTGACGAGCTCCAAGTTCTAGCCTAGTGATATAGTTCAGACAGTTGTCCCAACCCAAATCTCATGATAAATTGTAATCCCCAGTGCTGGAGCTGGGGCCTGGTGGGAGGTGTTTGGATCTAGGGGTGGATGCCTCATGGCTTGGTGCTGTCTTCACAATACTGAGTGAATAATCTTGAGATCTGGTTGTGTAAGTGTGTGGTAGCCTCCCCCCTACCCCAAAAACCTGCCCCTGCTTTCACCATGTGATGTGTCTGCTCCCCCGTTGCCTTCCACCATGAGAGTAAGCTCCCTGAGGCCTCCCTGGAAGCCAGGCAGCTGCCAGCACCATGCTGCCTGAAGAGCCTACAGATTCATGAACCCATTAAATATCTTTTCTTTATAAATGACCCAGTCTCAGGTGTTTCTTTATAGCAATATAAGGACCGCCTAATACACTGAGCTATTTGGATGAGACTACATTAAGACAGAAGGGTGAGGAGACACCTCCCCACTGCTCCCTCAACACACCCACATACCCTGAAGTGGGGGCAAATGTCACTATAAAACCAACAAGTCCATGAACATGTCCCCAGTTGTGAGCAAATCAGTAGACAATACCTGCCTTAAGTGCCTGATCCTAACTTCATTGTGTGATTTTCATTTCACTTTGATGGCTCCTGTGCTCACGGGGTTCTCCAAGAACCTCAAAAGAGTTGTAACAAGATGGAGTGGGCCCAGAGGACCCGGTGGTGCTTGTACATTTTGTCTTTTTTGGTGTGACCTCAGAAAGTGATGATCCTTTCATTTTCTGGTTGGCAGCAGAGGGAGAGGGGCAAGGGGCCCCCCGCTTTCCTCCAATCAGAGCCAAGGATTGGTGGTAGATAGCCTCTTCTTTCTAGATCCTCTGCTTCTTAGTAGTAGCAGGCTGCCCTGTTTTCATGTTAAACACTGCTCAGGGCAACAAGCATGGTAGAGCCACTGTATACATCAACTCTTTTTTTTTTTTTAGACGGAGTTTTGCTCTTGTTGCGCAGGCAGGAGTGCAGTGATGTGATCTCGGCTCACTGCAACCTCTGCCTCCCAGGTTCAAGCAATTCTCCTGCCTCAGCCTCCTGAGTAGCTGGGATTACAGGCACCTGGCACCACACCCGGCTAATTTTTTGTACTTTTAGTAGAGAGGGGGTTTCGCCATATTGGCCAGGCTGGTCTCGATCTCCCGACCTCAGGTGATCCGCCTGCCTCTGCTTCCCAAAGTGCTAGAATTACAGGCATGAGCCACAGCACCCAGCCTACATCAGCTCTTAATTGTGTTGTGAATTGTATTTGTGGATTACATACATATCCTTGAAAGCAAAAAATAAATGGAAGCTCAATCAATCATTTTGCCATGCTCAAAATGTACACCTGATATTGTGAAGTGCTAAACCCTATGGAAATGACAGGTGTCATCAGTTCAATGAACAAAATACCAGATTGAAAAACAGGACTTTCAGCCTGTGTTTACCATCAATTGATATGAACCGAATAGCCATATATCTCTTTTTACTAGGATGAAACTGACTGCCATCACAGGAAGAATGGGAAAAAGTTTGATTTTGCTGGAAAAAAATAACATTATGAAAGTTAAAACTCATGATTTTAGAAAATGTAGTATCATCCACTTAAAACAAATATAGTTTATTACAGCATTATATTGCAATAATGTTGGAGAGATAATTTATTAAAATAAAACGAAAATGCATGGAGTAAGCAAAATTGAATTAATTGCTTCTGAACTTAATGTTGTTTTCTTAAATTGAATGAAATATTTTGAGTCTTCTTGCTTTTTCATAGCCTTTGCAGACATTTTCACTAATATATATTAGTGAAATAGAGAAACCAATGTAAATTAGTGAAATTAATATTTGTTATATCTCAGATGGATATAAAATAGGTATTTTAACTAGGTTAATAGAATTTTAAAATTCTGTAAGAGGTATTTGTTTTGAATTATAGATCCTAGGAAATGGAATTGTTTTAATCATCTGCTTTCTTTGCATTTAACTTTCAGAACGTCTCAACGCAGGAAAAAAGACAGGCTTTTATTATGGTTCCTAAAATTTAGAACACAGATTATTGTCGAAGTTCTCACAACTGCCCACAAGGAGTTTGAAAGAATAAACAGAAAGAAAAAGAAAGAGCAGAGCCAAAAGAGGCAGCCCTTGGTGAGGGGACCTTGAGGGGCCTTGTGGGCCTAAGTAGGCAGACAGTGGGGGCCAGAGGTGGAGCTTTCCCTGTGCGGCCTGAAAAGTGACTCAGAGCCCTGCCCTCCAAACATCAGCACAAATGACAGAAGCCATCAGCTGCAGTCCATTTTCCACTGACAAGGCTTCTTAAAACAAGGTGGTTCAAAGCGCAGGAACCCAAACACGGGCACAGTGAGTGAAGCTCACAGGTCCTGCACCTGCCGCTGGCGTCTGTTACGGCTCATTTCTTTCATGTGTCAGGTAGAAAGGGCGCTCTATATAAACTCTACACTCGCCAAAGAATCTCTCCTCTAGGATCGGCAGCCAGTCCTTCACGCGTCTGGTGGGAGCGTGGGAGCGGGAGAGGCAAGCAAGGTTAATGACTCGCCTAAGGTCACGGGAAAAGTAAGTAGAGAAATATGAGCAGCCTCCCAGACCTTGGGCTTGTTTCCCTCACATTTCTGTGCTGTGACACGCAATGCAATGGAGGAGAGGACAGTTCTCCTTTTATCCTCCTTTCCAACAAGTGGAAAAATTGCTTTGCTGAGACAGTGACCAATTTCTTTCTAAAGCGTTCAACATACAAGACCTCCTAAAAGTACCTATGTAAATGGAACTCACGTCTTCTTTTTCTTTTCTTCTTCTCCTTGTTATTGTGGTGTTGGTTGTGCTTAATATAAGTATTATTTGAGGTTTTCTCTTACCACAGCCCTTTAAACCACAAAGACCCTCTAGGCTTCTGATTTTGAGGCCACGGAGGCCACTCCTTCCCCAAATTCTGATCTGCGAAGGCATCAGAGGAGAATGGCTGTGAGAAGCAGTGGGCGGGATCCCACCCTTGGCTAGGTTTACAGTTCCGTTGAAGGGGCTGATGGTGGCTACTATTTGTTTTTACCATCTCTCACTCTCTCTCTAATAATTCTCTCCAAGTTGGACACTTAGGATAAGGTCCTCGTAAACTCCTTCAGCTTGAGAGTTTCCAGGGAAGGGAATGTTAATTTTGTTGACAAATTTCAGTATCCCAAAGCCCCAGGTCTTAATTCATTGTGCAAACTCTTGGTCCTGAGCCTGCATGCTCCCCTTGTGCCCCTAATTAGTCTTGTCATGAACTCCTACACTGTTGTCTTAAACACAGTCCTATGTCCTGGGAGCCAAAGGGCACTTTGGGGTGAGTAGTGTTGTATTTGTGTATATTTTTAAGAACTAGTCATCGCTCCTCTGGCTGTGGCCGCTGTCATTTTTCAGTGGAGATGTTGCCATAGAGATGTTGTCTGATCCATCTCTATTGATATCACCCTTTAAAGGGGCCCCTCAATAGGCACTGAGGTAGGTAAATGTATGCAGTGACATTGAGCGGATGATTCTATTCTGAAAAATTCCCGCACCATTTGTTTCTGTGCTTGTCTGAGGGCTGGGACACGGTGTTGGGTTTTGTTGCACGTGCTCTCTTCACAGGCCCGGAGTTAATGCAAGCCTTGTTTGAAACCACTGAAGCAGAAATTTCTCTGCTGCCAAGAACAAAAGCTCCACAGGCCACCTCGGAGGCTGCTTTGGGAAGGCCGTGTCTCCGGGGCTCCCAAAGGAAATGGGAGATAACCGGGAGCAGGGAGGAGCACCTCAAATTCCCCCAGCCCTCCTAGACTGTCTGCACACATCTGGCCCTGTCTCTTCTGGGGAAGTGCTGGCCTCTCCAATCAGACGTTTTGATATAATTTGCCCTTTTCCAGCCCGTTGAGAGAAATCGTCTGAAAGATAGGGTGCTTTTCTGTCCGTGGTGATAGGTGTGTATTTGTACATCTTCTCTGCTCATGTGATGGGGGAGAAGCTCTCTTATAAACAACAGTCACAGTTACACTGATTCACACCTTTATGTTTAAAACAAATGATACCACATTCTCTTCCTACTCTGAGAAAAAGAAAAGGAGGAAGAAAAGACATAAGTGGGGAAGGATTTATTGAATGCCCTGTGTCCTGAAAGAGTGTCGGGGACTTGGTAAGTCATAATAAACAAATGTTGTTGAAAAAATGAACAAGGGACTATTTAAAGCCAAGCATTTTGCTAGGAGTTTCCAGAAGTATTTTTTTCTGTGCTTTTCTCAGCTCTGTGACTCTGGAGTTATTAGCCCCTTTTTACAAAATGATTGAGTGACTTACCCAAGACCACACAGAAGAGAAGCGGTGACCCCTGGACTTGAATCTGAGTCTTTTCCCCAGACTCCAGCAGCTCTGCCGGTAACTCTGTTTGGTGGACTCTGCCCATGGGCCGGTGCTGTGGGAGCTAGGACTGCGTTCTCACTTCTGGGCATGAGAGTAGAGTGGATGGGGCTCCACTTTCCCCATGCTCCTTGCTCCGACCCCTGTTCTTGTCCATTTGGCTGTGGCCAGCCCCTGCCTGGTGTTAGCAGCATCGGAGAAGGGAGGCTCATGAGTGCAAAAGCAGAAACTGCAAAGATATAGACATTTCCTGAGCCTCGAGATTAGGTCCAGGGTGGTTTTTGTAACAGTGGTTCTGGCCCCCAGATGTCTGCTGCTTTGTTACGTTGCCCCATGTGTGGGTCATGTTCACCAAAGGCTTAGCGGGAAGGCAGGGGATAAGCTTTGTTTTTTGTTTGTTTGTTTGTTTTGTTTTGTTTTGTTGCGAAACGGTGGCATGTGGATTTTGGACCCAGAACTTCAGTGTTCATTCATCCTTTCATTCATTCACTCACTCCTAACTTCATTACTTTATTTATTCACTCACATACTCAGTACACACTCTAGGTAGGACATGAGCCAGGCACACATGTCCGGCATGAAGCGTGCAGAAATGAGTAAGACACGGGCCCTATTTCCCATACACTAAGAAATGTTTAATAATAGCACCAGAAATAACAGCAGTTAACAGCTTATGGTTTACCGAATGCCCTCACAGCTCTCATCCAATCTTCACAACATAAATTGTGGTAGGAACTATTACAAAATGGATTTCACAGATGAGGAAAACAATACTCGGAGTTGGCCAAAAAGTCAGCAAGTGGCCAGGGTGAGTTTGTACCAGTCCTTTGATCCCAGATCCTGTGCGGTTTTGAATAGCCCCAGCGTGGAGGAGCTCGTCTGCATTCCTCTGTCTGCCACTTTATGACCAAGGAGTCAGCCCATTTTGGATAATGAAACCACCTAAACCCAGTGTGTTTGACTCCGTCGAGTACGGGCAAAGGGTGGCATTTTGCGGAACTCTTCAGGAGAGGCTGTTTTGTTTCTGTTCTTGAGAGTTCACAAGTGGGTTGCAAGGGTCTCACTATTTTGGACTAAACTAGTGATTTTCAATTTTGTCTGTATATTGGAAGCTTGGAAACACTCAGGCCTGGGCCCCATTCTAGAGATGGTGATTCACTGGCTTGAGATGGGGTCCAGGCAGTATGTTTTTCTGTCCACATCCATTCTGAGCTAGGGTGTTCTTTGGCCCTACTCAAAATGTTCAGTTTTGGCCTGTTCTGCAAACGTCCTCTGACTGGAGGGGAATGCTGAGAGCGGGGAGATGTATGCTTCAGCAGCTGTCTGGGCTTAAGGGATCTCATGCCCTGCTAGGCACCATGCTGGATTGTGGAGGGCCCCTCATGGACGGCCTGGTGAACGCTGCAGGTTAACATCTAACTAGCAGTACTCTGGGAAATAGGTCGTCTGATGTTAAGGGTTGCCTTCAGTGGCCCAGAACATTCTTGTTAAATTAGAAAATGTGATGTCGCTGCTATCCTGTACAATACTTCCAGGGGTAATGACTCTCCTGTGTCCAGGAGAGGAGGCATGAGAATGGAAAAGACAGACTGCTTCTTTTCATAGGACTCCCAGTCTGGAGGAAAAATACATACAGAGATTATTTCAACAGAATGGGACATGGGGAATGGGAACCGACTCTGCCTACAGAGGTCCAGGAAGGATGAACCACAGAGATGTCCACGGTTTTGAAGGGAGGGTTGGATTTTTCCTGGCCCGACTGTGGGGGATGCTTTGCAAATGGAAGGCATAGCAAGAACAAAGGCAAATGGTGCTCAGGGAAGGCGAGACATCCAGCAGGACCAGAGGGGGAAAGGTGAAGCTAAGCCTAGAAGGTTGCAGCTTTGCAGCTTTATTCTAGAGTCAAGGAAGAACTGGGAAAGGATTTCAAGCCAGGGAATGACATGGTCTATGTCTTGGGAAGAGCAGTTGTGCAGTAATGTGGAGAATGCACTGGGTTTACAGTGATTCCAATGAGCAATGGAGACTGAAGGGAGAGTGACTAATTCAAGCTATTGCAGGGCCAGAACTGGGTGGTGGCTGAAGGTTGGAGCGAAGAGGCCAGAGGAGGATGCTCATGTCAAGCCCCTTGGAAAGGAGAGAATGGGACTATTTATAATGAATTAGCAGCCAGCAGCCGCTCTTGTCACTGCTGTTAGAAAACTGGCCTTTGACCACCGGAGGGTCCATCCTCCAACTGCCACTCACTGACTCGCTGCAGAGTCATGCAAGGTGATGCTCCCCCATAACTACGGTCTTGAAGCATCTCAGGTTCTAGCCCCTCAGCTCCCTATGGGGGTTAATCTGCATCTGAATGTACTGGTGCAGGCATTCTCACATGTGGGGCCTTAAATGTTAGAGTCTGTCTTGCTGACCGAATGCTCAAATACTCTGGGTTCCCCAGGGCTGAGAGCTATTAGGGAAACAAAGGAAAGCCCTTTTAATTAGGCTCTCTGCGTTTCCCGGCAGGAGGGGGGAGGAGGGGCACAAAAGCCCCAGTTGTTCTGGTGATTAGATACAACAGGGGAGGAAGTTTAAAACATCTGGGCATGTTTATACCTCCAAAGCCATGACCGAAACACGTGAGGATCCAAAGGGGCTGAGCCTTCCACGGGGCTTTTGTTTACATTTATCGGCAGATGCCTGGAGGATCCAGGACTGATGGAAAGCCTCAGGGGCAGCCCTTGCTCAGTCTCTGGAGACACTCGCTTACCCCTCCCGCCAGAGCCCAGGCCTGGGGAAGAGAGGAGGGAGACTTACTATCCTAGGAAGTTACATTTATAGTGTTGTTCAGCACACCATTTAAAAAAAATTTACACAGGGTGGGGAACATCACACACTGGGGCCTGTTGCGGGGTGGGGGGAGTGGGGAGGGATAGCATTAGGAGATATGCCTAATGTAAATGACGAGTTGATGGGTGCAGCACACCAACATGGCACCTGTATACATATGTAACACACCTGCACGTTGTGCACATGTACCCTAGAACTTAAAGTATAATAAAAAAATTATTTCAGGTTTAGGGTTACAGGTGCAGGTTTGTTATACAGGTAACCTGCGTGTCTCAGGGGTTTGGTGTACAAATTGTTTCGCATCCAGGTACTTAGTGTCCTACCTGATAGGTAGTTTTATGATCCTTGCCACTTTGTTTCTTAACCAAGATCCCACTTTACACCCAGCAGGCACACTGAGGGCATGGGAGCTAGCAGACCGATCTCCAGCAGTTAAGAACTGTATTAAAACCCACAACCAATTTTCTGTAATACATAAATGCATATACTTAAAAAAAAAAAAAGGCGGGGAGAAGGAGCAATGAGTGTTTGTACAGGTTTGTCCTCAGTAGTCACTGGCAAATTCAAATGGAAGACTATAGGTGAAGACAAAGATCCCAGTGGTCTCTGTTTTGCAGCATCTGGCAAAATACAGGTGTCATTGAGACTCTAGAATGGTTGAATGTCCTTTTCTACAAGTTATGACTAGTATAAGCTATTAGAAAAAAAGGTCAATAAAGGAAGGCAAGATTCTTCTCGTTCGATCAAAAGCCCAGTGTGGATCTTCTAGAAAAGTAACCTCTTTGCAAATCCTCTTACCCTGACAGCCACAGAGGACAGGAAGCCCTTCCCCTGGCTGATGCCACTTTTTTTTTTTTTTTTTTTTTTGAGAAAGACTACTTTTCAAAAAGCATTTAGAACAAATTGTGCCGTTTGAGAGAAGACAGGGATAGAACAGAAGCCGTCAAGCTTTAATTTCTCTGCTAATTAATGGTTGATCATCTATCCTTTTATGATTCTTGACCCCAGAAGGAAAATTTATTAGTACTTTTAGATTTTGCACAGTCGTGCTAAATGAGGCATGTAATGCGTTAATTTAGTGCCTCGTTAGCATAAGCAGGGCCTCCCCAGCCCACCCCATGCCCCATGGAAGGCTTTCTCCGGAGCTGTGGGGAACTTACCTAGCACAGGCATGGATTATTTGGCTCTGGTGTCTGAGGGGCCATAGCCAAGGTGGGGGCTTGCCCTACCCGCCCCGGGGGATTCAAACATCAGACCTGTCTCTCATTTTAATGAGAACATTTAAATCCCCAAGTCTTCAAGCCGCTTCATACCAGTCCCCATATTACAGAAGGCTCAGTCTGTGCAGCTACGTTTCAGCATCTCAGTCCTACCCCTCAAATCAAAAAATGAAATCTTGACCCTAGGAGGGGATTTCTGTTGGTTGGGATAGTGAACAGTTGGTGTCCTAGTTGATTCAGGTCATATGGAACACAGGCATTTAGCCTAGATATTTACCTGGAATAGATGCCAGCTCAGTAAATGCCCAGGTTTGCTGCAGATACGTTTAAAACCCTGCAAAGGGTGCTTCAAGTTGATGCAGTTCAGCCCCCTCTGCTTTAAGGGAGGCAGAGAAATACGGAAAAGTTTGCTGGGCAGGGAGCGGGGACTCTGCTCTGATTCTGCCGCCAACTCCCTTGGGAACTACGGAAAGGCACTTGCCCTCTTCGGACCTCTGCTCTCCCATCTGTTAAACAATCTATCAATCTTCATGTCTAAGGTCCCTTCCGGTTTTGACATTCCATCATTCAACATGTTGGGAATGCCAGGGGCAGACTGGGTGAAAGAGAAAGTCTATCTCTTTGGGCAAACCTATTTTTAGGAACATAATCCAAGAAGATAATTAGATGTACGCAAGAAAATAAGGTATTTATAATGTAAATGACGAGTTGATGGGTGCAGCACACCAACATGGCACACGTATACACATGTGACAAACCTACACATTGTGCACACGTACCCTAGAACTTAAAATATATAAAAAAAGAAAATAAGGTATTTATGAGATTATAAAAGACTGGTTAAATAAAATAGAGTATATCTATATGACACAATCCTAAGAAATCATTAAAAATAACACCATAGAATATTATAGGCATGGAAAGACATTCATAATATTTTGTTATGCAAAAATCCAGGGCTTTTAAACAAGACTTCACATGGAATAATAGTTTTGCAAAAATATATCCAAAAAATATGCCTAGAAAGAGATTTGAGGGAATCTCACCAAACTGTTAATATCTATCTTTGGGTAGCAGAGTTTTAGGAGATATTTGTCTTTTTTATAACTTTCTGTATTTCCAATACAGAAAATGAACGTGTATCATTCTTAGAAAAAATACAAATGTGTATCATTCTTGGAAATTTACTTAAAATGAATGTGTATCATTCTTAGAAAAAAATTATAAAAATTATTTAAAAGAAACAAAATTTTGGTCTTAAATATGTGTATTCTTTTCTCATCTCATTTTCCAGATACATGAAATGGCAGCTATGAAACATATTCACAGGTCAGAAAAGAAGTGATTTGTTGGCTCGAGGTCAGCCAACAATAAAAAAGTTGGATGACCAAAACAGTTTGACATATATACAACTCCAGGTGAGTTAATTTTATTAAGACTGAAGAGAAACAAATCTGTAAAGGTTTTCAAACGAAGAACCTGGCTTGACTGGAATGTGTCCTTATTATGATCCCAGCGTGTCAGTCCTGCAGAGGGCTTAAAGACGATCCACGTTAGCCCCCACATTATACAGACAAGAAAGGCACTTGCTCCAGGTCTGGGAGCTGGTTACAGCAAAAGCCAGGACTAGAACCCTGTGTCCAGCTCTAGCTCCTGTCTCAGGGCCACAGCTGTAAGGATACCCGCCCTCTCCGTGTGACCGTGGAGGATGCTGGGGCTGAGATTTCCTTCCTGGAGTGCTCCAGGTATGCATTCTGATGGCTCACGTTACTTTCTTCTCAGTGGCGGTCCTTGGCTCTAGAATGTGATCTCCTTGGAGATAGACATGGCACTAGGCCTGTGGATCCTGTCTGGAGTGGGCAGAGCTTCTTCCAGAATACCAGGGCTTCCTGCCATGTTCTCTTCACTGCATGGCAGTTTGTCTGTGTTCTCTGAAGTATTCTTCTGGGTTAATTTGCCCTAAGGGAGGAGAGCAGGGATTGGAAAAGTCAAAATATTAGATTATGTGAATATCACTTATAAGTTACTTGGAAATTCAATTCTACCACTATCCCCTGAGAATGTCCTCACTGCTGGGAACTGTCCTCACTGCTGGATCTTTGGGAGGAAGGAGGGTGATGAAAGGGAAGAGGAAGATGCTATAGACACTGCTGCTGCCCTCCAGGGTCTCAGAATCTGAGTGGGGGAATAGTCAGTGGGAAGAAGGAGCTCTAAAATAAGGCAGCCTAGCAGAATGTGAAAAGGTACAAACCAAATACAATACCAGCAGACTCAACAGAGATTGTTTAGTTTGGAGGGAGGAGGTCCCTGAAGGCTTCCAGGAAAGGGTGGCATTTGAGATAGGTCTTTGGGAAATAGGATCTCAACGTTTAGAGACAGAGAAAGGGGCATTTGAGGTTGAGGGAGCTGTGAGTGACAGTATGGTCAATGTAGATGCAGAACAACCTTGGGGGTGGAACCAGAAACAGGTAAGGGGCCAGTGTGGCTGGAGCTCAGTGCACATAGGAAAATATGAAGAGAAGGTGTTGGAGAGACATGGGGTCATGGTTTGAGGTGCTTGAAGAACCCATAAAAGTATCTGGACTTATCTTATATGCATAAAGGAGGTGTTGCCTGTAGCATTTGGAGGTGAGCTGTGCTGTAGGAATTTTTTTTATTCACATTGGAGGGGAAAAGACTAGAGTCAGAAGCAGTCATTTTAGAGAGAAAAAATAATCGTGACTACAGGAAGATCCCAGGCCCCCTCCTTCCAGCTGGCGAGGAGAGAAACCAAGCTCTTTGGTTCTTCTTAGACTTTGTGGCTGCTCGTACAACTTGCTGAGAGAAACTTCTGAGCTGGTGTTTCAGCAGCTTTAGTTAGAAGCCAGGAAATGTTAAGTAGTGATGTTGTAATGTAAGTGTAAGTAGAGAGCAGTGATGTTGGTGGCCCCTCTGGGACGGATGGAAGGCTGGCGTCCTCCCTACTACCATGCAGGAGAAATTGTGCTCCCACGCTAAGAGCTGGGACCCCAGTGTGGTCCTGAGTCGGCGACTGCAAAGCAACATTTTCCAACTAAGGGATGCCTCAGGAAATAATAAATCTCTCAGGATTTATGGGTCAGGAAATTCTTTCAGGAGAGGAAATAGAGAAGAGGTAAAGCAGAGATGGGGTCAGGCAGGACAGCAGCTGCCCAGGACCCTCCTGGCACAAATATTGGGCTTGGTTGGGTTGGGGAGTTGCCCATCAGAACTCAAGGCTGAGAAGGACTTGAAGGATAATCTAATAGGATCTCTCTTTTGCTTTTCCCTCCGTTGAACTCATGGTTCCTTCTCTGCAAAAGAAGAAGGTTGAACTCAATGACCTCCAGGGTCTTTGCCTCCAGGTTATTTGATGCTTGTGGTGAAGCCAGTCTTCTCACTAAGGACTCTGATTATGCCGTGTGCCTCATTTTCCCCAGCTGAAAATGCAATCAACCGAGTCATCTATCACCCATGTTTGGGCTGAGGATTAACGATGAGAGGACATCTGGAGACGTCCCTCGGAGGGATACAGCTGGGCCTCATTACCTCTTATTTACTGTCTTTTTACTCTGGAGACGGGCCCACATACTCACTCTAAGGAACAATGACAGAAGCATGTAGACCATCCCGACACACCCTCCAAAACACCCCCAGCCCAGCAGCTAGTCGCCATGCATAAAATGCATAAATCCACATGCACATAGACTCGGGCACACACATATGCACACGCACACACGTCCTCTTTCTTCCCCTTTTCTGCCTGGTGTCTGTCAAACGGTGCATCCCTTTTATTCTCAGAGTTGGTGGAGTTGGTGAATTCCAGCACACCCACTGCCTTCATTCCAAGCTGGAGCTCCGGGTGCCGTCAGCAGATGGCGCCCGGAGCTCTCAAACGACTGGGTGAATGCTCAGGCCTGAACTTCTGGCCTCCCCACTCCCACACTTGGAATGGGATAATTTGGGAGTCATCTGTGGGAGGCCTGCCAAGGCCTTAAATTTACTACTTGGAGCTGGGATAATTTTCCCCAGACGGGGCACGGAGCGGGAGAGAGGAGGAAGGAAGCGGGGTGGGGGCTGCAGACCTGGTCAGGGCCACGACAGCTCCAGCTCTGGCAGCCAAAGAAGGCCTCACTGCAAGGCGCCATCCGAAGGGGTGTCTGAAACAAGGGCAGGTCACACCCTGGAAGGGGAAATGCTTTCACTGGTATGAAAACCCAGGAGAACAGAAGGATTTACAGACAAAAAAGTAAAGCCAACAAGAGCTTCCAAATCATGTCTATCCCTCCCACTTCCAATCTCTGAGTCATCTTCTAAGCCCAGTTTCAGCCTCACCTACTGTGTGAAGCTCTCCCTGACCCACACACCTCCTGTCAGCATTAACCATTCATTTCCTTTTAACTTTTTATTCTGGAATTTTCCAAGCATATACAAAAATAGAGAATATGATATGGCCGGGCACGGTGACTCACACCTGTAATCCCAGCACTTTGGAGAGGCCGAGACGCACGGATCATGAGCGGTCAGGAGTTCGAGACCATCCTGGCTAACATGGTGAAACCGTCCGGTCTCTACTAGAAAAGCTTACAAAAAAAAAAAAAAAAAAAAACAAAATTAGCCTGGCGTGGTGGCGGGCGCCTGTAGTCCAGCTACTCGGTGAGGTCTGAGGCAGGGAAGAATGGCATGCAACCCGGGAGGCAGAGCTTGCAGTGAGCCGTAGATCCTGCCATTGCACTCCATCCTGGGCGACAGGCGAGACTCCGTCTCAAAAAAAAAAAAAAAAACGAGAGAATATGGTATAACAAACTCTTACTTATACCATCCCCCAGCTTTAATACATGACAATTATCAATGTTTTGCAAAATTGTTCTCCAACCTTTTTTTCTGGAATATTTTAAAGAAAATCCCAAACATCTTATCATCTCACCCCAAAACACTTAAGATATTTTTCCCTAGAGTTACTTATTTTTTATTTATTTTGAGATGAAGTCTTGCTCTGTCACCCAGGCTGGAGTGCAGTGGTGTGAACTTGGCTCACAGCAACCTCTGCCTCCCAGATTCAAGCTACTCTCCCGTCTCAGCCTCCTGAGTAGCTGGGATTACAGACTCTCGCCACCATGCCTGGCTAATTTTTGTATTTTTAGTAGAGACAGGGTTTCGCCATGTTTGCCAGTCTGGTCTCGAACTCCTGACCTCAGGTGATCTGCCTGATTTGGACTTTGAAAGTGCTGGGATTACAGGCATGAGCCACCACTCCTGGCTTTCCCTAGAGTATTTTAAAACAACCTAGACATCTGCATGCATCTCTAACTGAGAAGGACTGCTTTCCCTTTAACATAACCACGTGCCATTATTATATCTAACATTTACAATCATTCTTTATGGCACTTAGCTCCCTGTGGCATTTGTCATGGTTCGTTTGGTGTGAGAGTTACACTGAACATAAGCGTGTGTCCCCTCCGTTTGACTGTGGTTGCGTTTGGAGCATGGATCAGACCTCACAGATTCTGGAGTTCTCATGGACTCCAAACAGCACCTGCTCAGAAGCCCTGGAAAGTCAGAGCACAATTAAGGACATTCGCTCTAAGAAGACACTCTCACAGTCATCACTGGAACCCAGAGTCCCTCCAGTTGGAAATGTGAAGTCAAAGGAGGAAATTGCTCTTAGTCTGAGTCACAAGATTCGTGTCCTTTTCTCCTGAGGTAGATAAGAGACACACACACAGGCAGATACACACCTCATGGCTCCAGGAGCCGCAGAGGCAGAGAATGCAAAAAATGTGGCGGTGCCAGCCACAGGGAGGTCTGGAAATGCCTTCTTAATTGAGCCTTTCTGGGAGCTGCACAGGCTGGCTGGAGGAGGGACAGGAACAGAGAGGAGAGTGCGGTGGAAGGGGCCACGAAGGGCCGTGTCTGAGATGGGGCCCAGGGCCCTTTGATCCTGCTTCGTTTGTCATGAGTTTAGAGACCCGGAAAAAAGAGTCTTCAGTTTCTTCCAATAAAGCACTGTTATCTGAGAAATGCCCACCAGGACAGAATTGCCCCATCTTTGAGTGCTTCTGTCTATAGGAAAGTTTTTTCTAATAGGAGCCTAAGTCTGTTTTCCTGCAGCTTTCACTCATTGGGGCCACTCTGAACAAATTTAGTGGTTTGACAGGAATGATTTGTGGTGGAGATGGGATCAGAAACCTCTGCAGGGTGCCTAGTAAGTGCTAGACATCTTGCACGCATTAAGTCGTAAACCAGAAAACCCCGGAGATACCTTTGCTGTGGGTATTACTGTCCTGTGTTGCAGATGAGGAAAGGGGCTCTGGGAAGTCTGCAGCTTGCCCGGGACACAGGGTCCACCCGGCTCTCATCTAACCTGTCTTCTGGTTTCCCTTCAGATGGCTGGGAACACAGCTCCTGGCTCCTGGAGCCCTCTGCTCTCCAGGCTTCAGCCCTCCCTCCTAGGACATACTTCCCCAGCCCATCATGACCAGTTCTGGGCTGCCCTCTGTCTGGTCAGCAACCCTCTTCAGTGAGATCCCAGACAGGAACATAAGCATTCCTGTTGCTTTGCTGGGAAGGCACCATATGCCAGACAGCAACCCATGTACATCATCATTTGCTTGAAGAAATAACAGGAGCTTGTGACTCCTGGCCACACTCTGGGTAGCAGGAGCAGCACAGTCTGACGTCAAAGGATGTCACAGCTCTCAGCCAGGCTGGCTGAGACAGGTTCTAAAACAACCCTCTCCAACCTACTGCACTCCTACTCCCAGGACCTGCAGCCACTGGCCCTGCCGTGGAACAGGCTGCATGATGTTTTAAATCCAATTGTGTTTCTTCTTGGGTGAATAGGCAATACATTCTCATGGTTTGAA
The DNA here is from genome assembly GCF_001698545.2 of Rhinopithecus bieti. Taxonomy (NCBI): domain Eukaryota; kingdom Metazoa; phylum Chordata; class Mammalia; order Primates; family Cercopithecidae; genus Rhinopithecus; species Rhinopithecus bieti. The sequence continues at coordinate 7,443,666 of NW_016805666.1, forward strand.
GTTGAAAAAGGCACCAACGGTATAAAGTAGAAATTCTCCCTCCTACTCCTTCCTCCCATCACCCATCTTCTACTTCTAGGAACAATGTTTTCAGCTTCTGGTGCATTCCTTCAGATGTAGTCATCATGGATATAATACAAATAAGCACCTATATGTGTATCCCTATTCCTTTTTCCTGTTTAAATACAAAATCAATATATTATACTGTTTACCACTGTTCTCCCCTTTAAAAAGTTTTTTAGATTTTGTGTAGAGACTGGGTCTTGAGACGTTGCCCAGGATGATCTTGAATTCCTGGCTTCAAGCCATCTTTCACCCCGACCTCCCAAAGTGCTGGGATTATAGTTCTGAGACAATTGAACTCCCTCCTTTTTTCACTTAGCATATATACCTTCAAATTTGTGACTTGAAGGGGTTTAAACTTACCCTCTTCTGCACCAGTGGTCCAAATGTGAATCCTATACTGTGCACCCAAGACAAAACACAATGCAGGCTGGGCATGGTGGCTCACACCTGTAATCCCAGCACTTTGGGAGGCCGAGACACGCAGAGAGCTTGAGCCCAGGAGTTCAAGACCGGCCTGGGCAATACAGTGAGACCTTATCTGAGAAAGAAAGAAAAAGAAAGAAAGAAAGAAAGAGAAAGAAAGAAGAGAAAGAAAACAAAAAACAGACCTAGTGTTGTACGCCTGCAGTCTTAGCTACTCAGGAGGTTGAGATGGGAGGACCACTTTAGCCCAGGAGGTAGAGGTTGCAGCAAGCCGTGATCACACCACTGCACTCCTGGGCGGCAGAGTGAGACTCTGTCAAAAAAAAAAAAAAAAAAAAAGATGAAAGTCTCAGTTAATGCTTGTTAAACAGATAATCTCCACATAGATATAAAGAGACGACTGCAGATACATTCTTGTTTGCATCTCCCATGTACATTTTCCAAGAGATTTTGCACTGCTCTTTGGGGGATGTGACCCCTACTTTATAAGGACAGTAATCATTCAGGGACTGACATAATTTATCCAAACTAAGCTGCTGCCCTACTTCAGCTACTCTGATTTTGTGCTTTGGAAGCATTAGAGTTGAGCATCTGAGAATAGAGAGACTTGGCTGAGTTTTCTAAATAATCACTTCAATATACACAGATGTGCTAGGAAGAAGTCATGCTGTCAATAGGATGCAGTCGAAGGACTCAGGCTTCTCCTTCCACATTGAACTGAAGATGAGACATGCACCAAATCATTTTTTTCTAAGCTTTCTTTTAGCTTCCCTGGCTGCAAAGCAGTGATAATTCAACTTGCTATTAGGGTTTTAAGTACTCCAAGGTATTAAATACCTAGCATTAAACAGTACAAAAATATATTTTTAAAAATACCAACTAGCAAAGTGCTAAAATGACACTCTGTCTTTGCCTAAGTATACTCTGAGAAATGGAAAAGCTGGTCTCTGGGGGGCCATCTGCTGAGCCCAGGAGTCCAGGAACCTTCGATGATATATGTGCAATCACTGAATTATGCTGGAGAAAAGATCTAAAACAGACGTGGTTTCAGAGCATTCATGATAAATGGTTCTTCACAAATTGAAGCTGATTATTTCTCTCCCTCACATTCCCAAAGAGGTGGTCTCTGCTTTTACGCAGAGTTCGTTCCTGGAAACTCCATCTTACAGGGAAATCCTAGTCTGATTGTATAGTTGAGGGTCTCTCTCTTCAAACGTGTTCAGTCTCAGGAGAGAACTGAATGGATGAAAGTGACAGGAAGGAAGAATAGGCACTTTTAGACCACGTCAAACAAGGGTGGCAAACACTGAAGCCTGCTTGAAATGATGCTGTGGAAAGAGAATGCAGTTTCATATAATGAACAATTGGCGCAGTTATAGAATAATGTAGATGGCTGTTGAAGTAAAAAAGTACAGACAGAGACACAGTAAGACCTGACGCATGCCCGGGAGATTTAGAAAATGTTCCTCAGGCCGGGTGCAGGGGCTCACGCCTGTAATCCCAGCACTTTGGGAGGCCAAGGTGGGTGGATCACAAGGTCAGGAGATCGAGACCATCCTGGCCAACATGGTGAAACCCCGTCTCTACTAAAATACAAAATTAGCTGGGCGTGGTGGCGCATGCCTGTAATTCCAGCTACTTGGGAGTCTGAGGCAGGAGAATCGTTTGAACCGGGGAATTGGAGGTTGCAGTGAGCTGAGATAGTGAGCTGAGATCATGCCGCTGCATTCCAGCCTGGCGACAGAGCAAGACTCCGTCTAAAAATAAAAAAGAAAAAAAAAGAAGAAAAGAAAAAGAAAATGGTTCCCCAAATGGAGCCCACAGTGCTGCCCCCAGCTTACTCTTCCCTTCACCTGGGCCTTTCTTCTACCCAGAATATCTTGGTCCAGGGTAAGGGACAACTGTCACAGAGAACCTTTCTATGCCTCCGTTTTCTTCGTAGGAAAGTGGCCGTGCAGCAGTCCAAGGACATTTGCAGAATGTTGCAGAGCCTGGGAACCAACGGTCTCCCTTCCAAGCCTGATGGAAGAAATGGCCTCCCTTCCAAGCTAGATGGACCATGGACCTCTGAGACCAGCTGATTAAATGTTAATAGTTAGCTGGTATGGGAAGGTCTCTTGAGTTCAAGACCAGCCTGGGAAATATATAGAGACCCCATATCTACAAATAGTAAAATAAGTTAGCTGGGCATGTATGTGCCTGTCGTCCAGGAGGCTAAGATGGGAGGATCACTTGAGCTCAGGAAGTTGAGGTTGCAGTGAGCTATGATTGTGCCACTGCATTCCAGCCTTGGTAAGAGAGCAAGACTTCATTTCAAAACAAACAAACAAACAAAAACAAAAAAAAAGCCTGCAATGCCAGCATTTTAGGAGCCTGAGCAGGGTGGATCATGAGGTCAAGAGATCGAGACCATCCTGGCCCACATGGTGAAACCCTGTCTCTACTAAAAATAAAAACATTAGTCAGGTGTGGTGGCACATGCCTGTAATCCCAGCTACTTGGGAGGCTGAGGCAGGATAATCGCTTGAACCGGGAGGTGGAGCTTGCAGTGAGCCGAGATTGCACCACTGCACTCCAGACTGGGTGACAGAGTGAGACTCTGTCTTAAAAAAAAAAAGAAAGAAAAGAAAAAGAAAGAAAAGAAGTAGCTGTGTTAGCTGGGCCGAACTTAGAACACCAAGTCAGTTTTGTCTATGTTTTACATCTACAATTTTAAATATCAAATTTAAACATTGAAGAGTTTTTTGTTTTTTGTTTTTTCCTTTGAACTGGTGACTGGCTTTGGCTCCCAGCAGAACAAATGGAGAGAAAGCAATGAACTGTCTGTGGAGTGAGGGTGCATTAAAACACGGACTGAGGATCTCCCTTACGGGGCGGGGAGACTGGGACAAAGCTGCCAGAGGCTGCTGGCAAGAGATACCCCCTGGTTCTAGACCTGTCAGAGAGCGCTGGAGGTGGATGGGGAGGTGGGGGTTGGGGAGCGTGTTGGAGTTGGGCTTGGGTCATTGTAGGTGAGCTGGCATGGTTCTCTCTGGGAAAAGTTCCAGAGAGGCCTGGCTCTGGGGAATTTGGAGGTTTTACTCGCTGGCATCATCTGCAGTAGACAGTGATCTGGCAGATACTATCTCTCCCAACGAACTTGGCAAGGGTCTGGTCCTGCGTGAGGAGGCAAAGAGTTCTCTTGGATCAGGTGAGCACATCTAGGTGAGGCAGCACACAAGAGCTCCATGCCTTCTGTGCAGACAGAGGGAAGTTAGTATCCGCAAGAGGCAACTACACAGCTGCACACCCGTTCAGTGCTTCTCCCAAGGCACACAGGCGGTGTGGCAGAGCCTGTTCCTTGCTGACCAGTGTCCATTTCCCCTTTCTTCCTAAGTATCAGATTCCAGTTTTATTTGGAGTGGTGATGAGACTACATTTCCAGATCCCCTTGCAGCAAGGATGGCCAACGACACACAAGCACAAGTCATGAGGTGGGTCTTCAAGGGGCCTGACTTGGTGGGCAGAGCACTATGTTGGCCTTTGGCATTGCCCGGATTCCTCTGTGGAGGACTCTGCAGTAGCCCATGAGGTTACAGGGCTGATGCGAGACTTGTGCTCTCGTCATGACTGATCAGTTTGTAGGCTGCAGCCTACCTACAGATGTCTTTTGGATGGGCAAAGAAACTCCCAATTTGGCAACGTCACTCTGATTAGGACTCTTACTACCAGCTAAAAAGAATTCCTAACTGATCCAGACGGACTTGGAGAGAAAAGAGCTCCCAGTCACTGGAGATGTGCAGCATCAGTGGCAGGGGTTAGTGGGGTGAGGGGCCTGGCAGGGACTGGGTAGGAAAGTGCAGGACTAGAAGGCTTCCGTTTTTGATATTTGGTGACCCTCTGTGAGGTGTTCAAATCCCAGCCTGTGGGGGCTGTTGGTTAAATGGTTTTAGTCTGAGCCTTAAAACAACAACAGGCTCAAAAGAGAAGAAATTCATCACAAATTAGTGGCCTATTTGTGTCACCTGCCTCTAAAGTCGGAGGCTCTGCAGTGGAAGAAGTCCTGTGTTGCTGGGGAGAAGGTGGCTTCATGGACGCTCCCGTTTCAGTGTGACTGCCTTTGGGGCCTATAGGGGGCACTAAGGAACTACAGGATCTTGTTGCCTCTCTCGCGGGGTCAGCGCTCAGACCTCCAGCCGCCCCTAGCCAGCAAGAGGAAGGAATGGGGCTGGGGCTGGGGCTGGGGCTGGGACAAGGGTAGGATATAATGGGTAGAAATGAAATTGCCCCTTCCCCATTCTTCTTAAAGATCTAAAATGCAGAGCACCTGATTTTAAAGTTCAGAAGAAAATGTCTCCCTTCTGGAACGAGAGCGTGACATTTCTGTCCCTGAATCTTAGACTAGAAGGGGGCCTTGGAGATCAGCCAGTCCTCACTATTCATTTAGCAGATGAGAAACTGGAGGCCTGAGAAGGAAAGTGATGGATTCAAAGCGAGGCAGGGCGTTAGCAGCGGGGCTGGGCTGCAGTCTGGGCCTTCCAACTTCCAGCCGAGTGTTCTTTCCACCACGCCACACCCACCGTCTTGGCCACGTTTGTTCTCTTTTCTGGCCCTGGGGGGACTCTGGCAGGGCTGGGGGTCTGATGTGAACTGGAATCTGTTCAATTTCACCTCTCATTGCTCCTGCCAGCTCGCCAGCTCTGGCTGATGGAGGCAATTAGAACCAGACATCCCATAAGGGCATTCCAGAAAGATCTCTTAAAATTCCACAGCAGCTGGGGACTTGCCTTTCCCTGCAGGGATCATCTGGTGTGTAAATACCTAGTTGTGTAAGGCACAGGGTTGGGGGGGCATGCTTACACACACACAGTCTCTCAACCCACATTCACCCACAGATAGAAAAATAGAGAAATATTCGGTAGGAATTCCTTTTCTTTCTGCCTCCCAAAGAGAGAAGTGAAGAATTTACAGGCCACCCTGAGAACATCTAATTACTTGCTGCTGAGGGATGGGTACTGTATTTGCACTGGGCAGTGGGTGGCAGAGGGTGAGGGACATCCCTGGTTTTTTTCCTCGCACTCCAGAGGACTACTTCCCACCACTGGGTTCTGAGGAAGACCAAGCCGTGTTTGTGGCCAGCTTAGCAAATATGCAATCCAGGAGCCTGACTGAAAGGTGTTGCCTCAGTCCATCTGTGGGAGCCCTGAGACACCAAAAAACAAAATGGCAGACAAGGAACTCCAGCCCAGGACCACTGGCTTTGACTAACCTGTTCAAAGATCTCCAGTGACTGTAACCTCAAAACTGAAGGGCAGAGGGCTCATGAGTCCATGGAGCCCTCTCTTTCTCAGGGCTCCCATTTCACAGTTTTCACCAGCCAACGTTTCTTTGGCCAACAATGTGCTACTGTTAAGTTGTCCGGTGTTCAAGTAGACCCAGCGGGCTTTTTGTTAGAAGTCAGTGGGAAACAGCCAAAGCATTGCAAAAGCAGATGGAAAAACTGGACACGTTCTCTCATCTGAGGGAACACCTAGTTCCACTGTGATTTACAGGAGGCTAGAAGGGGAAGGAAAGGGTCATCCTTCTGACATGCCTACATACCAAATTGGTTGCAGAGCTTAAGAGAGAGCCCACATCTTCTGTTTCCGAGACTAGAGTGTTTTCAGCATCATCGCACCACCACTCCCAACTCCTCCCTTTGAGGTTGCATTTGGCCTGAATACCCCATGAGAATGGTGTAAAACAGTGTGAAAAAATTAACTCAGGTCATGATTACTATAATTTTTATTAGGTAGGCCCAATAACTCTGAGCACCTTTTGAAAATCTGTCCTGGGACTTATGGTTAATTGGTGATTAATCACCGATCCATTTATTAGATGATTTTACATTACCAATTGATGTTTTATCTCTGTACTCCCCATTTTCCAGTGATCTCCTCTTGCTGACATCCCTTAGATCTTCTGTCTGTGTTCCAGATGGAGCATTTTGCAGACTAGCACTCAGGGAGAGAAGAATGACTCCATCAGTTCGTTTTGCTGATGGTTTTGTGTTTGGAAGTAGAAGTGCATTTGTTTACTTACGTATTCAACATCAAGCACTTGCTGGTGCTGGGGGAGGTGCCAGGTGCTGGGGTAGGAGTTGGGGAACAGAGGGACAGAGAACTTGGCTTTAAGGGATTTAAATTTTGGTAGAGGGAGACAGAACGTACCCACAATTAGCTCTAATATCGAGAGTAAGCCCTACAAGAGAAGGGAAGATGAAGTGAGCTCAGAGGGAAAAATCGCTTTGAGAATAGGTGGGAGAGCAATCAGGTGGGAGTTCCCGGAGGCGGTGGCATTAAAGCAATGCCTGGAAGGATGAGTGCTTCTGCTGTGCAGAGACTGGGGAGGTGGAAGAAGTGGGGCAAGGCATTCTAGGTGGGGGAAGGCGAACAGGAAGGACAGCCATGGCTTGTCTGGTAATCATGAGAGGCTCAGTTTGGCTGATTAGGCTGGTCAGCTGGAGGCAGTCCTTGGAGGGTGACAGATATCAGGTGGAGAAGTCTGGGCATCAGGCATGGGGAAACCACCACGGCTTCCTGAGTGGGCAAGCCATGTGGGCATGACTACCCTTGAGAAGGGTGAACAGCAGCAGCGTGGACTGGGTGGGCATAAACACGCTGTGACCAGCCTTGCCCCAGGGCACCTCTCTGTCCTGCAGTCACTCAGAGCTCTGCTGTGTGCCCATCTCTCCCACTCCCCCAGCATGAATCCATAGACCCCAAGAAAGACCTGCAGTGTCTTATGTTTGAATGATGACCCCCTGGCAGAACTCAAACCACGCGCCCTGCTGAATGGAACTCTCTTTTTCCTTTCCATAAAATCAGAGAACTTTGTAGAAACCTCAAAGGCCATCAGTTCCAGTTGATGACATCCAGTTGATGCTTAGATTTCCTCCGTTGCTTCTCTACAAAGTGACTGTCTGTTCTGTGCTTAACTATCTCCAGTGATGGTGAGCTTACTGCTTCAAGAGGCAGTCCCTACTCAGGGTAGTCCTGGACTCACTAATAGAATGGACAGGGCCTGCACCATCCCCATTTCTGCCTCACCCTCACCTGCTAGCACTGTAACAAGACATCTGTCCACGTGTGTTGAATAGCGCTGAAAGAGAGAGCTTACCAGAGAGCACATGAATTTCCCAGAAGGTCCCTGGAGTAAAAATCTGGTATTAATTAGTCCTGTTTGAGCAGCACTTTAGAGTTTGCAAACAGCTTTTACAGGCTTTATTGTTCCAGTGCCCACAACACCATTGTGAACAATGTTGTGGCATTTCCGTTTTATGTATCGGAAACAACTCCAAAGGGAACTTACCCCAGATTGAACATTGTGTCAAGGTCAAAGCCAGGATCCTACTCCCATTTCTTCTAACTCTAAATCTTGGAATTTTCTCAGCAAACCAGGTAAGGCGGGAGGTCTGTCCCCAAACACTAGCCTTGGGACACTATTTTTTTTCATTAAACAATGTATTATGGATATAATTAGTTGAATCAAAGGGGCAGGATGGTGTGTGTGTGTGTGTGTGTATTTGGTGTGCATGCATGCACGGCCATGAACATGCCCATGGAGGTACTTTATACTAAGCTGAAATACTTGACTAACAGGTTTCCTCTTCCTGTTTCTCTTCTAGAAGCCTCACTATGGCCCTGTCTCAGGGCACTCAGCCCCAAAGTGGTGGAGCCAGAGCATTCTCATCGGCACCACATGCTGAGCCATTGAGCTAGCGTGCTGACAGAGGCAGGGCCAACACAGGCTTTGTCATTGAGAATAGGATGAATACTGAGGGCCACCAGCCCATGAGTCTTTACTCGTCTATCCTAGAAAAGGAATGTTTTAAACACCTCCACTATCAATCACCAAGAATAAAACATTTGTTATGCATTGTTTTTTGTGTCCTCTGATGTAACTTTTTATCCAGGAGTTCAGGGACCTCAGTTTCTTTATTTGTCAAATGGGCATAGCTGTGTATGTATGTGGCGAGGTGGGGTCGGGGGGTAACCATGGAAGAATTGGACCAGTTGTTCAAAAGGGACCTTTTCAGTTCTCGGTTTTTGTTTTGTTTTGTTTTGTTTTGAGATAGAGTCTTGCATTTGTCGCCCAGGCTGGAATACAACAGCACGATCTCGGCTCACTGCAACCTCCGCCTCCCGGGGTCAAACAATTCTCCTGCCTCAGCCTCCCGAGTAGCTGGGTTTACGGTGCCTACCACCACGCCCAGCTAATTTTTGTATTTTTAGTAGAGATGGGGTTTTGCAGTGTTAGCCAGTTTGGTCTTGAACTCCTGACTTTGTGATCTGCCACCTCAGCCTCCCAAAGTGCTGGGATTACAGGCCTGAGCCACCATTTCCAGCCCCTTCTAGGTTCTGAAAGAGGGAAAAAATGTAACGTGGTTCCAAAATTGACAGTGACCCAGGTGTAGTGATGAAAGAGTAGATTCATGCATGTCCAGTTGCCAAAGCAGAGAACCTCCAGGGGGCCCTGGGGCTGTGCTTGTCTTCCCAGTGAGGGGGACATGAGGAGACTGCAGAGACTCCTCCTAACAGGGCTGCTGTGCGATCCTACCAAAACGTTGCAAAGAACTTGTTACAGAGTTTGGGGGAATTGCTGTCCACAGTTTCAAATAAGATGTTGCAAAATGACAACATCAGGGTGGCAAGATATGTCCAAAAGAATACTGAAGCAAGACAGAAGATGGCTGGAGGTTGGACTTATGAACTGGGTGGGGCTGGTGATGGCGAGGAGAAGGAGAGAGGGTCAGCTCCTTCAGAAACACCCAAGGAAGGAGCACTGCAAGGGGTTACCCTGTAGGGCATCTGCCCAGCGATGTGTGGACAAAAGATCTGGGTTCAAGCCTGCCTCACCACTTACTAGCTGTATGACTCTGAACAATTAATAGCACCTGACTCAGACTCAGTTTCCTCAGTGGGGAAACAGGAAGAATGCTCCCTATCTTACAGAGCTGCTGAGAGAGTTAAATTGCATGGACTATGTGGAAACGCTTAACAGAATCCATTCATACATGTGTTGGTTCAGCAAGCATGTGCTACGTGCCTACCGTTTGCCTGGAAAACAGTAAGTACTCTATCACTATATTAAAAATATAAAGTCAGATAGAAAATGCATTCTTTGAAGTCTAGAATAATCCATAAGTGTTAGGGAAGTTGGTAAATGAAACCATCAGAGAGAGAGGTGAGGTGTTTGTTTTTCATCATTTTGGGTATCCGTTGGTGGAGACAGCTCAGCTATTCAGTGAATTCTGGTACCGGCAAGATTAAATGGAGGGGAAGCATGGATAGAAGCCGTCTCCTGCAACAGAAAAGAAAGACAAAGGCCTGAGCTTTCACAGCCGGAGCTTGGGCTATTTAAACCAGTGCTGTAACATTTTTCTTTTCTTTTCTTGTATAGGGGTTTTGGGGCTCTATCATCTTTACCACAATACTGGACACAGGAGGCCTCTCTAACCATGTTTTAGCCCATTTGTTCCTCATTTGGCATCCTTAGAATTTTTAGGGGTCCATGAGGATTGGAGTAGGGATTTGTGACATATTTTCAAAATTTCAAACATCCTATAAGAAACCATGTGTCCTTACAATGAGGTTTTATTTGGCTGGAAGAAGATTAACCAGTCACGTTGATCAGAGGCTCCGGCATATGCTTTGATGAATAAAAAAGAGAAATAAAATAAAGGCTGCTCCTTAACAAGTTCAATGTGTTGAGAAGTCAAAATTCTTTCAAACATAGACCATAGAGCAGTTGGAGATATAATTTAAAAAAAAAGAGTAAACATATAATTGAAAACGTTAGTACCACTTCAACCCAACGCTCCCATTTTCCAGTTGAAGACCCAGAGGCCAGGGAAGTAAAGACACTTCTGAGGTCAGAGCTGGTCAATGCCAATGCCAGACCCAGAGCCCAGGTCACCAGGCCACAGGGCTTTTTACTGCCTCAGTGCTCGTGAGCCTGGTTTTAAAATTGACTACATTGATCTGGGGGTGTTAGTGAAAACAAGTCACCTTCCTAAAGTCACTGCCTGGGTATCAAAGGGAAGAAGGATGCTACAGAGGACTTTTCCTTGGGCTTCTCTTCATTTGGGTGCAGTCACCTGATGGGTTGTTAGTCCAGCTCATGTTTGGCTGATGTAATTTCCCAAGGCAAGGACAAGACTGACAGGCAGGAACGCCCGGGGAGGTCCTTGGGGGAGATGAACATCCTCTCTTTATCTTCAAAGCAAATGTTCAGGAAGAGAAATGGTAACACTTCCCAGAATTCAGGCTGAAGCAAAACACAGCTGACATATCGGACTGGCATCTCATCCGTGAGATGGGGAGACGTGACCGTCAGGGGTCGCTGAGGAAATGAATGAGTAAATTTATCTTACAGAGGTCGGTAAATAAGGGAGTGGGATATGTAAGAAACAACTCCTGTCTGCAAAAGGAGCACATGGACAAATCTACATTTTCCAAACAGAGGGACTCCAAGTTGTGAGCTGTTGAAGAAAGGTATTTAGTTGAAACGTCTTCCTCAAGGTTATTGGTAAATAGCCAAAACTAGGGCACAGAATTCTGGGAAAATTAGATAAGATGAATTTAGTTTCACAATGGCTGAGTGGCCATGTATTTCCATTAGGGAAGGCTACAGACGCTTCATTCAGCAGCATGTAATGATTACATTTGGAACACGCAATTGCTGTTTCTGTTTTGGGGGCTATCACAATGTAATGAAATATCTGGTTTGGATTTCTTCAGGCAGTTGGTCGCTTCGGTTTCCACAGATTTAAGATTCCATCCTCTCCCTGCTTTCTTCCAATGAAGTTGACGTACGGTGCTTCCAACTGGATAAACTTAATAGTCACACATAACTTTCGACTAGAAATAGGTGGACTGGAAGTAATAACGTAGTCTTACTTTTTGAAGATCTAAAGTCATGTGGAAGCCTAAATGGCTGTTTGAATGCAGACATCACTCCTAAAGGCATTCTTTTTCTTTATCCCCTCATTCCACAAACACTTATTAATCACCAACAGCAAGCGAGGCACCGGGAAAGGCATGGGAGGAGGGGCTGAGGTATGGGAGGATGGCCAAACACACTGTCCTCACACCAAGTAGTAAGTAGTCCTTACTACACAGAATCTGGTAGGGAAGTTGGAAAGTGAGAAGTTCTTCCCAGCAATGACTAGTGTTCTAACCATCACATCTCAACAAGTATTTAATGATGCAGAAAACACTTGCAGCAAAACTGTAGATACAGTTTGCTTTGAATGAGAAAATATTGGTCTCTTTCCATGACACACATGCTCCAGAAGCCCAGATGTCAGCCACAGCACTGCCCTCTCTGCTTGGAACTAACCCTTTACCAAGCCCTGGAGACGATGGTGTCCTCATGGTCCCTGACTCTGTCTGCTTCTTTGTGTCTCTCACTGCCATCTGAGGTGAGTCACCATCTCTCATCACTGCAGCCTCCTCACTGCCCACCTGTGTCCACTCCTGCCTCTTCCACACGACAGCCTCCTGGATTTCCAGGAAAGCAAATCTGATTTTTATGCCACCTCTCCCCATAGTGGCTTCCATTGTTCTTAAAGTTAAAACATCTTCTAGTGGCCTGTGAAGCCCTGCACAACTTGGTGTCTCCATGCCACCTGGACCCTGATGGTTTTTTTGTTGTTGTTGTTCTTTTTTTTTTTTTTTTTGAGATGGAGTCTCCCTCTTTTGCCCAGGCTGGAGTGCAGCGGGGCGATCTTGGCTCATAGCAACCTCCGCCTCCCAGGTTCAAGCAATTCTCCTGCCTCAGCCTCCCAAGTAGCTGGGATTACAGGTACCCACCACCATGCCTGGCTAACTTTTGTACTTTTAGTAGACATGGGGTTTCACCATGTTGGCCAGGCTGGTCTTGAACTCCTGACCTCAAGTGATCCACCCGCCTTGGCCTCCCAAAGTGCTGGGATTACAGGCGTGAGCCACCGCGCCCGGCTAGATCCTCTTTACTCCAGCCATGCTGCTGTTCTTCCATCTCCCCATACTCACGGGGTCCCTTCTCTCATAGGGCCTTTGTACATTCGACTCCCGCCAACAAATCCCTTTCTTTCCCTCTTCATCTGGCTACTGCTGACTCATCCTTTAAGTATCAAACTACTTGTCATTCTCCTGGGAAAAATGTCCTCCACCCCTCTGTCTACATTAAATTTTCCACTTACATACAACTAGAGCTTCATGTGCATCTTCTTTATAGCCCTAAAGACACTTCAACTTTAATTTTGTGTTGCAGTTATTTGATTAATGTCCAGGTCTCCTATTAGACTGTGAATTCATGAGAAGACAAATGACTGTGTCATACAGTAGTGACTCTCAAATATATTTTGACAGAATGAAGGATGATCTCATACTTTGCCCCTAGTAGGTGTTCATTAAAGCAGCTGGATGAATATGGGAAGAAGAGAAGCAATATTAGTTAAGAAAACTGGGTCCCAGCACTTTGGGAGGCTGAGGTGGGTGGATCACCTGAGGTCAGGAGTTCGAGACCAGCCTGGCCAACATGTTGAAACCCCATCTCTACTAAAAACACAAAAATTAGCCAGGCATAGTGGTGGGCACCTGTAATCCAAGCTACACAGGAAGCTGAGGCAGAATTGCTTAAACTCAGGAGGCAGAAGTTGCAGTGAGCCAAGATCACGCTACTGAACTCTAGCCTGGGTGACAGAGCGAGACTTTGTCTAAAAAAAAAAAAAAAAAAAAAAATTAGCTAGGCATGGTGGCGCATGCCTGTAGTCCCAGCTACTCAGGAGGCTGAGGGACAAGAATCACTTGAACTTGGGAGGCAGAGGTTGCAGTGAGCTGAGATCATGGCACTGAACTCCAGCCTCGGTGACAGAGCGAGACTTGGTCTCAAAACAGCAACAAAAAGAAAGCTGGGCCTCAGTCCCTGATGCTCTGCTGACTTGCTCAGTGGCCTGTCCTTCTCCAAGCATCAGGGTCTCCTACCCAGCATGCAGGGGTGAGCCACTGTGCTGCCCTCCAGGGATCTGAAGGACCTGAAGTTGAATCCTAGCTCCCACTGTCTGGCGTATGATTTTGAGCCTATTTTACTTCTATGAAAAATTATTATGTTTAAAGTCTCTCCAAGTTCTAAAACTTGAGAAATCTGTGAGGGCCTGCACTCACAGTAGTGAGAATGGAGAGGAGATGGATAAAAGAGAAATTTCACATTAAGTGATGAAGTAAACCAGTGGTTCTTAAAGCAGGATCCCAGACGAGCAGCATGAACATCACCTGGGAACTTGCTGGAAGTGTAAAGTCCACAACCCCACCCCAGATCTACTGAGTTAGAAGCTATGAGGAAGGGTCCCAGGAAAAAAAAAATTAGCTGGGCATGGTGATGCGCACCTATAGTCCCAGCTACTCACAAGGCTGAGGTAGGGGAATCACTTGAACCCAGGAAGCGGATGTTGCAGTGAGCTGAGATAGTGCCACTGCATTCCAACCTGGGGACAGATCGAGACTCCTTCTCAAAAAAAAAAAAAAAAAAAAAGCCTTCCAGTAGGTTCTGGGGCATGCCCAAGTTTGAGAATCAGTAGGTTAGAGGCTGAGGGTGAGGAAGAAGGAAATGTTGAGGGCAGAGGAGGAAATGTAGCCAGCTGGCACTCTGAGAGCTTGACTTGCCTGTCTCCTAATAGTATTGACTCCCTGACTTGTAGGAGCTGTCTGTAGGGCACAGGGGGTTTGGGGTAGGGATTTTATGTAGGTCATCTACAGATAGAAAACTGGCTTTTACGAGGAATATATAGGAAGTTATAATCAGGGAGAATCTCACGTCCTGATTTCATGAGATGTCCCAACACAGCAGGAAACAGGACAAGGCCCTGGGAAATGGGACCATCTCATGCACCTGTGTCCTGAAACATCTGGCAATCCCAGACACAGGGAGAGTCAAACAGCACTGAAGAGACTTCACTATTTCCTTTCCCCGGAAACATCCGGGGCCTGAGTGATCCATTTGTGCCTGAGCGATCCCTCTCCTAATACAGACTCCAATAGGCACTGTGTAATTCCCGGGAATGCTTTCTATTCTTGCCAAATAATCAAAACATTTAGGAGGTAGAACCTGGAGGGGGTGTCCAACACAACCCCACCCATGTCTCCACAAAGTTTTGCACAAGAAACTCAACATCTGGTTTCTCATCTGTGTGATTACCATTGGGATGCTGTTGAGACCAGGGACCCATTGTTGTAAATTCACAGAACTTGGAACCAAATCAACTCTTTCCTCACACTGTGCTGATGTAGTTTGTGCATGTTTTGGCCATATTATTTTTCTGTTTGCTTGTTTTAATCAACATGTTACACACATATATATACTGACAACCATTATCTCTAGTTTTTAAATATTCTTTTGTACCTGCCAAAGTTTTTTCAAGGAGTGCTTGTCATCATCATTATCAAAATTATTTAAAAGCTAGTGTTCAATGGGAGGGATTCTCTGGAAGATGAGGCTAGAAGAATATGTTCATTTATTTGCCCATTTAAAATATATTTATTGAGTACCTATTATGTCTCAGTCACTGTTCTAGGCACTGGGAGAGAGCAGTGAATAAAATCAGTTCAAGCCCTCATGGAGCTTATAGTCCACTGGGGAAGATAAACTGTAAGTGTCATTAGATAAGCAAACAGGACATCAGACTGTTACATGCGCTGTTAAAAAAAAAAAAAAAGTAAAGCAAGAACAGAGGGTAAGGAGGGTCAGAGTAGAAGGGACTATTTTATTTTGGGTAGTCAGGGAAGGCCTCCATGCTAAGGAATCTAAAAGAAGCAAGAGAACGGGCCCTGCAGACATGAGGACACTCCAGGCAGAGGGAAGGGCAGGTGCAAAGGCCCTGAGTTAGGAACTTGCCTCAAGTATGCAAGGGCCCAGTGTGACTGAGTGGAAGAGGCACCGGAGCAAAGAGTAGAGATGAGTTGAGGGAGACAGAGAAGGGCCAGCTAGCGTAGAGCCTTGCAGGCCACTATAATGAATGGTGCTTTTACTCTGAACAAGGCGGTAATTACAGATTTTGCACACAGGGGTTATATGGTCTGACTTCTGAGTTCTAACAGGAACACTCTGGCTGCTATTTGAAAATAATAGTAGCCGGGCGCTGTGGCTCAGGCCTGTAATCCCAGGACTTTGGGAAGCCAAGGCAGGCGGATCATGAGGTCAGGAGTTCAAGATCAACCTGGCCAAGATGGTGAAATCCTGTCTCTACTAAAAATACAAAACTTAGCCAGGCATGGTGGCAGGCACCTGTAATCCCAGCTACTTGGGAGGCTGAGGCAAGAGAATCGCTTGAATCCTAGAGATAGTGGTTGCAGTGAGCTGAGATCGTGCCACTGCACTCTAGCTTGGATGACAAAGCAAGACTCTGTCTCGAAAAAAAAAAAAAGAAAGAAAAGAAAAGAAAAAGAAAGTAGTAGCAGAGCAGGGGAGAAACCAGCAAGCCTGGTCAGGAGGCTCTTGGCAATAATGCGGATGAGAGATCAGGAGGTTTGCTTAGGGTGATAGCCACAGAAGTGGTAAGCAATAAGAACTCTGAGTCTCTTCCAAAGTTAGAGACAACAAGATTTGCTGGGACAGAGAGAAAAGGTACAGCCAACCAATAAAAGCTACCAGGTTTTTGTTTTTTGCAACTGGATGAGTGGAATTGTCTTTTAGCTGAGACAGGAAGGACTCTGGAGATAGGGAGGATGCATTGAGAGCTCAGTTTGGAGAATTTCAATTTGAAAAGTCAGTAATACATACTGAGGCTGGCATTTAGAGAGATGTACTAATAAATATGTAGTTTAACCCAAAGACAACCTAGAAATACAACTTCCAGTGAAGCTGGGAAAGGTAGACTTCAGGAGAGGAAATTACAGGCAGAAGACAATGGGAAACCATGGCCCTAGAGTTGACGAGGAGGCCTCAGCATAACGTGACAGAGGTCAAGGCTGAGAGATGAAGCTAAGCCATGTTCCCCAGCAGGTCACGAAGATTGGCAACCCGTTACAACAGACACTGTGAGATCAATTCCCACATTCTAGCCAATGGCCCCCTTCTAAAATCATGCCCAGGACATCAAAACTTCAGGGTCACAGAGGAACTGAGACAGTTATTTCAAGTTCTGACCACAGATAAAACACAAGACATTGCTGATTTGAATATTAATCGATAACACTCCAGCTTCAGTTTAAACACAGCTTGGGTCTCTGCATAAGTAAAAACTGAGCAGAGTTTTGCTCTTACCAAGCTGTGATCCCGCCATTATCTTCATCTGGCAGGGACTTGCTTTCCTGTTAAAACTTTTAAGCATTCCTTCTGTGCCGTGTCTGTTACACAGAGCAATACATAATGGACTAGACAGGATTATTGGCCCAAATGACAAAACCAGATGTGATATGGAAGTTTTTTTCCTATAACCACACATATATCTTTGGCCTCACACAGCTGTTCATTGTAAATAGGAAGATCCACACAATGGGCGAGATGGGGCGCAAAACCCACCATCCACATTCCTTTAGGGGTAGGAAGTGGAGAAGGGGCATTCCTCAGGTCTCGTCTCCTGGACCCGGCAGGTGTGAGCTGCTGCCTACAGGATGTGATCTGCAGATTGCGAAGGGGCCACTTTCTAGAGGACAGCATGGTAGCAAAAACCTCTTGGGATGGAAACCTGGGCCCCACTGCTGCCACGTCATGTCCTGGGATTTGGGACAAGTTGTGTCAGCACTCCAAGCCTCAGTGTGCTCCTCCATGCAGTGGGGATAAGACAATCCTTGTCCTAAAAATGTCTTTCTCAGGTTTTCAAAGTTAGGATTACGTTGGCCTCATAAAATGAGACGGAAAATGCTCATTTCCTTTCTTTTTTTCTGAGAGCTTCTGTAAAATGGGTCTATAAGTATTTGATAGAAGTCACCAGTAAGACCATCCGGGTCTGAAGTTTTCTTTGTGGAAATGTTTTTGAATAAGATAATGAATTGAAATTTTTAAATAGAAATTGGGCTGCTCAGATTTTCTGTTTCTTCTTGAGTCAGCATTGGTAAGTTATATTTTTCGAGACATTTGTTCCTTGAAATAAATTACTGACTTTGTTGACAGAGTTCATAATATCCTTTTATTATCCTTTTAATGTCTGTAGGATCTATAGGAGATTCCCTCTTTCATCCTTGAAATGAGTTATTTACATTTACTTTATTTTTTTTTCTTGATTAGTTAATAAGGATTTGTAAAGTTTATTAATCTTGTCAAAGAATAAAGTGTGGCTTTGCCAATTGTTTCTATTTGGAGTATGGTTTTTATTCCATTGCTTTCTGGTCTTTCATTTATTTCCTTTTTCTTATGTTCATTTTTTTTCTCTATTTTAGATTTAATGTGTTCTTTTTGCAGCTTTCTAAAGTAGATGCTTAGATCATTGATTTTAAACCTTTCTTCTTTTTAATATAAGCATTTAAGCTATAAATTACCCTCTAAACACCGCTTTAGTTGCATACCATAAATTTTGGTGTATTGTATATTCTTTATCAGTCAGTTCAAAATATTTTCTTTCTTCTTTCTTTTCTCTTTCTTTCTCTTTCTTTCTTTCTTTCTTTCTTTCTTTCTTTCTTTCTTTCTTTCTATCTTTCTCTCTCTCTCTCTCTTTCTTTCTTTCTTTCTTTTTTTTTTTGACACAGTCTCGCTCTGTTGCCCAGGCTGGAGTGCAGTGGCACAATCTCGGCTCACTGCAACCTCTGCCTCCCAGGTTCAAGTGATTCTCTTGCCTCAGCCACCCGAATAGCTGATGCTACAGGTGTGCTCCACCATATTTGGCCAATTTTTGTGTTTTTAGTAGAGACCAGGTTTCACCAGGTTGGTCAGGCTGTTCTCAAACTCTTGGCCTCAAGTGATCTGCCCACCTCGGCCTCTCAAAGTGCTTGGATTACAGGTGTGAGCCACCTCACCTGGCCTCAAAATATTTTCTAACTTCCCTTTTAATTTATTCTTTGACCCAGGTCAAAGTGTGAAGCATGTTATTTAATTTCTAAATATCTGGAGGATTTTCTAGGTATCTTATTGTAATTGGTTTCTAGCTTAGTTTTGTTTGCTGGAAGAACACATTCTATAAGACTTCAATTATTGGAAATATTTTGGATGTATTTTGTGCCTCAGCAAATGTTTGAGCTCAGTGAATGTTCTATTTACAGCTGAAAATGATGTGTATTTATACTTTTTGGGTGTGGAAAGTTCTATAAATATCAGTTAAGTTGTGTTGTTTGGATCTATATCTTTACTATTTACTTTTTTGTATACTTGTACTATTAATTACTAAGAGAGGGGTTCAGAGCAAGTTTTTTAAAGCATAAATCAGAATATGGCCTTCCCAGTGTAAATTCCTCAAAGTCATCTTAGTGTGTTTAGAATAAAATGTAATCTAGCCTAGGCAACATGGCAAAACTCCGTCTCTACAAAAAAATACAAAAAAAAAAATTAACCATGCAGGGTGGTGTATGCCTGTGATCCCAGCCACTCGGGAGGGTGAGGCAGGAGGCAGAGGTTGCAGTGAGCTGAGATCACGCTACTGTACTCCAGCCTGGGTGACCGAGTGAGAGCCTGTCTCAACAGAAAAAAAAAAAAAAAGAAAAAAGAAATAAAATAGAATCTTCTCCTGACCTGTAAGAGACTATATAATTCATTTCATATCCTTCCCTCAAATCTCCTCTTCTAGGACGCTAGCCTCCTCCCCACCCTAAACACTAATTACATACCAATCACTCTGGCTCTTTCTCTGTTCTCTGAACCCACTAAATCTATTCCCACCTCAGGACTTTTGCACTTGCTATTGCTGTTCCCTTAGCCTGGGCTTATATCTTCATCCAGATGATCGCACGGCTGCCTCCTTCACACCCTTTAAACCCAAATATCATTGCCCCAGAGATACCTCCTAGGACCTCTCTATCTGGAGCATTCTTTATCACATCACCCTGAATTATTCTCTTTGAATAACTTTTTACTATTAGAATTAACCCCTTTTATTAATTTTTTACTATTTATGGTTTATATGTTGGTTATGTTCAATGCTCCATTTCTAAAGCTGAGAATAGAGCTGGCTTTTAGTGGATATTTAATAAATATTTGTTGCATGATTGGACAGTGACTGGAAGGATGGGTGGATAGACTATCAGGATTTAATGCCATTCAATATTATCTGCCTTGCTTCATAGCTGTTTCCATTTAGGTGTTATGACTGGGCTGTGAGGTCTTTGAAAATAGGAACTCATTCTACTTTATCTCTATCTCTATGTCTCTGACACACAGAGCAATTGCCCAGTAAATAATTGTTGGACAAAACCATGGATGGCCCAGGTGCTTTCAGAATACTCTGTACACACCTGTCAGCAGTCACTTTACTGCATCACTGTTTTCAATCAATTAAGCCAGAGTTTGGCACGGGGTCTTTTACATAATATAAGGTCAATACATGCTGGTAGAAAGAAAGAAGAAAAGAAGGGGCTGGATGCAGTGGCTCACGCCTGTAATCCCAGCACTTTGGGAGGCCAAGGCAGGTGGATCACAAGGTCAGGAGTTCGAGACCAGCCTGGCCAACATGGTGAAATCCCATCTCTACTAAAATACAAAATTAGCTGGGCATGGTGGCGCATGCCTGTAGTCCCAGCTACTCAGGAGGCTGAGGCAGGAGAACTGCTTGAACCTGGGAGACAGAGGTTGCGGTGAACTGAGATTGTGCCACTGCACTCCAGCCTGGGCAACAAAGCGAGACTCTGCTAAAAGAAAAAAAGAAAGAAAGAAAGGAAAGAAAGAAATGAAAGAAGGAAGGAAGGAAGGAAGGAAGGAAGGAAGGAAGGAAGGAAGGAAGGAAAAAAAAGAAAGAAAAGAAGATAGGAAGAAACCTGTCACAGCTGTAACGAAAACATTAGCTGCAAATTTCAAGTCTGGGGCCCCAAGATGAAAATGTTAGAAAGGGTCTCCTTGCCTGTTAGCTACTTTGAGAAGTCAGAAGAACTACAGCTTCTCAGTGGATGTTACACTTACCGGGTTGGGATGCTCCCATCACAGGCAAAGGAAGCCGGGCTATAGAAATGGTTTATTCCCCTATAGCCCTGTAGTATAGAACAGGTGTCACAGCAGTTGCCCAGAAAAAATGGTGACCAAAGCATTTTCATGTACATCTGATTAGCTGTGAAGGCTTAATTGTTTCTTAAATGTTTGTTGGAAAGGAATACTTTCTAGTGAAGAAGAAAGAACAAAAAGGTGCACCGCAGACCATGAAATCATTCTGCTCTGATCGTTGAGCAGTATCTTTTCCTTTAAAGGCTTCAAATTAACCTGGGACTTATAGAAGTTTTGTCACTGTTGCATGAAACACTGAGTTCATTAGAACTCCCGGAACTTCTCCTCCACTGCACTGCGAGCTTTGTCTGTGACAGCTTATTCACTGTCTCCGCCCATGCCTAGCCACAGGCTTGACCCTAGGTTGCACTTAGTAAGTGGGCTCTGAGTTGAAAAAATGCAGACTTGGAAGCTGCATTGTTCTCGCCTGAGGTGGATAAATATTGAGGTGGTCAAGCAACCTTTGTGTCCCACCATCCCCCCTCCCCACAGCCCACCTGCACCAACGATGGCTGTGCAGATCCATGGTCGGGCTGCCCAGGTTTCTCCTCCGCTTCACTCACTTTGTCTAGAATGAGAAGGAGAGCCAGGGTTAGGTCAGGTTTTGACCTTTGATAGCTCTGATTCCATGAAGTGAGTAACCAGCCAAACCATTACAGAATAGTGGGTATTTCAAAGTGTGGAAAATCTGCAATTTGGCTTCCTTAGACAGTGATGTAGTATTCTGGAGAGGTGTGAACATTAGGGTTGACTTATTTTGGTCTATAAACCTGTACTATAGTCTAGTAGTAAAAATGAGTAAATCCTATATGTAGAAATAAAGGCTAGCAAGTGTCCAAAACACAGGGTAGAAATGGATGAAGATTGCAGACTTAAATCTGGATTCCTACATGTATCATTTACCCATCAGATACTAATGAAATGCTACCACAGAACTCCTAAGATAAAAATCTCTGATGTTACATTATACAAAATGAAGTTTATAATAAAATTTTAAGATTAAGAAACTGGAGATATTTTCTGGTTTATATGACTTTCTAAAAGGCATTTTTAAAAGTATAATCTATATATCCATGATGCATATTACAACATCCAAATTCACAGGCTTATTTTAAAACGAAAGAAAAAGAAAAATCTATCAGAAAAAAGTCAGAGCCAGAAGGAGGCTTTATGTGTAGATTGTCCACACTGTCTGCAAATAAGCAGGTTGGCCTATAGCAGGGATTTCCAAATGCTGGTTCTTGGACCTGAGCCAGCTCCTGCTGCGTGTTGCATCACCTTGCAAGCTTATTAACCAGGCAGATTGCCAGGCCACATCCCTGGAGGTTCTGAGTCAGCCAACTCGGTCTGGGAACCATTGGATTCAAGGCGCTTTCCCAGACAGGACATTCAAGGAGCCTGGGACTCCAGGCTTGTCCCTGCCCTTCATCACTAAGGATGGTCAGAGTGAGGATAAAAATGGCATTAGGTCCACCTGTACTGGGACTGAGCCTCTGTGTTAGAAAGGACTTTGGATCCCCGATCGTTCAAACCTTTTAATTCACAAGTGACATTTTTTTGGTTGCCATCTACAAATCTACAGCTCTAACCACACTGATCTCATTCATTCATTCGTTCATTCGTATCACAAATATCTACTGAGTGCCTACTGAGAATGCAGTGGTCAGTTCTGCTTTTAAGTCCAGTGACAACAGCAGGCATGTACACAGATTCACGACCCAATGATTATGGAGAAAGAGCGAAGGATTAGGGTAGCATCTAGAAGGAACTATCATGATCCATCCCCTAGTGATGAGACACTTCCACTTCAAGCTGAAAAACGAAAAAAAAATTCTGGGGAGGCAAATAGGCAACCCAAAGTATCTGTCAACGAGGCCATCACAGTCATTCAGTAAACCATGTTAATTTCTTAGTTCATAACTGGACCATGGTTCTACAAGATGCCAACATTAGGAAAACTGGGTGAAAGGTAGACGGGAACACTCTGTATTATCCATTATCCTTGCAAATCATCTATAAGTTTAAATTTTTAAACAAGTTTAAAAAAATTATCATTTGGATAGAGAAGGCAGGGGAGAGACCCAAGGTAGTGACTGTGGGGATAGCTGAGCTAGGCATTGTTGAGAGATTTAGGAGGCAGAATGAAGAGAATTGAGAGATTGTTTAAGTGTGGAAGGATGAAGGAGAGGGGTGCTTTGGCCAACAGTGGGATATGGGACACCATTCCCTGGGCTAGAAGAGGCAGGGTCTGGGAGGAAGGATGGTGAGATCAGAGGTGGATGTGGTGATTTTGATGTGCTCGTGGGAGCTTCAGGTGGAGAAGGTTGGAAGAGCATTGAATATCTAGGTCTGGGGCTCAGAAGAGGGGTCGATGCTAGATACAAAGATTTGGAAATCAACAAGGAATAAATGAGGAAACCATGACTATGACAGTAATAGAAATAAGTGAGATGCGTGGACGTCTCCTGAAGAGGGTCTAGAGAATGATAAATAAAAAATGAGTAGCAGTCAGAGGCTTAAAGGAGCTTGACAGAAAAGAATAAGTGGAAAAAAAAATCCAAAGAGGCAGAGGGAACACTAGCCAAGTATGATGTTATAAAGGTCAAAGGGAGGAAGGATTTTCAGGAAAGAGGCAAGACCAATATACGGAAAGGTCAAGTAAGATAAGAACAGCAATTAGTGGGTTGTTGGCAACTTTGGTGAGTTTAAATTAATCATTATCTTTCAATTACATGTTCTGGAGAGCACAAAAACAATATGGAAAAATCAGTGAATATTTTAAAGTGCCTGCTTTGATGAAACATGCCCTGAGCATCAGTCACCCTGGTACTGTGAAGAATCCACGTGTGATCCTGGGTGTCAGGCAGATCTAAGATCAAACAGTGACTCTGTCACTTGCCAAGTGAGAGACTTTGAGCAAGTTACTTAATTAACCTTTTCAGTTGCTTCACCTATAAAATGAGGATAGCACTACGCACTTTGCTTGTTGAGGATTAAAGATAATGCATGTAAAGCTTCTACCATGGTGTCCGGGTCATAAAGAATGAAAGTCATTATTATAGGCGGGATACCCCCTTACTGGTCTCTAAAGTACGTTATACATCCATCTCCTGTGTCGCCGATTGCAACTTACTGAAACAACTTGGTCTTTATAACTGTCTCCCAACCCCAGCCTTCGCCAGACTGCCAGCTTCTTAAGGGTGTCTTCTTCAACTTAGTTTCCCCATCAGTCAACACAGAGCAGACATCCTGGAGGTGACCTTGCTCGTGCAGGAGCAGAAGGAAGCACTGGAGGTGGGCCCTGCCCTAGAGATACTCATGGGAAGACTTCTACTGAGATGAAATTGGAGGTGTAGGTCTGAAAGCAAGATAGTTGTGTGCTCACATGGGTTTGCAAGGAGCTGAAGGTCATTTTTTAAAGTTTGCAATCACTCTAATTCTGTAAATCTCAAAGAAAGGATGATGAATCAGAGAAACTGAGGAGGACACGTGGTGCAACTTGATAGTTCACTGATTCACCCAAACTCACACAATATGACTCTATAATTGTGGAGAGTATACCTTTCTGAATCGAGAAGAAAAGAAAACTATAAAATCAGGATTCATAATCTAATGAAGGACTGTGAGCAGGCACCAGGTACAAAAGAGGAGCTGGAAGGGTAACAGCTTGAATGTCAGGGTATAGGGATATTTAAGCCATTTTAAGAGCTCCATAAGAAGCATCTCGGAACCCAGGGCCATCCTAGGCCACCAACACGTGAGAGCCCAGAGTGGCTCATATGCTCACTGTGTTAGTTTCCCACAGCTCCTATAGCAAACGATCACAAACTGGGTGAAAAATGTGTGGTCCCACAATGCTGGAGGCCAGAAGTCTGATATCAAAGTATTGGCCGGAATGGTTCTTTCTTGAGGGCTCAGAGGAAGAATCTGTGCCTTGCCTGTCTCCTGGCTTCTGGTGGCTGCTGGCAATCCTGCGCATTTCTTGATTTTTACAGGCATCACTCCAATCTTCACCCCTCTCTTCACATGGCGCTTCCTCTCTGTGTGTCTCTGCGTCCAAATCTTCCTCTTTTTATAAGGACACCAGTCATTGGATTAGGGCCTCCCTTCAATTTAGTATGACCTCATCTTAGCTTGATTACATTTACACAGACCCTATTTCCAAATGAGGTCACGTGCCAAGTCCTGGGGGGGGGAGGGGCGGTTAGAATATTGGCATATTGTTTTGAGGGACACAGTTCAACTTACAAAACTTCCAGTTGCTCCTGTTGCCCTTCCACCCTTGCACGCTATTCCCCGGCCTCTGAGAACTGTGTGCAGTGATTCAGTCTTGCCGTATTCTCACCTCTCCGTGCTGCAAACATGCTGGGCCTTTTCCCAGGAATGTTCCTTTCGGCCCCTTGTCTTCCACTGGGAAACTAGTTGGGATGTTATCTTTTAAAACTCAGGGGACATTTTCCCTTTTCTAGGAAGATTTCTTCCCTCTCACTATTTCTCAGAATCACTTGCTGGATTTTCAGTTCCCCCTAAACCCCTCTGTGTATCTTGAGTATGACATTTAGCAAGATAGATTATGACAAATTGTTGACATGCCTTCTCTTTTCACTAGACTGCAAGCTTTGTGAAGACAGTAGTCCTATGTTTTACCTTTGCATTCTCTGTGCCTCCTACACAGTGGGTATCCAACTGCTTAAGAGTCAGAATTTGGTAGGAGGCTTAACTCAATGCTCTGTGGCGTTGGAGTCTGTTTGAACAGGCCAGCCTGGTCAAGCTAAATTGTGCCATTTCTTCTAGCCCAAACCAACACTTTCCATGGGGTCAAGCGTGGGCTGTCAGTGAATTTCCAACCTAATTTCCTCTCCTTCCCATCTCTGTGGGAGGTCTCTGTGCTGGATCCTGTCAGGCCAAGCTTGATGTGAGCTGACAGGATGGACTGGTTGCTCCCCAGTCTGCCCTAAGGGAGGCTGCAAGCAAGGGTTGCTGGCTGGTGGGGTCCAGTGCCACAATGCTGCATTCAGTGGCTGCTGGGGGGTTCCCCTGTGTTTGTGTGGGCATCTCATGGTCCAAGGCCAGCAAAGGCCCATAAAAATGTCAGGCCTGTGAAAAGGACAGAGCTCTTTGGCCTTCTCTCTCCCCTGGCTAGAGGTTTTCTTCTTAGTTATGTCTCCTTAAAAGAAGTCCTTCCTTTTCTTCACCTGGGGCTCCTGCCCCTCCAGTGCTCTCACCAACAACCATACAGAGCAGAGGTCAGAGGAGACATGGCACAGACGTCAGTGGCATTTCAGAGCACAAAAGTCTTCTCAAAAGAGAGTTTAATCCAACCGCTTCTCACAGGTGGGGAAACTGAAGCCTGGGGTGAGAGAGAGACTTGCCTAAGACCATGCAGAAAACTGGCGAGAGAGAGAGAGAGCCTAGCTCCCCAATTCCAGACAGGGGTTCTTTGCCTTCAACCGCACTACCTCTGCCTGTCTCTTCTGGGAAAGAAGAGACTGAAGGTTTAATTGACATTTGACAGCAGAACAAACTATGCAGAAAGTTCACCTAAACCCTTTCCCTGACTCTGTCCACTTAAAAGAGTGTTAATTATTCAAAGACGTGCAGACTCCATTCTCAGGGACAGAACAGAGAGGAGACAGTGTTTGCTGTCCACTGTTTGCTGCGCCGCTGTTCCTGGAGATCACAGCTCAGGAACACTACAGAGATAAAAATGGACTTGGACGTTGACTGCACATTCAATAAAAGGTTAAATGTGGCCGGGCGTGGTGGCTCACGCCTGTAATCCCAGCACTTTGGGAGGCCAAGGCAGGTGAATTGCCTGAGCTCAGGAGTTCAAAGCCTGCCTGACCAACATGGTGAAACCCTGTCTCTACTAAAAACACAAAAAATTATCCAGGGATGGTGGCTTGTGCCTGTATCCCAGCTGATCAGGAGGCTGAGGCAGGAGAATTGCTTGAACCCAGGAGGCAGAGCTTGCAATGAGCCAAGATCGCGCCACTGCTCTCCAGCCTGGGCAACAGAGCAAGACTCTGTCCCCCCAAAAAATAAAAAAATAAAAAACCCAAAACAAACAAACAAACAAACAAAAAAAGGTTAAATGTGTTTTAACCTTTCATTAAAACAAAAACCGGTTCATTCTTCACCACTTATTTATAGGACCCAAGTGTTCAATTACAATTAGTGTCTTAAAAAAATAAGGGGGGAAAGGATATTTAGATTCCCTTAAATCCAAGTCAACGAGAGCCAAGTGAAACACCAACAGCCTCACGTTTGTGGGAGTCGGTTCTGTCACCACTTCTTCAGCTGTTCCTCTCCCCACCACCGGCCAGCCTGAGCCCTAATGCTGTGATTGTCACCACTTCTTCAGCTGTTCCTCTCTCCACCACCGGCCTGAGCCCTAATGCTGTGGTAGATGGAAGCTCACGTTCTTCAGTCTAGCTCCATGGCCCCCATCACAGCTTGCTGCCCACCTGCCCTTCTATTTCCATCCTTAGGCCTCACCTCATTGGCATGAATTCCTTCACTGCATGCTGCACTTGTACTGTCTATTTTTCTTTGCTTAGGATTCCCTCTCCTCTCTTTCTCCGCTCATCTCCATGCTTCCCTCTCTACCTGTCTAAATCCTAAATCTACCTTCAAGGTCATAAAACAGTCCTATATCTCTCCAGTCTCATATTTCCTTCTTTGAATCTAATCTCTAGGGCACCTGATTTGCCTCTACTGTGGAAAATGGGGCTTCCTGCCTAGTGGTGGACCCTCCATCCATTCATCTATCCATTTAGTGTTTATTTACTACTCATCGATTCATTCAAGTCATTTACAGAATATCTTCTATGTGTCAACAGTGCCTGCCTCAAGGAGCTCACCTCCCAACGTAGAAGACAGAAGACAGATAATTGTAACAGCATAACCATTGCCACAAGATCGAAAATGCATTCCGAAGGCAGTGGAAAGTCACTGAAGGATTTAAAAGAGGCAAAGCAGTGACAGAAACAATTATGTGTTCTCAAACCTGTTCTTGGAGCAATGTGGAGGGTGGATTTGGTGAGGGTAGGAGTGTGGTGTGAGGATAATGATGGTGCTAACGCGAGGGTTACAAGGTTCTTTAGGAGATTATTGCAATCATTCCAACATAGTATGAAAGTGCACCCAAGGGAGAAACAGAAGGAATACAGGGGAAGGGAAATATGGACTGAAACTGACAGAAAGTCTTGATTGTGGGCAGGGACTGTGTATGTCTAAGACCCCATGGTTTCTGGCTGGCCCTCTTGTGTGGAAGGTAATGTTGGTCACTGGTTCCACCAAGAGTAGGTTGAGGGAAGAACTGAGGGGCTCACTCATGCCCATGCTGTGATTAAGGAGATTGAGTGCAGGAAGACAGAGGTCTACATGGGTATTCCAAGGATATGGAGCTTAGGTCCCCAGCAGGCTGTAGATTACTCATGGATATATTTTTCCTATTGGTACTTGAGGTCAGAAGCAGAGACTGAGAACTACTCCTGGTTTTTCGGTCCTTTCTTGAGTATGTAGATGTTCGTTTGCCTTGTGAGTCAATGCAGGACTGAAACTCCAAAATAGATAGTATAAATGGAGAGAACGCACATTTATGGGACAGAGCAACAAGTGGGAGCCTAATCACTTTGATTTGCCACTCACCACAGCTCCCTAGCCCCAGTTTATTCACCTATGATGGAGATGTTGATATCTGGGACATAGGACCACCATGAGGCCATGAGGTCATGTGCTTGCATCCGCCAGCTTCATGAGTCTGTGGAAGAAGCATTGCCATCGGGAGCTTGCAGTCGTAGTTCTGGTCATGCCTGTGGACAAATTGTTTCTATTTACTGAGTTTTAATTTTCTGTCTTAATTGCAGGATCTGAAAGACCATCTCCAAGCTTAAGATGTTACATCCCAAAAATACTGTAAGAAACTACAGATTTAAAGAGTCATAACCACACCTATTACACTTCAAGGCTCACTAAATGAGAACAAGAATGGCAAAATGACTATCAAATGTCACAAAGACAGACAAGGCTTGGGATCATCACTCACTGAGGCCTGACATCTTCAGAGTGGCGGCTTATGTTCATTTCTCCACAAGCGGGGCATTCACGGACCTCCCAGCACTGGGAGTGTCTATTCCCGTAACAATGTCAACGGAGCCGCATCCACATTTTCTCTAAAATAATAACTCACTTTGTGCAGAGAATGCAGAGACATTGTAACGCGGATGCCAGAGAAAGGGGACAGGGGAAGAGAAAGGCCTGAAAGATCATGTGGGGGTGGAGCCTTGGAGAGGAGACCAAATTGCCTCTTGCATTCTACCTGGGCTTGAGTGCGTTGTAGTGGAGAGACCACGAATTGGATGTTCCGCATGATCTGACTGGAGCCCTGATCTGTTACCTACTCAATAGAGGACCTTGGAGAGTTACTTAACCCCAACTTAGCCTCTCTTGGTCTCTTCATCTGCAAACCAGGAAAAGTACCAGCAACCCTGGAAAGTGATTGTGAGAATGAAATGAAAGAATATAGGACCTGGCACAGGTTGTGGCCAGTAAAATTTAGTGACCTCTACAGAAACATTATTCTTCAATCACCTTCCACTTTTCCAAACCAAGGAGAGGCTACCAGTGGGCGGGAATGGGCCATGGCCAGCTTGGGGTCCTCTGACTGTGGTGGGGCAAGGGAGGCCTCCCTTGTTTCTTCCTGCAGCCTTGGGGAGGCCTTTCATATGCATCTGCCCAGGCTAGGGGATTAGGCAAATGCAGGCCACAATTTGCAAAATAGCACGTCTGTCAGGTTTGCTGCGTGAAACTTTCATAGGGGCTCTTGTTAACTGGTGAGACGCAGTGCTCTGATGAGAACACGTCTTAAGCGTGGATCAGCCTTTTGGACAAGCATGAATCCTGCTTGCCTGCTCCTTAGCCTCCCAGGGGTGGGGTTTCCAATGAACCAGGGTTTGAACAAAAGCTGGGATTTGTTTTCCAATGTGAAATCTAGCAGGAAGATGTCTGTGTTTAAATCAAGGCCCCAGCCCCTCACCCCCACTACCTCAGACCCCTCCCAGCTCTTCCAGTGCCACCTGCAGTCTGGGATGAGGGTGTCAATGTGTGTTTGGAAGGTAGAGGCGTGAGGGCAGAGGGGACTTTGTATTGGGTATTATCCCAGAGCAGGAAAGGGTTATTCAGTTAAATGTTCATTAACTTATCACCTACTTTGCACCTAGCCGGATGCTAGACACAGGCGGAGCTGAGGGAGAGACAATAGGGGACTGGGGTCTTTTGCTTCAAGAAACAGAGTCTATAGAGGAATAAAGGGCTACGCATAGCTACAGTGCAAAACTAAATACAAGCACCCAAAGAGAAGTTCACAAGTGCAGCCGGCAATACAAGGCTGCATTCCAGGCCACAGGTCCTCACACTGCTAGCCTCAGGCTTTTAAAGACATTCCAGCCACTTACCTGCAAGACTTCCTAAGCAACATACCCTAGTCCAGAAGAGAAAACAAAACTAGCGCCTGCCTGAGAGATAAGAAGAATATATGTATGCCTTTCTTCCTTCTCTCAGAGGCAATTTACTACGATGGAGGCTCTAAGATAATAAAGAAAGGCATGAGGGACCTTGTCTGCTGCTGCTTTGATTTGTCCTTGGCTCTCGTGGCTATACCTGGCTTGAAGGAAAACCTCAGCTGGAAGCTGACGTATGAAGAATGAACAAGTGAATGAATAATGATACACAGATGAGCATATCACAGCCCTGCTGCAGAGGGAATCTACGGGGCAAAACTCAGAGTTCTCAATCACACAATTAGCCACCTGCTTGAGCAGATTCAAGATCAATGCTTTCTTCCGGGCACTGTACCGGCTTCACTCAGAACAAGTCCTACGTTAAGGAGAAAGACCAGCATCTTGATTGGGTGAAAGTGTAACTCACATTTTTGAACTCACATTTATCTGGTGTCAAAAATTACCAACAGCACAAAAAGATCTGCCTTTTAGGTCTCCTCAGAGAGTGCAGCTGAGAATGTCGGCGTGAAGACCAAATGGCCTCTGAACTGCTTGTCCTAGCGTTCGGGACCACTGCGACCCGCTCCTGTCTGCCTCTTCCTACCCCTGACACTCAGAACTCACCACGCCCACTGCTCTTCTTCACACACAGCTCACTTGGCCTTGGCACGCTCTTCTCGGCCGCGCCCATGTTCCCCACTGCCTAGACTTGGCTCATGGGTGGACTTCCATGACCTCTGCCTGCGCAGTCTTTAGCCACCCACAGAACTCCTCACCAAATGACATTGTCCCCAATCTTTCCACTTGAGAGGAACCTCTCCCCACTGTGTTAATGGGGTATGGTGGGTGTGGCTCTGTGACTTGGAGGATCTGTGCATGCAGTGGAGCCAACAGAGCCCACACAGACTGGTGAGCCCGTGGGCTCCAGACATGGATGTGGACCAGCTGATTTGCTTCAGGGAAAGGGGCCCTGGGTACTTTGGTTCTTCATGTGTTTGGATCACTGATTGAAATGAAGACAAGGTGCTATTAATTGAGGAGAAGTGGAGAGAGGCTGCAGGCCAGGGTAATGTGAGATCCTGAAGGACTGAGAATGTCCCTCTGTGGCTCTCCCATCCCCTTGTCCCCGGAGTTGTTCCTTATGCTAATGGAGTATGGACTGATTTTCTTCCACAGCAGCCAGGTAAGGGTGTGCAGGGTTTGCACAGTACAAGGACACCTGGCCATGGGGCCAAATGGGGATGGAATCCCAACCACCCTAAGCTGTATGCTTGGATGGGGTTATCCAGACAGCAGAAGGGGGCACTGTTTTCTAACACACACAGAGATAAAGTGTGGGCTAGAGGCCTGCTCTAACGTTTGCAGAGCCTGGGGCAAGAATGCAAATTAATCAATCTATTATTTAAAAGATAAAATCAGCTTAAAACTATTAACTAAAATATATTCTATCCTCCTGCCATGACAAATAGATCTTTATAATAACTAATAACGTGAAGCCCATGTTCTAATTTAGAATTCTCAAAAGGGGATCTTACCCCTAGCCCATGCCCAACCCCCTTCCCTTTCCTTCCCCAGCAATGTCCTTGTCCTCAGGGAGCCTTATGCAGCCCCATCCGGACACAGCAGGGCACCCAGCTCAGAAGCCCAGGTCCTCTTCAGAATCCCTTGAATGCAACTATCCTGTGGTGGCCCCTGAACCTAGGGGTGCACACACTGGCTGTGTATCCATTGGTGGCCCCTGGACCTAGGGGTGCACACACTGGCTGTGTTTCCCTTGGTGGCCCCTGGACCTGGGGTTGCACACACTGGCTGTGTATCCATTGGTGGCCCCTGGACCTGGGGGTGCACACACTAGCTGTGTATCCATTGGTGGCCCCTGGACCTAGGGGTGCACACATTGGCTGTGTGTCCCTTGGTGGCCCCTGGGCTTAGGGCTGGGTGCACATGCTGGTTATATATCCCTTGGTGGCCCCTAGGCTTTGAAGTGCATGCACTGGCAGCATATCCTGGGCCTAAGGTTGCACACACGGGCTGTGCAATCCATACTTAGGAGAGCAAACCTGAGGAAAGACCCTTGTAGGCCCCAGACCTGGCTAGCAGTGTTTTGACAGGGAATTCAGGGGTTCCAGATGCTCAGGGTAAGGACTAGGCTGAGGAAGGCAGGCTGCTGGCAGCCGTGTGCCCCTGACTTGTTGGGCTCCTTGCCCACGGGCATGGGCATGATCCTAGAAAGTGCTGGACTCCTCTTGCACAGGCCTAGGCGTGGGATTGCTGTACTGGTAGCAGCTGTAAGAGTTAAGTTCCACAGCTGGGTAGGTGGGGAGAATGAGCTGGCAAGCGTGGGCCTTCATCTAGCAACACTTTGTCTGCCCAAGGCCAGGTGGTGACATTCAGTGGCTCATGTCTGACGCTCTGTCCAGCTCTTTGATGTCAGGTGCCATGTCATTTTTATACTCTTGGTAGCAACTATTAATAGCACTATCCTTCAAGGCCTGTGTTCAATGGGCATTTCTAAAATTTGTCGTGATACACATCATGAAAATAACACTGGACTTGGAGCCAGGACGCGTGGGTTCTCTCTCTGCTCTGCCACAGCTCACTCAGCCTAGGCTTATCATGTTTCCTCTCCAAGCCTTACATTTTCCCATCTAGAAAATAAGGGTGTTGGTGGCCGGACTCAGTGGCTCACGCCTGTATTCCCAGCACTTTGGGAGGCCAAGGCAGGCAGATCACCTGAGGTTGGGAGTTCGAGACCGGCCTGACCAACATGGAGAAACCCCGTCTCTACTAAAAATACAAAATTAGCCAGGTGTGGTGGTGCACGCCTGTCATCCCAGCTACTCGGGAGGCTGAGGCAGGAGAATCACTTGAATCCAGGAGGCAGAGGTGCGGTGAGCTGAGATAGCACCACTGCACTCCAGCCTGGGCAACAAGAACAAAAAAACTCTGTCTCAGAAAAAAAAAGAAAGAAAAGAAAAGGAAGGAAGGAAGGAAGGAAGGAAGGAAGGAGGGAAAGAAAGAAAGAAAGAAAGAAAGAAAGAAAGAAAGAAAGAAAGAAA
>NW_016805666.1:7477545-7501015 GCF_001698545.2 Rhinopithecus bieti
AAGGAAGGAAGGAAGGAAGGAAGGAAGGAAGGAAGGAAGGAAGAAAATAAGGGTGTTGAGCCGACAGTTTCCAAAGTTCCATTTGAATCTGAAGGTCTGTTCCATTTGAATCTGAAGGTCTGTGGTTTATGACTCCTGCAAGCTAGTTTTCCTTATCTGTCCATCTTCCTCAACACTGGGTACTCAGTACAATGACCCAGGAAGCTTTACAAAAAATTACCAGAGCCCAGGCCCTACCCCCAGAGATTCTGCTTCAGTTCCTCTGAGGCGTGGCCCAAGCCAAAGCTCCCCAATGACTCCGACGTGCAGCCGTGGCTGAGAAGCACTGTTAGAGTTGGACGGCAGCTCTTCCCTCCTCCCACTCCTCACCCACATCCAGGAACAATAGAGCCAGACAGATGCCTGGCTGCAAAAGCAGAACAGCTGTAGGCAAGGCTAGACTCTGGGATCCTGGGGCGGGGGTCTCCTGCTCACTCTCCAGGAAGATGGGAATAAAGGGAGCCAATTTCCTGACCTCAGGCTCCTCGCCTCCCTATCCATCTTCCCATCCTCCAGCTGAGAGCCTAGAGGGAGGAGGAGGGAGAGCAGGCAGCTGCCTAATCTAGGGAGATTTTCTCAGGGGTGGGGGAAGCTGACTTTTGGCTCCAGTCTTCCTCCGCCCTCACAGCTGGAGCTGGAGCAGCCAGAGTGAGCGCGCTGGGGCTGGGATCTCAGCTGCTGGCAGTTGTTCCCATGTTATGTCCCTGACAGCTGCAAATCTGCTGACGTGTTGCGTATGTGTGTGTCCACATGCGAGCGTGGACTCCAGCAGAACAAATAAGAATAATAAGCAGAACAAATAAGAGGTAGAATGTGGAGCCCAGGAGGTTGCCTATTCTTACTAGACTTCAAGATACCCCTGAAGCCTTCCCTGACCCCCACCTTCCTCCAGGCTGCAGCTCCCAGGAGCCCCTCGTGCTTCCCCTCATTGAGAGTCCACGATAGCAGCGGATCTGATGATTCCAATACTACAGTTACTGAGCGGGTCCTGGGTGCCAGGCATTCTCCTAAGCGGGGTAGGTTGATGGTTCTATTTAACCCTCAGAATAAGAGTTACATTTAACCCTTATGAAGCAAGCATTATGATTATTTCTATTTTATAGATGAAACCAGGAAAAGATATGTTAACATTTAATCCAAGATCACACAGCTGCCAAGATTCAAAGTCAGGCAGCCTGGTGCCAAAACGTGAGCTCTTTACCACATTGCTATTCTGCCTCCTGTCGGTAACTGATCACAGGTGAGGGCCTGTTCCAATAAATAAGGTCTCTCAGCCCTGACATTCTAACAGTGATGTTGCTTGTAGAGACACACAATTTATACTTGGAGTTTTTTGTTTAGATCAGAGTTTATCTTGGACAATATTGGCTGAATTCATAAGCCAAAGTCAGAAGCACCTGTCATCGCCCTGCAGGGCTCTGCTTCTGGGCGGACTGTAGGAGAAGTCCTGAGAGGAGAATGATCTGGGCAGCATTGCCAGAACTGGGCTACAAAACATGATTGTAAAACCACTGAACAAGAGAACCCCCGATGATGGTGCAGAATATGGGGCCTGTACCCTCCAACTTGCAAAGGCGTCTGCTCCCTGGACGCCTGAGGCCTTCACCCAACAGTAGTGTTGGGTTAGGTTGAAATATCCACATGCTGGCCCAGCGCGGTGGCTCACGCCTGTAATCCCAGCACTTTGGGAGGCCGAGACGGGTGGATCACGAGGTCAGGAGATCGAGACCACCCTGGCTAACACGGTGAAACCCCATCTCTAGTAAAAATACAAAACATTAACCAGGCGTGGTGGCGGGCGCCTGTAGTCCCAGCTACTCGGGAGACCGAGGCAGGAGAATGGCGTGAACCTGGGAGACAGAGCTTTTAGTGAGCCGAGATTGCGCCACTGCACTCCAGCCTGCGCGACTCCACATGCCAGTTGCTTTCAGTGATGACACGGGTCCTGCCTTTCTAAGATGGTAGGATGCTGGGCGGCAGCGAGGGGCAGAATATAGCTTGTAACCTGACGTCCATAAAGCCTTTTGGTCCTGGGGTGTTTTTTACTGAGCATACTGACCTAATATGCGCGTGACTGTACGAACGGGGCATCCATGAGAGGGAAGCAACCATGAGAACAGCTATTAGACAAATGAAAACAGGTCGGTCATTCACTGCAGAGTTCAACCGAGGCCTTCCCAGAAATCTCATTTGACCCCCAACTTGATTTTATGAGTTTAATCCTCTTCATCCTCTCTCCTTAGCCAAGTTTCATTCCCATTTGTTTAATTACCAGTTGTATGAACGAGTCCTTCCATTTTCTCTTTCTAGGTTTTACATTTTTATTCATCGACACATTATAAAAATTAAAGCTCTTTACTAGAGAGAGGCGAATTCTGTTTCAGAAGAGTGAATTTTTATGGGGTGTCAACATTTAACGTGGATAAGAATGCACCATGGAATCACTGGGGTGTCTTGTTAAAATGCCGACGTGGCTTCCACCGGTCTGGGAGGTGGTCTAGGATTTTCCATTTCCAAGAAGCTTCCAGGTGATGACAGTGTTCCTGGTCCACAGACCACATGTCGAAGTGCAAGGCTGTAGAGAGCCTGTGAGACACACCAAAGTAACCTGAAGACGAGAGACCAAATAGCCATTCAAGCAATCCATCTACACTCTATACAGCCCTATGGGCAGGTAACTACTGCAACCTCACCCCAGACGGAGCCTGGACCATCCTCACTCGGCTTCTCTTTCAAATGAGCCCATCTGTTGTCAGGCTGCACCCACATTCACATCTCTGCACCAGCATCTCTGCTCAGGTACATCTTTGTCCTAAATCCCTGAAGCCAGGCTTTGTAAAAAGCCTGAGCTGGCTAAAGAATTGCCAGGAAGAGGAGGCGAGATGGGGTGCCAGGGGCACAGCGAGGAATGGGGGACTGGTGGGCCATGCCGCGCAGTGCCTGGATGGCCATGGTTGCCGAGTTTTGAGTGGAGGAGTAATATAATCTGATTTTTACTTTAAGAGCTTCTCTCTGACTTTCCTTAGAATGGGCTGGAGAATGGGAGACAGGGAATAGAAACAGGAAGGGGAGGTAAGTGGCTGTTGAAGTTCCAGGTGGGAGAAGGTGGCTGGACTGAGGAAGGCAGTGGCAGAGCTGAAGAAATGCATGTCTAGAACTCCCCTGTTTACACTCTGGGACCTCTTGAGAATAGGGAATGTGCTTTACCCATTTGCCTGCCTTCTTCAGTCAAGCTTCATGAGTGGTAACACCCAGCAGCTGTAGTTCTCTCAATTCCCACTCATGTATCCATCTGCAGCAGCCTGGCTCTGCCCTGCAGTCCCACTGGAACTGCTCTGCCAGAGGCCACCTGGGATCCTCATAGAGTAAAATAACCTCATTTAAAAATTCTGTCACACCACTTCTATTCAACATTGTATGGAGGTCCTAGCCAGTTTAATAAGTCATACAAAAAACAAGGCAGACACATTGGAACAGAAGAAATAAAACCATTTTTTTGTGTGTGTGAACAATGTGATCATATATGTAGAAAATCCTAAGGAATTTTCAAAAAGCTACTAGAACTGATAAATGAATTTGACAGTGTCACAGAATATTAGATTAATATGTAGAAATCAATCGTATTTCTATACACCGGCAAAGAGCAACCCCAAAAATAAAACTTCGGAAATTCCATTGACAGTAGCATAGAAATATTTAGGAATAAATTTAATAAAATATATTTAAGACTTATACACAGAAAACTACAACATATTGCTGAGAGAAATTAAAGAATACCTGAATAAACAGAGTGATATGCCATGTTATGGCTTGGAGGTCTCAATATTTTAATTAAAGATGGTACTTATTTTAAACTAATGTATATATTTAATGAAATCACAATAAAAATCCCAGCACACATTTTTGTAGGAATTGACAAGCTGAGCCTAAAATTCATTAGAAAAGACAAATAACCTAGAATAAACAAAACAATTAAAGATTTTTTATTTGTGGTGAAATAAACATAAAATTTACCAACTTAATAATTTTTAAGCTTACAGTTTAGCAATGTTAAGTATATTAACATTGGCATGCAACTAATCTCCAGAACTTCTCATCTTCCCCAATTAGGTTTAATAAACTTCATTTTATTTTATTTTTTGAGACAGAGTCTTACTCTTGCCCAGGCAGGAGTGCAGTGGCATGATCTCAGCTCACTGCAAACTTCACTTCCTGGGCTCAAGCAATCCTCCCATCTCAGCCTCCTGAATAGCTGGGACCACAGGTGTCACCATCATGCCCAGTTAATTTTTGTACTTTTTTGTAGAGATGGGGTTTTGCCATGTCGCCCAGGCTGGTCTCCTGGGCTCAAGCAATCCGCCTGCCTCCTGGGCTCAAGATATCTGCAGAGATCTGCCCACCTCAGCCTCCCAAAGCACTGGGATTATAGGTGTAAACCACCACACCCAGCCTAAATTCAATATCCTTTAAATAACTTCCCATTCCCCTCAACTCACAACTGGCAACCACCATTCTAATTTCTGTCTCTAAGGATATGACAGCTCTAGTTACCTCACATAAATGGAATTATACATTTGTCTTTTTGTGATGGACTTACTTCATTTCACATGACCTCAATATTTAACCACATTGTAGTATGTGTCAAAATTTCCTTCTTTTTAAAGACTAATAGTCCACTATGTGTGTATATATGTATGTATATATATGTACACATGCCACATTTTGCTTATTCATTTGTCGATGGACACTTGAGTTGCCTCTACCTTTTGGCTATTGTGAATAATGCTGCTATGTACATGGGTATACAAATATCTCTTCCAACCCCTTCAGTTCTTTTGGGTATATATGCAGAAGTAGAATTGCAGAGTCATATGGTGATTCTATTTTTAATACTTGAGGAAACACCATACTGTTTTTCAAAGTGGCTGCGCCATTTAAATTTCCATCAACAGTATACAAGGGGTCTAGTCTCTCTATATCCTCACCAACATGTTATTTTGATTATTTTTGATAGTAGCCATCCTAACGGGTGTGAGGTGGTATCTCATTGTGGTTTTGATTTGCATTTCTCTACTGCTTAGTAACATTTGAGCATCTTTAATGTGCTTATTGGACATTTGTATATCTTCTTTGGAGAAATATTTTTTGTCTTGTGAACCAAAACAATTTTTTAAAATAATCAAGTTAAAAAATATATGCTACCTGATTATAAGACTTACTATGAAACTATAGTAATTAACAGTGTGGTATTACATAACAATGGATCAATGGGGTGGAATTGAGAGCCTAGAAATAGATCCTCACTTTTATATGGTCAATTAATTTTGATAAAGATACCAGAGTAATTCAATAGGGAAAAACATAGTCTATTTTTATAAATGATCTTGAAATAACTGAATAGTTATAAAAGATATTACTCTTGACCCTTATACCATATACAAAAATTAATTCAAAATGGATTACAGGACTAAAACTAGAAAACTTCTAGGAGAAAACGAAGAAATTTTTTAAAAAATAATTTTGGGTTAAGCAGATTCCTTAGGAAGCAAAAAGTACAAATTATAAAAGAAAAAAACTGATTCATTAGACTTCATCGAAATTTAAAAATTTGCTCAGTGACAGGAAATGAAAAGAAAGGTCACAGATTGGGAGAAAATATTTGCAAACTATCTGATTTGAATTAAGGATATATAAAGAACCCTTATAAGTTAATAGCAAGAGAAACTACCCAATTAAAAGATTGGCAAAACATATGAACAAATGTTTCACCAGGAAGATGTATGAATAGTCCAAAAGCACATAAAAAACGTTCAGCACCACTGGCACTAGGGCAATACAAATTAAAATTAAAACCACAATAAGATCCAACTATATGCCTACTGGGAAAATTAAAAAACAAAACAAAACAATATCGAGTGTTGATAAAGGCATGGAGAAACTGGAATCCTTGTACGTTGCTAGTGGAAATGTAAAATGGTAGAGCCTTTTTGCAAAATTTGGCAGCTTCCTTTAAAAGTTAGCACATGCTTGCCAGGCAACCCAGCAATTCTGCCCCTAGGTGTTCACCCAAGAGAAATGAAAATCTGTGTCCTACCAAAGAGCTGTAAGTAAATATCCATTGCAGGATTATTCATCATAATACAAAATGGAAGCAATGCAAATTTCCATCAGGTGATGAACGGATAAACAAAATATGGCCTATTCATACAGTGAAAAACTATGCTCCGTAAGATAGAAATATATTACAAATTCAGGCAGCAACATGAAGAAATCTCAAAAACAGGCTAAAAGAAAGAAGCCAGACACAAAGGACTACATGATTCCATTTGTATGACATTTCTAAAAATGGCCAAACTCTAATGACAAAAGCATATCTGTGGTTGTCTGGGGCTGGGCTTGGGATCAGGGATCAACGGCAAAGGGGTGTCAGGGAAATTTTTGTGGCAATGAAAATGTTTTAAAACTTGAGCGTGATAGTGGTTGCAGGACTGTATAAATTCACTAAAACTCAGTGACCCATATGCTTCAAATGAATGAATTTTATGGCATGTGCTTTCTGCCACAGTAAATTTGTTTAGAAAAGTCTTTAATACATGAAACACCTACTAAAACAAATGATTTTTTTTTAACGAAACAAACCCCCCACAAAACTCTTGCCTTTGAATGACTGGTTCTGCCCTTTCCTGGTTCTCCCCACGCCTCCAGGATGAGTTGCAGTCTCCTTCACAGAACGCTCTCTTCTGCTCACCCAGTAACGAGTGCGGCCTCTCAGGATCCNATTTAATGAAATCACAATAAAAATCCCAGCACACATTTTGTAGGAATTGACAAGCTGAGCCTAAAATTCATTAGAAAAGACAAATAACCTAGAATAAACAAAACAATTAAAGATTTTTTATTTGTGGTGAAATAAACATAAAATTTACCAACTTAATAATTTTAAGCTTACAGTTTAGCAATGTTAAGTATATTAACATTGGCATGCAACTAATCTCCAGAACTTCTCATCTTCCCCAATTAGGTTTAATAAACTTCATTTTATTTTATTTTTTGAGACAGAGTCTTACTCTTGCCCAGGCAGGAGTGCAGTGGCATGATCTCAGCTCACTGCAAACTTCACTTCCTGGGCTCAAGCAATCCTCCCATCTCAGCCTCCTGAATAGCTGGGACCACAGGTGTCACCATCATGCCCAGTTAATTTTGTACTTTTTTGTAGAGATGGGGTTTTGCCATGTCGCCCAGGCTGGTCTCCTGGGCTCAAGCAATCCGCCTGCCTCCTGGGCTCAAGATATCTGCAGAGATCTGCCCACCTCAGCCTCCCAAAGCACTGGGATTATAGGTGTAAACCACCACACCCAGCCTAAATTCAGTATCCTTTAAATAACTTCCCATTCCCCTCAACTCACAACTGGCAACCACCATTCTAATTTCTGTCTCTAAGGATATGACAGCTCTAGTTACCTCACATAAATGGAATTATACATTTGTCTTTTGTGATGGACTTACTTCATTTCACATGACCTCAATATTTAACCACATTGTAGTATGTGTCAAAATTTCCTTCTTTTAAAGACTAATAGTCCACTATGTGTGTATATATGTATGTATATATATGTACACATGCCACATTTTGCTTATTCATTTGTCGATGGACACTTGAGTTGCCTCTACCTTTTGGCTATTGTGAATAATGCTGCTATGTACATGGGTATACAAATATCTCTTCCAACCCCTTCAGTTCTTTTGGGTATATATGCAGAAGTAGAATTGCAGAGTCATATGGTGATTCTATTTTAATACTTGAGGAAACACCATACTGTTTTCAAAGTGGCTGCGCCATTTAAATTTCCATCAACAGTATACAAGGGGTCTAGTCTCTCTATATCCTCACCAACATGTTATTTTGATTATTTTGATAGTAGCCATCCTAACGGGTGTGAGGTGGTATCTCATTGTGGTTTTGATTTGCATTTCTCTACTGCTTAGTAACATTTGAGCATCTTTAATGTGCTTATTGGACATTTGTATATCTTCTTTGGAGAAATATTTTTTGTCTTGTGAACCAAAACAATTTTTTAAAATAATCAAGTTAAAAAATATATGCTACCTGATTATAAGACTTACTATGAAACTATAGTAATTAACAGTGTGGTATTACATAACAATGGATCAATGGGGTGGAATTGAGAGCCTAGAAATAGATCTTCACTTTTATATGGTCAATTAATTTTGATAAAGATACCAGAGTAATTCAATAGGGAAAACATAGTCTATTTTATAAATGATCTTGAAATAACTGAATAGTTATAAAAGATATTACTCTTGACCCTTATACCATATACAAAATTAATTCAAAATGGATTACAGGACTAAAACTAGAAAACTTCTAGGAGAAAACGAAGAAATTTTTTAAAAAATAATTTTGGGTTAAGCAGATTCCTTAGGAAGCAAAAGTACAAATTATAAAAGAAAAAAACTGATTCATTAGACTTCATCGAAATTTAAAATTTGCTCAGTGACAGGAAATGAAAAGAAAGGTCACAGATTGGGAGAAAATATTTGCAAACTATCTGATTTGAATTAAGGATATATAAAGAACCCTTATAAGTTAATAGCAAGAGAAACTACCCAATTAAAAGATTGGCAAAACATATGAACAAATGTTTCACCAGGAAGATGTATGAATAGTCCAAAAGCACATAAAAAACGTTCAGCACCACTGGCACTAGGGCAATACAAATTAAAATTAAAACCACAATAAGATCCAACTATATGCCTACTGGGAAAATTAAAAAACAAAACAAAACAATATCGAGTGTTGATAAAGGCATGGAGAAACTGGAATCCTTGTACGTTGCTAGTGGAAATGTAAAATGGTAGAGCCTTTTGCAAAATTTGGCAGCTTCCTTTAAAAGTTAGCACATGCTTGCCAGGCAACCCAGCAATTCTGCCCCTAGGTGTTCACCCAAGAGAAATGAAAATCTGTGTCCTACCAAAGAGCTGTAAGTAAATATCCATTGCAGGATTATTCATCATAATACAAAATGGAAGCAATGCAAATTTCCATCAGGTGATGAACGGATAAACAAAATATGGCCTATTCATACAGTGAAAACTATGCTCCGTAAGATAGAAATATATTACAAATTCAGGCAGCAACATGAAGAAATCTCAAAACAGGCTAAAAGAAAGAAGCCAGACACAAAGGACTACATGATTCCATTTGTATGACATTTCTAAAATGGCCAAACTCTAATGACAAAAGCATATCTGTGGTTGTCTGGGGCTGGGCTTGGGATCAGGGATCAACGGCAAAGGGGTGTCAGGGAAATTTTGTGGCAATGAAAATGTTTTAAAACTTGAGCGTGATAGTGGTTGCAGGACTGTATAAATTCACTAAAACTCAGTGACCCATATGCTTCAAATGAATGAATTTTATGGCATGTGCTTTCTGCCACAGTAAATTTGTTTAGAAAAGTCTTTAATACATGAAACACCTACTAAAACAAATGATTTTTTTTTAACGAAACAAACCCCCCACAAAACTCTTGCCTTTGAATGACTGGTTCTGCCCTTTCCTGGTTCTCCCCACGCCTCCAGGATGAGTTGCAGTCTCCTTCACAGAACGCTCTCTTCTGCTCACCCAGTAACGAGTGCGGCCTCTCAGGATCCAGCCCTTGGCCACTGCTTTCTAATGCCAGAGCTCCTCTCTGCATCCTTTCACTCATACTCCTGCTTTTCACAATGAGCAAGTGACTCTCAGGGGTATGTCCCTATCCCGACCTCTTCTCTGAGTTTCAGACTCATTGATTCTGGTGGTTTTGTTTTTGTTGGTTTGTTTGTTTGTTTGTTTATCCTTCAGGATATCACTGGCTGGTGCCTGTGATAATGGACACCACATACTCCATATATACAACATTTGACTCATCTTTCTCCTCCTTTACCTTCTCTTCCTCTCACATCCTTCATCCATCTTAGGGTCACCATCATCCACACAAACATTCAAGCTAGGAATGTGAGGGTCGAATAGGAATCAATCACCAGACCTGGGTTTGGTTTTGTTTTGTGGCCAGGCTGGAGTGCAGTGGCGCGATCTCAGCTCACTCCAACCTCCGCCTCCTAGGTTCAAGCGATTCTCGCGCCTCAGTCTCCCGAGTAGCTGGGATTACAGGCATGCACCACCATCATGTCCGGCTATTTGTGTATTTTTAGTAGAGACGGGTTTTCACCATGTTGGCCAGGCTGGTCTCAAACTCCTGACTTTGTGATCTGCCCGCCTCAGCCTCCCAAAGTGTTGGGATAACAGGCGTGAGCCACCACGCCCAGCCCAGACTTGGTTTTTATTTTGTTTTTTGTTTTAAAATAAAGTTTACATAGAAAAAAAGATCAGATTTTAATGTTTAGTTTGATTAATTTTGACAATCATACACATTCGTGTCATAATCTTCAAAATAAAATTTAAGATATTTCTATTCTTTGAGGAAGTTCCTTCATATCTCTAACAGGTCAACAGCCCCCCACCTAACACCCCAAAACACTTACATTAACCCAAAAACTGGCGTCTAACATTACATATTGTTTTGTCTGTATTTGGATTTCACGTAAATGAAATCATACAGTGTATACTATTCTGGGTCTGGTTTCCTTCACTTTCCATAATGTTTTTGCTAGACATCCATGTGACATTGAATACACAAATAGTTTGTTCCTTTCTATCACTTAGTGGTATTCCATTTTATGGACATACCATAGGTTGTTTATCCATGTACTTCCTGGTGGACATTTGGGTTGCTGCCATTTCTTCAATATTTCAGTAAGATGGCTATAAACATTCTTCACAATTTTATTAGGAACATATTTTTCTTGTACAAGTTTGTATGAACATAGTTTTCTTGGGCAATGCCTAGCAGTGGAATCGCTTATTGCTTGCTCATAGGGTAGATGTACTTTTTTTTTTTTTTTTTTTTTTTTTTGAGACGGAGTCTCACTCTGTTGCCCAGACTGGAGTGCAGTGGTGTGATCTCAGCTCACTGCAAGCTCCACCTCCCAGGTTCAAGTGATTCTCCTGCCTCAGCCTCCTGAGTAGCTGGGACTACAGGTGCCCACCACCACGTCCAACTAATTTTTTGTATTTTTAGTAGTGATGGGGTTTCACCGTGTTAGCCAGGATGGTCTCGATCTCCTGACCTCGTGATCTGTCTGCCTTGGCCTCCCAAAGTGCTGGGATTACAGGCGTGAGCCACCGCGCCCGGCCTGGGTAGATGTACTTTTATAAGACAGTCTCAGGGTCCTTCAAAGAGTTTCTACCATTGGCCTCTCCTAGCAGCAGGGCATGAGAGGTCCAGGTTCCTCATATGCCCACCAGCACTTGGCACGATCATTTGTTTTGATTTTAGCCATTCTAAGGGGTATGAACTGCTGTCTTGTTATAGTTTGAACTCGCATTTCCCTGATATTTAATGATGTTGAACATTCTCGCCTGTGCTTCATTGGGCATTATCTTCTTTTGTGAGGTGCCTGTTCAAGTCTTTTGACCCTTGCCTTATTGAATCATTTGTCTTTGTATCTTCTATTTGTTGGACAGTCTTGTTAATTTTTAAATCCAAAATATTTCTCCTTTTGGTCCCCTCCTTCCCACCCTGCTACCACTGAGCTAGCTCAGGGTCTTCTCATGTCTCGACTAAACTGTTACAGAATTCTGACTCGTTTCTTTGCCACTAGTCCTACC
Source organism: Rhinopithecus bieti (assembly GCF_001698545.2). Taxonomy (NCBI): domain Eukaryota; kingdom Metazoa; phylum Chordata; class Mammalia; order Primates; family Cercopithecidae; genus Rhinopithecus; species Rhinopithecus bieti. Next base: position 7,489,313 of record NW_016805666.1, read on the forward strand.
CTCTTGTGTATGATGCCTTTGATGTAGGCAGAAAAATCTCTATAAATCAATCTATGTCATCCCTCTGTTTCCCATAACCAACAGGAAAACATCAGGCATTTCAGATGACAATCAGGACCCTCGTATGTGTTCAGAGTGACTTCCTCAGTCTCATCTCCCTAAAGGCCCAGTCTCCTGATTTGCTGACTAATCATGTGTAGCGCTAATCATGTGTACTTGCTGCTTTTCTTTTCCTTCCTCTAGGAGTCAGGCCAATGACATCCCTTCTAGCAAGCCTTCCGTAAAGCCCCAGCCCGAGCTAGCTCCCTCCTGTGTGCTCCCTTAGCAACAGGGCATCCATCCACACAGCCCCAGCCTGTGGCAAGAGCACAGCAAGTGCTGGCTCCCTGAACGAGGCGTCGATTTCCTAGACTGTGGTATCAGGAAAAAGCTGCTCGTGGTTTTAACAACAACAAAAGTGTGTGTGGAGAGATAGGCAGAAGCGGGTGAGATGAATAGGCCGAGTTCCCTCGAGTCACGCCCCAGGCACCCTGTCTGCCGGGAAGAGTGGGAGCGTGGAGAAGGGCTGTTTGCTGTGCCCAGCCCGTGGAGCAGTGCCCTCTGTGCGCTCCCTGTCCTGGCTGACTGAGTCCCAGCAGTGGCCTGAGTCCATGACAGAGGGGCCTGGGGAGCTGAAGGTGACCTGCCGCCTGTGAGCCCCAGGCTGTGCTACCCTGCTGTCTTGCTTGTCACCTTGCTAAAGACACAGCAAAGAGACCCCTCTTCTGCTCAACGCCCAGAGGCACAGTGTGGAGACTCCAAATCCAACTTGCAGGCACGCAGAACGCGTCTGTCTTTGTCCCTTCGCTCTCATTCTGGATACCCCAGAGGGAGTTTGTGGTTAATGTGCCCACCTGTGATGCCAGTCTTCCCCGTTCACATTTCAGCATGTTCGAATAAGAAGCCAGGTGTTGGTGTTAGCAGCTCATTAAGTTATAGTAAGAGGAGGGAGGAATCCAAGACTCCCAGGCAGAGAGTGAAGCTTAGAAGATCAGGCCCTCCACCCTCCTCCCATGCTTGGTCCTTCTCCACAGCGTCTTTGTCAGTGGACTCTCCACCCTGACTGAAATCCCTGCAATGACCAGAACTCACCACCTCCGGTACCTGCCACTCCCCCTGGGACAGCTCTGACAAGGACAGGACTTCGCAATTTTGAGCTGCAATCGGTCCCCCTACTTATCCCCACCATAGTCCTGTTCTATCCTCTGGAGCCCCAGAGAACAAAGTATGGGTCTTCCCCATGACAGCCTCTCAGGTATGTGAAACCAGCCTTTCTGTTCTCCGAAGCTTTTCTTCTCCAGGCCAAAGGTCCTCCACTCCTACAAATTTTTTCCGTGCGACATGGTTTCAGGTTCCCTCAGCAACCACCCTGCTGTTACCATGCCATCTGCAAACTTGCCTTGGCCTCCAGGGGACTCATAGCTTGGACATTCTCATTATCCTCCCGAGTCTAGTCATCTCACCGACTCAGCTTTTATCATTTTGTTGTTTTCACTCAGTTGGTCATATTCTTGGCAAATAGACATAGGCTATCGGCTGACTCAGCTGCAGAATCAGCAGAAGGCACTGTCTCCTTCACCTCTGTCTCCCCTGTGGCACCCACTGAGTCCTTGGGAATGGTGGCTGCTGAGATAAGGTTTGTGAAAGTGAGTTGAATGGAGAGGGTTGGCTGGAGACTTGAAAGAGGATTTTTAAAGGCCCCAGGTCTCATCATCAACGTGGCCACTCACTAGGTGGTGGAAGGAAGATAGAAAGGATCCTTCCAGCTAAAACAGGTCTGTGGCGCACCTGCTATGGGTGGTTTCTGTGCCAGATTCTACACTAGAAACACAGCATTCTACCTTCCCTTCTTTGAGGACAGCACAGGATCAACATCATGCCCTCTTTATTCCCTTCTTGAAATGTGTGCCCCAGAAAAAGTGTTTAAATAAACCAGTTTGAAGAGCCCGTTCTTGGATTTGGGATTCATATGTATATTAACAACCCTGTGGAAAAGCAAAATGTTGTTATCTGCCTCCTGGAGAGCGTAGATCTCCCAGGAGATCTGTGGCTTGTCTGATGTTGCCTACAGTGCCACTGGCCCCCTTTCTCTTCAAAATAAACTGTCAGGAAGATTAGCAATACCAGGCAGGCCCTCACAAATCATGGAGTGGAGGACAGGCTGTCCCAGCACGGATCCTGCAACTGAGGTCAGCCACAGAGCCTGGGCTTCCCATGTTTGTCATCAATTTCTTTAAGCCTGTCTCTCTGGAACCCAGTGCCCACATTTGCAATGAGCCCTAGAGGCTCTTATGAGTTGGAAGCAGTCCCTCGATATTGATCTAGGGCCCTTGGGTTTCCAGAAGCACACCAAATCTGAAGTAGGAAAAAAAAAATCTCATCACCAAGAAGACTTTGGGATAAAAATTGCTCTTTGGTGCATCTACTTTTTAGCATTGAGGTTATGGCAAAGATGACCTATTACTTTTGCAACCGTGACAAAATCTCAGAGGCTAGAACTTCTTGCTGTGAAATTTTAATTTTTTCCCTTTTCTTTCTCTTCTTTTCTTTTAATTTTAGCTTTATGGGGAGCATTGAGAAAAGTTACTGAGTTTCCATGCTGACATACTTCAGAGTTTAGAAAAGATCGACAGAAACCTAATTAAAAAATAACCCAGTTGTACGACAAAAGTCCATACAGTTTCACACAAGGCCTTCTATGCTAAGTTTTAATTCCAATCCATTCTCTCAGCAGAAAGGGATCTTCCTTAGTTTTACAAATCTGTGGGAGCAAGGGACCCGAGGTGTCTGGGCCAACCAGGGTCACTCAGCGAAGAAAAATGCCTTTTGTGACATTCAAGTTGCATTTGTCTGGGGTTCCCACACATACTCATGGAATCTGGAAGATTAATAGTGAAAAATGACCTATTTTAACAGGTGCACACTTGTGTGTAAGTGGGATTTAGCTGAGCATGGAATTATTTTAACATGGAAATAAGTTGTGGACATTGAGAAACATCACTCATTTGACCACACAGGAATCAGACACATGGTCAACATTTGGGAGTTTCTCAAGACTTGAAACGGATGTGTTGGTTGGATTTTTCCAGAGGAAGCCACAATATCAGAGAAATAAACATGAATGCCTACAAAACATGACTGTTCAGGTTCCAATTCCTTCTTCAAAGCATGTCCCTTTTCTCCAAGAAACAGAGAGCAAAACTTTCGATTATTAAATCCATTTTGGAAAGATCTTTTCAAATGTACAAAATAGCAACAGGTGAAGTAAATCCATGTTTCTCAGCACAGTGCCTTTCAGAGGGGTTGTGGTCCAGATGAAAGATCACTGGCTGGGTCAGAAGACAGTGGCTCAAAAATCATGAGACACTTGACCTGGGACAAGAAGCTGCATGTCACTGTGCCTTGAGACTGTCACCTGTGAGTGGGGATCCTGAGTCTGTGTGCAGCCTCTACCACACGGAGCTATCGGGAGGGGCACATTAGACGGTAATGGGAAGATGTTGTGATGGGTGAGGGCTGCCAAGGTCACTGGATCTGTCGTTGCAGTGGAAGTGATTGGAACCGGGCAAACTGGTTTCTGAGCCCTGTTCCCTTTTTTGTTTTGTTTTGAGCATGTGTAGTTTTGTCTGTTTTCCCTGGAGCGGAGGCTGAGGGATGCCACATGCAGTAGGGTGGAGTGGCAGTGGTGGGATCACCGAGCCTTGGTAGTGCCTCCAGGAGAAAATAATGTTTTTTCAAGGTGACGGCCATTCTGTCCTGTGACTTGACTTTCCCTGGAATTTATTCAGGGGACTTCGATCTGGAAATCATCAAAATGATGTCAAGGTAGACGGAAGCACGTTTCTTTAATGAATAGAAAATTGAAGTCTGCTTTCTCGAGATAGCTAGATGATGCCTCTTCTGTTCCTAAAATAGCCCTAAAGGTACAATTTCCATGTCTCTCCATCACGAGTTTATAGTGCAGAAGCTTGTCCAACCCATGGCCCAGGACGGCTCTGAATGTAGCCCAACACCAATTTGTAAACTTCCTTAAAACCTTGTTGTTTTGGTGTGATTTTTATTTTTACTTTTTGAGCTCATCAGCTATCATTAGTGCTAGTGTATTTTATGTGTGGCCCAAGGCAATTCTTCTTCTTCCATTGTGGCCCAGAGAAGCTAAAAGATTGGACACCTCTGTATAAAGAAACAGACTCCTGGTCGTTTCTTTCGGAGAAACACATTGGCTGTGTGACTTTGTTCAGGTCACTTGATCTTTCTGAGGCTCAGCATCCTCATCTTTAAAAGGGGGAAATGCAACCCTGTCCTGCCTCTTCCATGGGGCTGTGTGTTTGTGTGTGTGTGTGTGTGTGTACATACGTATACATTTGCACACACATACACAGACTCATAGGATGGGGAAATGTCCTCACTATGTGAAAAGGACTTTTTTTCTTTGTTTCTTCTATACGCACACACACAGAATCTGAGACAGTGGTTAAAGCAAGGTCATCCAGAAAGATGATTGAACGTCCACATGGAAAGTTGGTTTGAGGATAGGCTTTACAAGGGAATGGCTGAGCAATATTTGCTCAGGGCTAATAATTGTGACTATTTAGTGCCTACTATCTGCCTGGCATATGGTAAACTGTGTCATCATTTAACCTTAACAACAGCCCTGGGAAGTAGGCATGTCACCATTTTGCAAATGAGGAAGCTGAGGCTCAGGGATGCCCCCTACCTTGCCCAGGGTCATGCACCAGTAAATGGAGATGGTTTGGCTCTCTGCTCTGTCTCCAGCAGAATCTGGCTTCTCGCTGCCTTATTCCTGCAGCATAGAGAACAGGGGACAGTGCATGAGTCAGAGATCCCAGCTGTTCACAAAGACTGACAAACTTGTTTCTGAGCTCCGTGCCCTTTTTTGTTTCGTTTTGAACATGTATAGTTTTTGTCTGTTTTCCCTGCATCAGTTAATATTTCATCTTTTTTTTTTTTTTTTTTTTTTTGAGATGGAATCTGGCTCTGTCACCCAGGCTGGAGTGCAATGGCACGATCTCAGATCACTGCAACCTCTGCCACCCGGGTTCAAGTGATTCTCCTGCCTCAGCCTCCTGAGTAGCTGGGATTACAGGTGTCCGCCACCACGCCCAGCTAATTTTTAGTCGAGATGGGTTTTCACCATGTTGGCCAGACTGGTCTCAAACTCCTGACCTCAAGTGATCTGCCTGCTCCAGCTTCCCAAAGTGCTGGGATTACAGGCATGAGCCACCATGCCTGGACAGTATTTCATCTGTTTAAGTCTGTTTTGTAATTCTCAGGCCCGCAGCGCTGTCACTGCTCAGCCTCACAGGCTGCACTGTAAACACTCCCCAGCTCCATCTCTCTTCCACAGCAGCCCCAGTTCCCAGGCTGAATTTGCCGGGCCTAAAGCACGGGGGATGGGAAGAGGGGACCTTCCTCAGGAGCGAAGCCCCTCAGCCTCTCAGTTGTTGCAGCAGGAGCTCCTGGGCCCTGGCTCTGGCCACCCAAGGAGGAGGCCTGCCTGGGCAGAGAAGGGGGCTCGGAGAGGTCCTCCGAGCCACCTATTTATGGTTGCCCAGGCTCCTAGGCCTGGCTCTGTCAGCCAGGGCCTGCTCATGGCCCTGGGAGGTGATGGGAGTGGGGGTAGTTTCAGTCTCTGATGAAAGCCGCTGAAACCGGCACCGAGCACACATGAAAAGGACGAAAGAGAAGGCGTAAGGCTGCCTGCCAGGTGGCAGGCGTGATGGGACTTGTCTCCCGCTTGGGGAGATGAAGACAAAAGACAGCGTCATCCCCCAGAATGAGTGACGCTGCCCCTGGAGGGCTGTTCCTGAGCAGGGAACAGGGAAGAATGATGCCTTTGGCCTCCTGAGTTCTGAGCAATATCCCCTGGCTGAGTGGGCTTTTCCCATCAATATTCAGGAGTCTTTGGTGTTGAGAAACCTTGCACGATGTAAGCTGAGAGGTAGCACCATCAATTCCTGTCTAGACTAGATTTTTGGAATCCAGGCTCCCAAGATGAAAAGGTACATTATGAAGATAGGGCATAAATCTACCATGCCAACAAGACCCACATTCACCTCTGATTATTTACACCTTTCTGCCTCCCTCTGGGCATTGCCCGTCCCACTGTAGCCCACTTTCAAGTTTTGACAGGTTCACTTAATGCATTGTGACCTACAGGTAGCCGATTACATATATTTTCATTCCGAGAGACTGTACCCCAGGCCAGTTTCCCCCTCCTGACTCCCTGCAGTTTTACCTTTTTACTTGGCCCTTAAAGACATCACAGATGCTAAGGAAGGGATGGGTGTTGGTCATAAGCACGCAGTGAAACCTGGCTGGGGAGGGTCACCAAGTGTGTATTACTAATTCCATCTCCACCGCACCCTTGGTCGCATGCCCAGCACCATTGTGTGGTGGTTACTCAAGGATGTGGGAAGCCGCCGGAGCAAGGCTGCTGACGCGCCCCATTGCGGAACTGCCAACACGGGTTCCTTGGCAACCAGAGCTCACCATCTGCCCAGGCAACCAGGGAGGGCACAGAGGGCAGTGAGCCTCTGCCAGGATGGACAGCTCTCAGCATTGAAAACTAGCTGTGGGTTCGGCCAATACCGTGGAGCCAATTGTACCTCCCATTCAGCCTCAGGTCCTGCCTTGCCAGCTGTGTATGGACATCTTAACTTGGGTGATCCCTGGACGCTTACAATTTAAGAGCATAAGGGTGGATCAAGTCACTTTCTCTAAGAGGCCTCCATTTCCCTGTCTTTGTCATGAGAAGATTGGACTGCAATAGCCTTTCACGTGCCTGCCAGCACTGTGTGGTAGGATAGAGCGCGTGTGGGCCTTGAAAACCAGAATGTCAGTGTTCATATCTGGCTCTGCTGTGTGACTGCAGGCAGGCCTCTGAGCTTTTTCGCCCTCATTTCTTTGCCTCTAAAATAGCTCTAGATAATGCCTCTTGGCCCCTGGCCCCTGTTATTACCCTCAGTTAACAACAGTGCTAATAACGAGTCACACTTACTGTTGGCTTTCTGTGAGCCAGGCTGTTCTCTAAGGATTTGGTGTATGCTAACTCAGCTCATTTTTTTAAAAATTATACTTTAAGTTCTAGGGTACATGCGCACAATGTGCAGGTTTGTTACATATGCACACTTGTGCCATGTTGGTGTGCTGCACCCATCAACCCGTCAGCACCCATCAATTCGTCATTTACATCAGGTGTAACTCTCAATGCCATCCTTCCCCCCTCCCCCCTCCCCATGATAGGCCCCAGTGTGTCATGTTCCCCTTCCCGAGTCCAAGTGATCTCATTGCTCAGTTCCCACCCATGAGTGAGAACATGCGATGTTTGGTTTTCTGTTCTTGCGAACTCATCTCATTCGTAAGAAAATCTCTGCGGAGCAGAAACTTTCCAGTTTCACTTTCACTGAGAGTGGTCATGTGCCTTCCCAAGGCCACACAGCCAGCAAGTATTATGTCTGGGACTTGAATCCAGTAGTGAGAGCTCAGCTTCTATGGTTCTGTGTCCACGGTTCTCCCTCTGCAAGAGAAACACTATATGTGTCAGGTCCATTTTATTCTCCTTTTCTCTTTCAGCTCAGCACACTCCTTAATTTGGTGTCCAGAGTAACGTCTACCTGCTCTTAATGTTTCCGGCTGGGTGCGGTGGCTCACGCCTGTAATCCCAGCACTTTGGGAGGCCAAGGTAGGCTGATCACCTGAGGTCAGGAGTTCGAGACCAGCCTGGTCAACATGGTGAAACCTTGTCTCTACTAAAAATACAAAGATTAGCCAGGGTTGGTGGCACGCACCTGTAATCCCAACTACTCGGGAGGCTGAGGCAGGGGAAGCGCTTGACCCCAGGAGGTCGAGGTTGCAGTGACCCAAGATGGCACCACTACACTCCAGCCTGGGCGACAGAGCGAGACTCTTTCTAAAAAAAAAAAGTTTTAATAACTCTCCTCATCCCACACAGTCACCTGTGACTCCTGCCTTTTCTCCCAACCCTCTTTACTTCCATATTTCTTAGTGTTCCAGTTAGAGGGAACCACCTGTGCAAATGTCCTGTGGCAAGAGAGGGTACAGAGGGAGGATGAAGAGAGGGAGCAACACAGTGGCTGCCTCCAGGCAGGCTGAGCTTGATGAAGCAATAGGACCCAGACCATCTGAGCTTTGAGTTCTTTCTGCATGCTAACAAAAACGAGAAACTTCTGAAGCATTTTAAGTGAAAGAGTGACACGATCCAGGCTATCTTTTAAAAACCGTTTTCATCCTGCTAGAAGCCTTTCCAGGAGCCAGCAGGGCCTTCCTATTCTGAGCCAAAGTTTTTCTGCCTCATATTCAAGGCCTCTGTCCAGCATCCAATTGGGACATGTGTCTGGGTTGGGGGCAGGGTGAAGGGCTTCCCGGGTGGGTGGATGGGATATGTAGTGAAAGACCCTTTCATTCCAAGTCCACAGGCCTGAGCACCCATCTCCAATGAGCTCTTTCACTCCTAACGCACAGCCCCTCACCTGTTCTCTGCTTTCAAATGGCCCTTTGCCTCCTTCTACAGATCTCTAAACTTTATTTCTTTCCAATGAACCTTGTGAAGTCCTTCTCACCCTTTCTGATGAACTCTGGCCTCTATGTTATCAGAGATTTCTACATCCAGCTATGCTATGCTGACAAAGATGTTTCCTGACCATCTATTAAAAGTGCCAGGTGCTGTGCGAGACGCTGGTGATCAGGACACATAGCTCTGCCTGCAAGGCACTCACAGTCTAATGCTGGGGGCAGAATCAGTCATGTAAGCAGGTGACTATGGCACACCCAGAGGAAGATGCATGGCATGGTGAAGTTCAAAGAAGGGAGAGATGCTTCCGCCGGGTGGGTAGGGGAGGGATGAAGATCAGTATGGTCATGTCATAGCGAAGCCGGGACTGGACTCAGGCCTCATGGGCAGATGGGGACAGTCACACATTTCAGGAAGGGCACTCTAGATGTAGGCAATGGCGGGAGCCAAGGCCACGAGGCAAGGAAAGCACAGCTTTCCACAGGGCTAGGGGAGTTGATTGTATGGGGGGAGGACTCATGGGTGTGGGATCATGAGAGGCAAGCCTGATGAGGTGAGGGACAGGGCCCTTCAGAGAAAAATACCACTCTGGTTTCAATCAGAGCTATCCTGGTATACTAAGCATTTGAGCTCCTACAAGGCAGGGTCTAGCCACTACTCAGCTTATAAACAGGTCAGCGCCTAGAACTGTGATCTGAACAGCGTGGATGCTCAGAGATGCTGAAAGCATTTCATGGGCTCTGCCTCATGTCCCTTTAGGAGGCAGAAGAACTGGGGCTGAGGACTGGTGGTTGGGCGTGGAATGTTCATTTTCTCTGCCTTTCTTCAGGCCATTCCCTTGCTTCTTCCCATCGGTCACTTCCAAATCTCCATCTTCAAGTTCCAACTCAAAAGCTACTCTGCCCTAATGCCTTCTCAGAAACCCAGCTGGAAAGAACTGCTGCTTCTTTGGCACCTGGGAGCTTCCTTAGAACGGTCCCTTGTGTCTCCTGCACCCCTGAGCAATCCCACCCCACTCAGTATGTGTCTGTGCAGCAGCCCATCCCACCTTTCAGAGTGAAAGGTTTTTAAGCATCTCTCAGCACCTCTTCCCTTCCTGACCTCCTCCAGGACCCTAACACAGCAACCACCCCATATTACATGCACAAGAGTGCAAGCTGCCTGAGACGGTCACCTTCAAAAGAGTCCACACTCCTTCCTGGGACCCAGGAGCAGTGTGCAAGAGGTGGTGTGAGGTCATGGGTGGGGCCTGGGACGGCCTCTGGCATGAACTGGGGCTGCACTTACCTGACTCTGTGCCTACTTGGCATCTGCCTGTGCCCTCAGGAAAAGCCTGTATCATGATGGCTGAGTGCTGTTAAGAAGGAGTAAAGCATGCTCTATTCACCTGACTCCCAGCACGGTCAAACCTGCAACCACTGCTCTGAATCACCCAGGAAGGCCCCACTTCTACCTTGTTTTTTTGACCTCTCCTTCGTGTGCATTCAAAGCACCAGGAGCAAGGCCGGGCGTGGTGTCTCACACCTATAATCCCAGCACTTTGGGAGGCTGAGGCGGCCGGATCATGAGGTCAGGAGTTTGAGACCAGCCTGGCCAACATGGTGAAACCCCATCTCTCCTAAAACACAAAAAATTAGCCGGGCATGGTGGTGCGTGCCTGTAGTCCCAACTACTCGGGAGGCTGAGGCAGGAGAATCACTTTTGGACCCAGGAGACAGAGGTTGCAGTGAACTGAGATCATGCCACTGCACTCCAGCCTGGGTGACAGAGCGAGACTCCATCTCAAAAAAACAAAACAAAACAAAAAAACACAGGCACCAGGAGCCAAAAATATAGATGCCAGGGTGCTGGAAGAGTTTAGTGGGGATGTGAGCAGAGGGAACCTCTTTCTTGGTAGGATTTTGGGGTACATAGTTTTTTTCCTCTGAGGCAGATTCTCTTCACTCCAGATTGGGTGCCGTGAGTCATAGGAAGGCATCTCTCTCTCTGATGACTTACAAACGTCTCAACTCATTCTTTGCTTCTCAAAATTGGGGTGAGCTATCAAACGGCTTTATAGGGTATTCATCGAGCATCTCTGTGTAGCCAGGGGTGTTGTTGAGGCTTTAGGGTTTACCACAGGATTACAGCCCCAGCCTACCATCCAAGCTTCAACTCCAAGTGCACCTGCCATGCCTCAGTGCCCTGGACAAGGCCCGCAGCAGCCACGTGGGGCTGCTATCTTTTCTCACTCTGCGTACAAAGTCCCACTACCAGCCAGGTTCTACTCAAGCTGTTCCCTCCACCTGGAATCCTCTTCCACCCCCTCCATCTGCTTATTAAATCCCCATTATCCTACTTATTCTAAGGAATCCTGCCTATCCTCTCGTAAGGCCCAGCTCTAAGTTAACTGTCACCGGGAGACCATACAGTTTCTCCCAGTCAGAACTCTACTGCCCCCACCACCTCTCTCATGGCAGAGTTCTGTGTCCCCTCCAGGCATCGTCTGGCGTCTCTAGTAAAGACTCTTTCACATACAGATGACTTTTCAGTGCTGTGAAGACAGACACCAATACCCCAGAGATGAGGAGACCCAAGTGCTGGTCTAGTCTGAACCTTGGACCCAAGGTCTTCATCTTTAGCCTGTTTTCCCATCTGCGGACGAGAGGCTTGTCCACAGTAGGATTCCCAATCTGGATTCTGCCTAATCCTGTCTCCTGGAGCGCCTGTTCAAAATACACCAGGTCCTCTCCCAGGCTGATGAAAGTAGACTCTCAGAGCGTAGAGCTTTCGATCTATATTTTTAAAAAGCTTCCCAGCTGGGCGTGGTGGCTCATGCCTATAATCCAAGCACTTTGGGAGGCTGAGGCGGGCGGATCACCTGAGGTCAGGAGTTCAAGACCAGCCTAGCCAACATAGACAAACCCCATCTGTACTAAAACACATAAAATATTAACCGGGTATGGTGGCACATGCCTGTACTCCCAGCTACTCGGGAGGCTGAGACGGGAGAATCGCTTAAACCCGGGAGGCAGAGGTTGCGGTGAGCTGAGATCGTGCCATTGCACTCCAGCCTGGGAAACAAGAGCGAAACCCCTGTCTCAAAAAAAAAAAAAAAAAAAAAAAAAAAA
>NW_016805666.1:7501160-7556540 GCF_001698545.2 Rhinopithecus bieti
AAAACTTTGGGAGGCTGAGACGGGCGGATCACGAGGTCAGGAGATCGAGACCATCCTGGCTAACATGGTGAAACCCCGTCTCTACTAAAAAACACAAAAAACTAGCCGGGCGAGGTGGCGGGCGCCTGTAGTCCCAGCTACTCGGGAGGCTGAGGCAGGAGAATGGCGTAAACCCAGGAGACGGAGCTTGCAGTGAGCTGAGATCTGGCCACTGCAGTCCAGCCTGGGTGACAGAGCGAGACTCCGTCTCAAAAAAAAAGAAATCTTCCCAGGCAACTTGTACGTAGTCTGCCTGGTGCTCCTTTCAGGACTAGGGGTAGCACCTAGAGGGTTCCTAAAATCCTACAAGAATCCTGTGGTTCTTTGAATGATCTTTTCTCTGCTTCATTTGATGCTCCCTGGAATAAACTACATCAAAAGCACCACCGTGAGTACAACTTCCATGCTTGAGTGAGAAAACCCTGGGTCATGACTAGGTCTCATGTCTCTCAAAGGTCTACTGTGTTTTGTGGAAATTTCGGATGGTTGGAAACACATAATGATAACCAACCCATTTGTATTAGTCAGCTTGGGTTGACCTAACAAAACACCACAGACCAGGTGGCTTAAAAACCAGAAATTTATTGCTCACAGTTCTGAAGCCTGAGATGTCCAAGATCAAGGTGCTGGTCAATTTGGTAATGAGTGAAGCCTTCCTTCCTGGCTTGCAGCCGGTGGCCTTCTTACTGTATCCCAACTGGGAAGAAAGAGAGCTCTGCTATTTCTTCTCCACCTTATATGGCCCCAGCCCTATCAGATTAGGGCTCCACCCTTCCGACCTCATTTAACCTTTATCACCACCTCCTCACAAGCGCTATCTCGGAAGACAGGCACACTGGAGGTTTGGGCTTCAATGTAAGTTTTAGGGAAGCACAAACTCAGTCCGTAATAACTCTATGCCTGAGGCTTTAGAGAAAGTCAAGCCGACCTAACAGGCAAATTGGTGTCCAGATAAATTCAATTACCTATTTTCCCCAATAAGTTCTTGATTGAGACTCACAGTTCAGGAAGGCAGTGGCTGCTTCCTCCCCATGGTGGTGCAGGCTCCACGTGGCACTCGGTGTGCCCTCCTGGGATGCTTTTGGACAGGTTTCGGTGTGCTTCTGGCTTGTTCCTATCTATTTCTCCAGCTGGATTTCCAACTGTTCTGCCAGTCCTATGACCACTCCCATTTCTTGCAAATGAAATGTCTTTTCTACCTGAGTCAGTTAGCATGGGTTTCTACTGCTTGCAACTCAGGCCTTGCTGACACATACATCATGCAAGGAATGATTGAAGGAGCTGCAAGCATTTAATCTGAAGCAGGAAAGTCTCCAGGAATTGCCCACTTATCTACAGATACCTGAAGGGCTATTGTAAGAGAAACAGGCTGCTTCTCTGTGGCTTCAGAAGGCAATGCTGGACCCACAAGGAGCGCTTTGGGGAGAACTATTTCAACTCAACACAAGACAGAAGCTTCAGAACTAGTCCTCCAGAACATGGTGCTGAGGGATGAAGTGAGCTTGCTCCTGTCACTGTGTAGGAGTAGTGGATGCTGGACCTTTTTGTCAAGGATGCTGTATAGAAACGGTCTGTTTTGACACACAGACCAATAGAACAGAGTAGAGATCTCAGAAATAAGACCACACATCTACAACCATCTGATCTTCAACAAACCTGACAAAGACAAACAATGGGGAAAGGATTCCCTATTTCATAAATGGTGCTGGGAAAACTGGCTAGCCATATTCAGTAAACTGAAACTGGACCCCTTCCTTACACCTTATACAAAAATTAGCTCAGGATGGATTAAAGACTTAAATGTAAAACCCAAAACCATAAAAACCCTAAAAGAAAATCCAGGCAGTACCATTCAGGACATAGGCATGGGCAAAGATTTTATGATGAAATAAAAGCAATTGCAAAAAAAGCAAAAATTGACAAATAGCATCTAATTAAACTAAAGAGCTTTTGCACAGCAAAAGAAACTATCATCAAGAGTGAACAGGCAACCTACAGAATGAAAGAAAATTTTTGCAATCTACCCATCTGACAAAGGTCTAATATCCAGAATCTACAAGGAACTTAAAAAAATTTTACAAGGAAAAAAACAATAAAAAAGTGGGCCAAGGACATGAATAGACACTTCTCAAAATAAAACATTTATGCAGCCAACAAACATATGAAAAAAAGCTCAACATCACTGATCATTAGAGAAATGCAAATCAAAACCACAATGAGGTACCATCTCATGCCAGTCAGAATGGCAATTACTAAAAGTTAAGAAACCACAGATGCTGGCAAGGCCGTGGAGAATTAGGAACACTTTGACACTGTTGGTGGGAATGTAAATCAGTTCAACCATTGTGGAAGACAGTGTGGTGATTCCTCAAGGATCTGGAACCAGAAATATCATTTGACCCAGCAATTCCATTACTGGGTATATACCCAAAGTAATATAAATCATTCTATTATAAAGATACATGCACACATATGTTTATTGCCATACTATTCATAATAGCAAAGACATGGAATCAACCCAAATGGCCAACAATGACAGATTGGATAAAGAAAATGTGGTACATATACACCATGGAATACTATGCAGCTGTAAAAAGGAATGAGGTCACGTCCTTTGCAGGGACATGAAGCTGGAAGCGATCATTCTCAGAAAACTAACACAGGAACAGAAAACCAAACACTGCATATTCTCACTCATAAGTGGGAGCTGAACAATGAGATCACATGGAGAGAGGGAGGGAAACAACACACAGCAGGGCCTGTGGGGAGTGGGGAGGGAAAACATCACGATAAATAGCTACTGCATGTGGGGCTTAAAACCTAGGTGATGAGTTGATGGGTGCAGCAAACCACCATGGCACGTGTTTACCTATGTAACAAACACGTTCTGCACGTGTCCCAGAACTTAAAATAAAATAAAATTTTAAAAAAGAAAGGATCTGTTTCCTTGATGAAGATGTCTCTGCTTTTAAGATGTATCTGCATTTTGAATTACATTTCAGTACAATTCACACACAAAATCTCCACTACAGGAAAGGAAAGGGAAGAGAAGGGAAGGGAACCATCTAATCTTTTGCTTATTGATTTTTGTAGTAGCAATTTTATGATTATGAGAAGAAATTGTGAACCATGTGTAATGGAGAAAATTTGGTTACTAGAGGAAAACACGAAGTGGAAAATAAATACCACCTATAACCTACCACACATTTTGGCAAAAGTATTTCCAGTCCAGTCTTTTTATATCAATTGGATATGTACTTTTTGGTAACAGCTTTATTGAAATATAATTCACATACCACACAATTCACTGATTTCAATTGTACAACTCAATGGCTTTTACTATATTCACAGAGTTGTGCAACCAACCATTACTACAATACAATTTCAAATATATTCCCCACCCTCTCAAAGAAACCTCCATTCCCTGTCGCTGTCACCCCTTACTTCCCTCATCTCCTCCATCTCCAGCCCCAGGAAACCAAGAATCTACTTTGGGCTTGTATGGATTCGCCTATTCTGGATATTTCATATAAATTGAATCATATAATATGTGGGGTTTTTTGGAACCAGCTTCTTTTACTTAGTATAATATTTTCAAGGTTTATTTGTGTTGTAACATGAGTCCGCACCTCCTTTGTATTGCTGAGTAATATTCTAGTGTTTGGGTATAACACAATTTTTAATCCACTCATCACTTGATAGACATTTGGGACATTTGGGTTGTTTCCACTTTTTGGCTATTATGAATAATGTTACTATGAACTTTTGTGCACAGATTTTTGCATGGGTGTATGTTTTCATTTCTCTGGGTTATATACCTAGAAATAGAATAGAACGGACTTACGTGGTAACTCTGCGTTTAACCTTTTGAGGAATTGCCAGACTGTTTTCCAAAGTCTCTCCACTATTGTACATTCCCACCAGCAGCGTTAGAGAATTCTGATTTCTCCACACCCTCACCAACAATTTTTATTATTTGTCTTTTTTATGATAGCCATCTAGTGTTATATAATTTCATTGCGGTTTTTATTTGCATTTCCCTGATAGCTCATGACTCATCTTTTCATGTGTTTATTGATCATTGTATATAGTCTTTGGAGAAATAGCTTTCAGACCTTTTGCCTTTCTTTAAAAAAAAAAAAAAAGAGAGAGAGAGAGAAAGGGTCTCTCTGTTGCTCAGGCTGGAGAGCAATGGTACTATCATAGCTCACAGTAACCTCAAACACCTAGGCTCAAGCGATCCTTCCACTTTAGCCTTCAGAGTAACTGGAACTATAGGCATGCAACAACATTCCTGCCTAAAAAGAAATTGATGAGGACTCCTGGGCTCAAGCAATTCTCCCGCCTCAGCCTCCCAAAGGGCTGGGATTACAGGTGTGAGCCACTGCACCCAGTCTTTTGCCCGTTTTCAGATTGTGTTCATTGTCTTTTTATTGTTGAGTTTTAAGAGTTATTTATATATTCTAGATACAAACCCCTTATCAGATATACAGTTTGCAAAATTTTTCTCCCATTCTTTTGGCTGTCTGTTATACTTTCTTGGTGGTGTTCTTAGAAACACAAATATTTTTAGTATCAATGAAATCCAACTTAACTATTTTTTTCTTTTGTTGCTCATGCTTTTGGAGTGATATCTTAGAAACCATTGCCTAATGCTAGGTCATTAAGATTTATCCCATCTTTTCTTTTAGGGGTTTTCATAATTTTAGCTTTACATTTGAGTCTTTGATCCATTTTAATTTAATTTTTGTGAAAGGCATGAGGAATGGGAAAATTTATCCCATGCCTCTCTCCTAGCTTCTGGCAGTTCTTGGCTTTTCTTGTAAATAAATCTTTCCAATCTCTGCCTCTGGCTTCACGTGGCTGTCTCCTGTGTATGTTTCTGTGTCTTCTCTTTTTCTGTCTCCATATCAGGATTTAAGGCCCACTCTAAATTCAGGATGATCTCATCTCATGATCTTTAACTTAATGACATCTGCAAAGACCCAACTTCCAAATAAAGTCACATTCACAGGTCCTAGGGGTTGGTACTTGGACGTATCTTTGGGGGGCAACACTCACACCTGTCCGGGGACTTCCTATGAGGATGGGTGAGGAGAAGATCTGTTACTTACTCACTCATCTGCTCGCTCCTCCAAAGGTCATAGGAGGATCCAGGGATATAATAATAAATTGGAGAGGATCCTTGCCCTGGAGAATATCACTATTTGGAAGGGCTTTGGGACATGAATAACAGAAACACAAAGAAAGGGATGGTGAGAGCCATACGATTCGGAAGCTGCAGGACTAATGGAAGCAGACCAGAGAAGGAAGGGCTTTCAGAGCAGAGGCTGACATTGTCAGCAAAGGCAGGGGCTAGAGAGCAAAAATAGGTCAGGAATCCTTGCAACGGAGTTTGGCAGGAGTGTGGGGGGTGTGGGGGAGAGAGAGAGACAAAGATAGAGAAGCAGTCACCCAGAAAACTCAGGCTCCAACTGCCATAGTTTCTTTGAGGATATGTGAGAGTGGGCTGGGGCATTTGCAGACCACTTATTCATACCTTCAGCAGCTTCCAAAACTGACCTGGTAGTCTAGAACTCCAGGTAGGGATCACCTTGAACTGAACCTGCAGCTAGAAGATGTGGGCTGACTATGAACTCCACATACCTTCACAGGTGATGTTGTATGAACCCAGAACCAGTGGAGTTCCCCAATCCAGGCTCATACTAAAGCTAGTTCTGATCATCTCACTTCCTCATTTGGCAAGAAAATGCCTCTGTCGCCAACCAGTTGCTGAGCTTCATGTCTTTCATGCAAATTTTGCTACAAAATCCTGTCACAACAAACAGAACTGAGTTGCTCCTTGGAGCTCCATGAATGCAGATGGCAGGACTGTCTTACTTTTTGAGGTAGCAGTCATGGCAGTTGTCATGGGGTAGTATTGCTGCTCCAGAGCCCTGTGGCCAGGGTCCTGCTGAGGGCTCCACACAGAGGGGACAGGGTGGTATGTAGACAGAAGGCTCTCACTGACTGGATCTTGGGACCCTTGAGATTCTGAGCCCAAGAGGTGACACCCCACCGCATTGGACCTTATCCACAGCCTCTCCCATGAAGAACAAAGGCTGGGGGCAAAGAGGAAAACAGATTAACAGCATAAAAGCTCCCTGGGTCTTCAGCCAGGAACAGCAAGTTCCATACAAATTTACACACATGTGGCAGAAGCGTAACAATAAACAGTTGTGTTGGGCTAGCTGCACCACTTCTGCCATGGAAGAACAAGCTCGGGAGCCAATCTCCTGGGAGGAGCTCTCTTTGGTGGAAATTTGGACACACAGGAAGAGCACATACTGGTGGGGCCTTGCTCCCTGCAGCACCATCTGGGTGAAAAGGAGGTCAGCATATGCAGTTTGGAGGCATGAAGTCACAGCATGCAATATGCAGGACTTTCCTCTCCTAAGCAACAGTTTTCCCAGGTTCAAAATAAGCAGCATGATGTCCTCTGCCCACCCACCCCCTCCTTTTCTTGTAGTGTCCCTTATCTCACTTAACAAAGTGTGGGCTCTCACCAAGCCAGAAAGCCTTCCTGAAACAGGTAGAGAGAGAGCACTGCTCCCCACCCCTCACATCCTCCCTACACTTTCCCCCACCCTCTGCGCCAAGTCACGTAGGGAGAGCGGTTCCCAGGGCAAGCCTCATGTGCCAAAAAGAGTCTGTGTTCTGCCTGTGGGAGGATTGAGAACCACAGTGGGCTAAAGCCAGGAGACTTGGTGTCGAGTTCTAGCTCTGCCACTAACATGCTCAGTGGGTTGGAGCATGTCACTTAGTATCACCATGCCACAGTTTTCTCTCTGTAAAACAATCCAGGATAGTAAAGTACTTCAGTGTTGCAGAGAGCCTTAGAGATTTAGTCCAGGAGTTGATAAAATACAGTCCATTAGCCAATCTTGTTCATCACTTGTCTTTGTAAAGAAAGTTTTATTAGAACACAACCACGCCCCTCCATTTACAACCCATCTATGGCTGCTTTCATGCTACAATGGTGGCTTTGGATAGTTGAGAGAGATACTGACCATGCAGTCTACAAGCCTAAAATATTATATTTGGCTCTTTATATAAAAAGTTTGCCAACGACTGCTGTAGGCCAACATCATCATGTTAACAACACAGAAAGAGAGGCATGGGCAGATTAAGGGATTTGTCAAACTCATAGAGCAAGTCAGGGCAGAGGCTCCCTGGGACAGCCTGGCACTCCTGATTTACATTGACTAAAAATTCTCACCTGGTCTAAAACTCTCCATCTGATTCTAGGTAGAAACTGTGTTGGGGAGAAAGGTTGTGGGGATAGAGGAGCTGGTTCCATGAAAGAAGTCTATGCAGTTGGGGCAGAACCCTGAGACTTCTGCAGCAGGGACAGTTCTGTTGAGTTCTGCATGGTCAGTGTGAGGCTACCACACCTCAGGGCTGCTGAGCCTAAGAGAGGAGCCAAATGGCTCTCTTGATAGGAAATGGGGCTTCGGGTTGGAATCAGATGAGAGCTGGCCTCTGAGGACATTTTAACCACAGGTCACAGCTCTTGGTAAACTTTAGTTGGCTTTTGAACCACCGGGAGACATTTTTTCTTGCCTCTTTACTTACTGGCTACTTCCTCCTTCTAGCATTTATTAATCTGACTGGTTAACCATTGAACCCAACTCAGTCTCCTCTTGTTTCAAATCTTGTTCTCCCTGTTGGCTTCAGAAAAGAGTTCACACTAAACAAACCTACTTTTCTTCTCTTTCTTTTCACAGCCAGAGCCAAGTGATAAAGGAGGTGGGGTCAGGGGTGCTATGTTTACTATAAAAGACACACCCCAAACCTGAGCCCTGGGATGGGAGAGGGCCCTTCTGATGCAGACCAGCCATTTTCAGAAAGAAATGTATCAGCTGCAACAGACACAAGGCAAAAGCAACTTAACTAATTGGCATGCAGGCACAATTTAGAGAAGAGATTTACATAAGCCTTAATTTTTCTGATTTCTCCATCATTGTATAAAGTATCATATTTTCTGCTTCTTAACACAATTGCTATTTGCTTTAAATCCACCAGTTAAATGGGCAGTGGCTTAGAAAAGGAGAATTATGAGAATGGAGGAGGGAAGACAGCCGAGGCTGTGGGAAGGGAGAAGAGAAAGGGGCTGGGGCAATGTATGGGAAGAGCCTTCTGAACAGAAGGGCCTCGGAGCCTGACATCAGCCCTGTCACCACTTTCCTGTGAATTGTTAGGGTCTGCTAGAATGTAAGCTCCATGAGGGCAGGATTTTATTTGTTCACTGCTGTATCCCCAGCACCTAGAATAGTGTCTGACATGGAGTAGGTGCTCAGATGTGTATTTGTTGAATGAACGAACACTGTCTTTCAGCAGGGAATTGAGGCCCCGCAGTGACTCATGCGTTGTCTTTGTCCAAACGTATTCAGAAGCTCCTCTTGAATTGGGACAGAAGTCACCATAAAACTTCATGAAGGACAAGAGGGACTCTCTCTCTGCTAAACCATGAAGATAGCTGCAGAAAAATCTCACCCCCAAGGATAGTATTTCCACTAAACACCCAGGGTGATCCAGACAGTGCCCCACACAGCCCTGTCATTGTGAGTTTCTCCCTCTCATTCAAAGGGACCATATGTACACAATGGGCATTTACACCTTATTCTAATAATGCCTACTGGTTAGTGAACACTATTTTGTGTCAGGCATTTCACAAATATTTTCTCATTTAGTCTTCATGGTAATGTTGCTAGGTAGGTATTATTACCCCCATTTTACAGATGAGAAAATGAGAAGTCACTGATATGGTTTGGCTGTGTCCCCACCCAAATCTCATCTTGAATTATGGTTCCCATGATCCCCACATGTGGTGGGAGGGACCCAGTAGGAGGTAATTTAATCATAGGAGTGGTTACCTCCATGCTGTTCTCGTGATACGGAGTGAGTTCTCATGAGATCTGATGGTTTTATAAGGGGCTTTTTCCCTTTTGGTTGGCATTTCTCCTTCCTGCCACCATGTGAAGGATGTGTTTGCTTTCTCTTCTGCCATGATTGTAAGTTTCCTGAGGCCTCCTCAGCCATGCTGAGCTGTGAGTCAATTAAACCTCTTTCCTTTATAACATACCCAGTCTTGGGTATGACTTTATCAGCAGTGTGAGAACAGGCTAATACAGTTACTGAATTTGCTTATGGTCACACAGAGTTCTGATCTGTCCTAGGCTTGTCTGACCCTATAGACAGTGCTCCTTCCACCAACCACACATTCTGCCGCTAACTAGCTCTGTAGCCTTGGGCAAGTCTTCTCTTGGGACTCAATGTTTGTGTTCTCAACTGTGGGAAGCTGAGCGAGCGATGCTGTTTAGAAAGTTTTCCACCTGTGTGTCTGTGAACAGGTGATTTCATTCCTTTGCAGGCTATAGCTTCATTTTGCTTTTGGAAGTTGAAATAACAACACCCTTTACTAAGAGTAGCTGAAAATCTTTTCTGTTCCCTCAGTTTGGTGATACTTTGAGGCAGAGGCACTCTGCTAAGTCCCAGCTTTGCTACCTTTTATATAGTAAAGAGTAGCCCAGTTTTAAATCTTAGCCCCAGCCTAAGCGGGGCTCCCCCCACTGTCCTTGCTGCCCTGGTTGTAGGTCTTTGCAAGGGTTCCAAATTCTTTTCCATTTGTTCTGTGCAATAGTAAAAGTAAGCAGACCCCTTCCAGGAGTCTGTGCTCAGGGCAGCATGCTGACGCGGCTTGCCTGTGCTCTGAGACTGGTTTCTTCAGAGAGCCTCTCTGGCACCGGCAAACATGTTTCCTTCTAAAGCTGAGGTGGTGAGGAGAGAAGATGGAAGAGAGGTAGCTTTTGGAAGGCGAAAAGGAAGAACCCTGGGAAGACAGCAGTGTTCACGGTGGGGCCAGGAGTCTTAATTCACTTGTTGCTCCACTGAGGAGCTAGGGGCAGTTCAGATTCTTAGCACTAGAAAGGACCCTAGTGATAATTAAATGCATAGTCTCAGGTTTTTCTAGCTGCAGAATCTGTAAAACAGAAAAGTTCCATTCTGGTTAAATCCAGAGGAGTGGGGTGGCAGTTGTCTTCTCCCTTCTCCCCCAACCTGTCCTGGCCACCTAACAGGTGGTCTCCAGGGCTTCCACAGAGCACAGCTGGAAATGATTCTAATATAACCACAACTCCTCCAATTTTCCACCCAGAGTCCTATAAAGGGAACCATTTACCAAGCTTGATCACTGGTGGCGGCCCTGGAGCTCACATTCAGAACACAGCCGCTGACTCGGTAAAGCCAATAAGGTGGTTAGGAAAAGGGTCAAAGGTTGTGCTGGCCCAGGCAGGATAATGAAAAAGCATGTGCAGTTATGTCAACATCAACCTTTTTGCTTGGGTAGCCCTGAGAGCAGGCCACACTGAGAGCAAGGCAACTTGTGACGCCACTGCTTTGCCAGCTTTTGAACCTCTGAATCCATCCTCTTGCCATGGCTTCCTGCTCTCCCCGTGCCTCACACCTTCACCTTACTGTATCTGCCAAGAAGCCTCATCCAGTGCTCTTGTTTCTTGGTTTCCCCATTTTCTCTAAATCTATAGCTCTCTCCTAGTTCATTTCTTTTCATATCACCCCAAACTCTGGGATCCATCTCCAACCAATCTCTAACCAATGTTCCCCAACTCTGCCACCCTCAGACAGTGACTATCTATGTGCTGATGACTCAAGCCCTGCCCTTTCTCCCGTTTCTTTTTTCTTTCTTTCTTTTTCTTTTCTTTTCTTTTCTTTCTTTCTTTTTTTTTTTTTTTTTTTTTTTTTTTTTTTTTTTTTTTTTTGAGACAGGGTCTTGCTCTGTCACCCAGGCTGGAGAGCAGTGGCATGATCATAGCTCACTGCAGCCTCAACCTCCGGGGCTCAAGCAATCCTGCCTCAACCTCCAGAGTAGCTGGGATCACAGGCACACACCATCAAACCCAGCTAAATTTTGAATTTTTTTTGTAGAGACAGGGTCTCACCATGTTGCCCAAGCTGGTCTCAAACTCCTGGGTTTAGGCAATCCTCCCACCTCAGTCTTCCAAAGTACTGGGATTACAGGTGTGAGCCACCACACCTGGCCCTTTTCTCCTACGTTTCTAATGTAAATCGTAACCAAATGCTGAGTGGGATCGGCCAATAGGTGAAAACAACAGGCCAGCATTCTCCAAGCCTAAAGAGGGAGGCCACTAATCAAGCACAGTATATATTTCTCAAGCCTGACTGCACATCAGAATCACTTAGAGAACTTTTACACCACTAAGAAGGCTGAGCTCCACCACAGAGCAATAAAGCCAGAGTCCATAGGGGTGAAGACCAAGCACTATACTTTGAAAATAAACTTTCCATTTTAATTATAATATGCATGAGATAATTACATTAAAACCTTGGCAAATTCTCACAACGTGAATATCCACATGTAACTACCACCTAGATCGAGAAGAAAAAAAAAAAAGCTCTACCAGCAGCACAAAGCCCCCCTCAAGTTCCTTTAGGTCTTCTCCTTCCTCCCCAGGATAGTAATACTCTCCTGATTTCTAACATCACACATTTGTTTTGCCTCTTTTGATATTTTAGAAATGCAGCCATAGAGTATGTACTCTTTGTGTCTGACTTCTTTGATTCACTATTTTATTTTTAAGATTCATTCATGGGCCTGGTGCAGTGGCTCATGCCTGCAATCCCAGCACTTTGGGAGGCTGAGGCGGGCAGATCACCTGAGGTCAGGAGTTCAAGACCAGCCTGGTCAACATGGCAAAATCCCGTCTCTACTAAAAATGCAAAAATTGGCTGGGCATGATGGCATGCACCTGTAATCCTAGCTACTCGGGAGGCAGAGGCAGGAGAATCGCTTGAACCCAGGAGGCGGAGGTTGTAGTGGGCAAAGATCGTGTCACTGCACTCCAGTCTGGGCAATAGAGTGAGACTCTGTCCAAAAAAAAAAAAAAAAAGTTCATTCATGTTGTTCTGGGTCGCTGTTGTTCATTTCTTGTCATTGCTGTACAGTATTCCATTGTCTGCTTGCTATGGTCTGAATGTTTGTGTCCCACCCAAATTTCATACTTTGAAATCTAATCTCCAATAGTATTAAGTGGTGGGGGCTTTAGGAAGAGAATGGGTTATAAAGGCTCTCCTGTGTGAGGACACAGCAATAGGGTGCCATCTATGATGAACAGACCCTTACCAGACACCAAATCTATTGATGCTTACATCTTAGACTACCTAGCCTCTAGAACCATGAGCCATAAATTCTGTTGTTTGTGAATTACCCAGTTAAGGTATTCAGCAGCCTGAACAGATTAAGACACTGACTATGCATACACGGCATATAACTATTCTATCAATACACATGGATTGTTTGCATTTTTTAGATCTTACAAATAATGTGTGTATGTGTATTTTGTTTTGTTTTGTTTTGTTTTGGACACAGGATCTCTCTGTTGCCCATACTGGAGTGCTGCAACACAATCATAGCTCATTGCAACTTCGAACTTCTAGGCTCAAGGGATCCTACTACCTCAGCCTCCCAAGTAGCTAGGACTACAGGTGCATACCACCACACCCAGATAATTAAAAAAAACTTTTTTGTGTGTGTCGAGATGTGGGTCTCACTATGATGCCCAGGCTGGTTTCAAACTCCTGGCCTCAAGCAATACTCCCGTCTTGGCCTCCCAAGGTGCTGGGATTACAGGCATGAACTAGGGCACTTGGCCAAACAGTGTGGTTTTTGAACATACGTATACATTTTTCTTGACACAGGCACGTATGTGTTTCTGTTTACTGTATATACCTAGGAGTGGAATTGCTAAGATAGGCAAATGTTTAGTTTTAAAGGATAACACCAGTTTCTAAAGTAGTTGTACCACAATGGAGTTCTGCAAAAGCTTCCCAGGTGATTTTAATGGGTGTCAAGAGTTGAAAATCCCATCTAAGACTTACTAAGGGGTGACAAAACCAGCCCCATTTTCAACCCTTACTTTGAAACATTTCCCACTATTATCAAAAGATTGGGGATGGGAACAAGGAAGGGCATCACTGGGGAGAGGTTTGTTCTCTGCCTTGTTGGGAATAAGTATACCGGGATTTCTGTCTCTCTGCACATTGACCTCCCTTCCTCGGAACACCCCTCTTCCACTGTGTCTATGGGTGAATTCTTGGGCATTTTTCAAGGTGCAACTCAGTGTCCCCCTTTCAGAAAGTCCTTCCCTACCTTATAGGCAGAATCACCTCACCCCTGGCAAAGCGACCAGTCCACTGTGAGGTTCATTATTCTAGTGTATCCCATCCCATGGGGTCTTCACCTTATGTGTGCATCCTCATTTAGACCACAGCTACCTAAACATAAGCAGGGCCATGTCCTATGTGTCTTTTATTCTTCAAACTTAGCACAGTCCCTCTATAAAAAGTGCTCAATAAATGCTTATTGTGACAGAAAATTCATAATGTGACTAAAACATGAATTAAAAAATGCTTCAGATTACCAGCTGTGAAGAAAGGATTGAGTCTTGTTCTGATTATGCAGTATACAACAGACCATCCCAAATGCGGTTTTATACAACAATGGATTATCATCCTCACCAGCCTGTGGGCTGAGTGGGTTCAGTTCCTATGTGGTTCCTGACTGGGGTCTGGTTACAGTCAGCTGGAGGCCGGGATGGGATCATCTGAAGACTCAGCTGGACTGGGGGTGAAAGATGGCCTCTTCCCCCACATGCATGGGTCACGGTAACAATGGCTGGAAGAACTGGGGCCTGGATAGGTGGCCCTCTCCATATGACTCATTTAAGAGTCCTCACACCATGAGAGTCTCAGACTTCTTACATGACAGTGGTTTTCCTCAAACAAGCCTTCCCAAAGACCCAGGCCACCCTGCAAGGCTTCCTACGACCTGCTCAGAAGTCACACAGCATCACGTGTGCAGCATGCTAGTGGCCAAAAGCAAGTCACAGAGCAGGGCAGATTCAGGAGGAGGAGACTTCACAAGGACATGGACCCAGGTCCAATGAGAAACTGACATCAGGAAAGACAAGGGAAACTTCATGACTCTAAGCATTACCGAAAGCAACACAGGGCAAAAATGAAAACATAAAATACATACGTTTAAATAAAATACCTTAAAAGATGTTACTAGGGCTTAGGGCCTCAGATGTGCATCACATTCCACATACTGTCAGGATAAACCTATAACACTTCGGGGCAAACAAACATTTGTGAGTCTCTACAGAAGACAAGAAGCACAGAGTTTTAGAGAATGGCCCAGATCACGCCAGGGAACCCATAGGAAGCATTGCTTGTTGAGGAGGCGGCACTTTGAGCATTTGTGTAGAGTCGTATGCAGGTTTTGCTTCAGATCCCGCCTCTTGACATTTGGACAGCTACCAGGACTGAATGAAAGGTACTGGGAGTTAAAAGACAGGCCAGGAAAACAACAGCTCACAGGTAAGAATGTTCGACACAGTTGTTTATAGCAAACGAAAAAGAACCTCAGTGTCCAACAGTAGAGGACTTGTTACAAGCTGTTACGCTCTTATACAGTGGAAAATTATGCATTTGATACTGCTTAATGAATTTTAATGGCAAAGTGTACAACAAACCATTAGGTGAAAAAGGAGTTAATATACAAAAGTTTGCATGAAATATTCCAATTATGTTCAAATATGTGCATGCATAGAGAAAAGGCTAAAAGGTTATATATCTTAATTTCAACAGTAGATACATCTGTCCACATAGCAGAATTATTAAAATGTTTTAACGTGTTTTACTTTGTGCTTTTTGTATTATACAAGTTCCACAACGTGAGCACATATAATTTTCATAATCAGAAAATAAAATTAGAAGTGAGATGAAGCTCCAGGGGGAAGTTGGGGCTGCATCATGGCCCCAAGGCACCCCCAAAAGGCTTTTATCCTGGAGCTGCTAGGGATCAATATATTATCTCTTGTAGATACGAGGCCTTATCAGTTCCTACCTTAGATCAATACTGAGTGCTCTCATGTAAGTTTCTTTTTTTTTTTTTTGAGACGGAGTCTGGCTCTGTCGCCCAGGCTGGAGTGCAGTGGCCGGATCTCAGCTCACTGCAAGCTCCGCCTCCCGGGTTCACGCCATTCTCCTGCCTCAGCCTCCCGAGTAGCTGGGACTACAGGCGCCCGCCACCTCGCCCAGCTAGTTTTTTTTGTGTGTATTTTTTAGTAGAGACGGGGCTTCACCATGTTAGCCAGGACGGTCTCGATCTCTGGACCTCGTGATCCGCCCGTCTCGGCCTCCCAAAGTGCCGGGACCACAGGCTTGAGACACCGCGCCCAAGTTTCTTAACTTCTCCAAACTCTGGTTATCTAGTCCATCAAACTCGGGAGCTGGACAGTAGGATTAAATCTTTAGAACTTCAGAATTTACAAGCACTTTCTCTTATCCTATTCCTCTTCACAATAGCCGGATGGCAGATTCAAGGCAAGTCTTATCACTGTTTGGCCTATAGGAAAACAAGCTCAGCAAAGTCAGGTCAGTAACCCAGGGTCACACAGATGTTAGGCAGCGGTGAGCATTCAAAACCAGGGCTTTGGGCTTTACTCCAGGGGATCTGACTGGCAACTCAGGGTCCTTTCCTAGATCAACTGTCAACTCCCATCCTGTCATAAAACGCCAGCCAAGATTTCCGGCTTCTGAGGTCACATATCCTAGGACTAATCTCTCTCTCTTGTTTCCGTATTCCAAGGATCTTAAAGGCAGCTCTAATGTCTCCTTTGAGTCGTCTCCAGTTCTGTCTGCTCCTGCTCAAATGACACTGTGTGGGGGCCACATGCCATTTTAGAATCCCAGAATCAGAATTGGAAAAGATCTTTAAAGGTCGTCTGTCCTAAGAAGTCCCTGTCAGTCTTTTACAGAAAGTCTCTCATGTGAAAAAGTCCCTTGACAATGCTCCTAAGGGGGTCCTGGGCCCAGGGCCAGGGCAATAAAGTGCCCTTTCCTCTACCGAGCGGGGGACATACACCAGGTGACCTTAATTCAAAGAGGGAATGTTTGGGGCTGCAAAGTTGGAGGCCGAGGGACGCAGGCCTTTTCACAGGGACGTTGTGCACAATGGAAAGATCTGAAAGTTCCAAAGGGAAGGAAAACCAGAAAGGCCAAGACAACTCACACACACAGAAAGCCAGCTTAGAACAAATCCAGAGGGCCAAGAAGAAACCTGTGGAAAAAAGCTCTCCTAAGAGGGCTCTATTGTGTGTACTCTGGGTCCAAAGAGCCTCGCTCTGCAGAGAGGCTCTCCCACCTGCTGAGATTCTCCAGAGGAATCCTTTTTCTTCCGTCTGAGTTCAGCGAACTTCCTGCTTCCTCTACCCAGCGCAGCGAGGCCCTCTCTGTACTGATCAGCAAGGGTGACAGGGCTTGGCAGCTGTGGTGGCAGCTTGCTGGGGCACTGGCACAAAGTGACTTAGTAAATACCGCAGCTTTGATAATTTCTTGCTTCACTGGTCTCTTGGGATTCTTTCCATCTGCGTTAAGAAAAATAAAAGTTGGACCTCCCTCTGCCCACAAAGTCAGATGCTTTCATTTTGTGTAGGACTTAAAGAAACAGGTATCTATTTCTATATCACTTCATCTAGTAATATATACTTTTAATAGGGGTAAGCAAAAAATTTTAAGTACCCCTCTCCGAACCTCAATGAAAGCTTTGTTAATATAGACATTTACGAAGTAAAACTTTATTCAGTTTGAAATGGAAACACTTGGTTAGAATCCCAAATGACTTGTATGCATGAAAACTATTATGCATTAAAAAAATCCTGCAATGGTTTTTTTCCTCCAAATGAAATTCTTTTCTGTTAATAAATATTTCTTCATTTATGTCCAGTCTTAGCAAGCTCACAAAAGATCTCCTGAGGTTACATCTCTTTGTTTCTGAGATTTAATGAGAGAATTTTATATAAGTTAAAGAAAGGAATTCTCGCTAGATTTATATATCAAAGTAAACCACAGACCTCAGGAGTTATTTCACCCAACTTGGCCACCCCAGCCCATCTGATGTCAGAGTCTTTCTAATGCTGTCTTGAGTCAACTGCGTGCCAGGATAGCGCTGCTGGAAACTGGATGGAATTCTCATTTAATTATCACAACAGCCCTATGAGAGATGTGAAATCTCTGTTTTCAAATCATGAAACTAAGTTAAGAGAGCTCAAGAAATTTGTCTGCATTCACAAAGCTAAATAGGACAGTGGGACAGAAAGACTCCTAAGCCCAGGGACTTTTTAAATATTAGAACTTCTCCTTCCTATGGTCATCTAGTCACTGCTCAAACCCTCCCTACACACTGCTTTCCAGCTGGAGGCAGTTTTTGTTATTTTATAGTGTTCTTCCCTGTCCTGAGCCTTCTTGTAAAGTCCACCTGTAAGTTCAACCACAAGCATGATTTTATACCTCAGGCAGGAACCAGATCTAGAGGGCATTCTAGGAGGAGTAGGCTAATAACCACATACTAGGAATGTGTTGTTTGCAAGGTCCAGGTCAGAAGAAGTTGAGGCTGGCATACAAGGAAGTGTCATTCTAAGGCTGTGTCAGGCCAAGCCCACAGCTTCTGTGCTGTGGATAAGGATAAGGGACGCTGAGTTTTAGGAAGTATAAGGGCTGGCTGATACACGAGGGGAAAGCAGACAGTGACCCACAACCACCACACCACAGGCTCAATTCACAGGAAGACAGCTCAGGAAGGAGACACAGGTTCTGATAAGACATAAGCTCCAGATCCCACCCTGCATTTGTCTGCAAGCCATTTCCTGGTTCATGGATGGCAGTGACCTGGAAATATGGACCAAAGAGGTCATGATTCTAGAAATGCTGCCATGCCTCACTAAATTCCCCAGCCAGTTACACCCTCTGCCTCCACAGTCCTTTGTATAGACTCCTTTACCACATAGTCTCATCATGTGCTGTTTTAATTAGTAGTCTCTCCTTTAGCCTATGCCCTTGTAGTTCAGGGGTTGGCAAACTATCACCCACAGGCAAAATCTATCCCACTGCCTGTTTTTGTAAGTAAAGTTTTATTGGAACACAGCCATGCACATTCATTTTTATATTGGCTATGACTGTATTCTCTACAGCTTCAGAGTTGGGTAGTTGTAATAGGAACCACAAAGCCTAAACCTCTTCTCACTTGTCCCTTTATAGAAAAAGCTTGCCAACACCTGTTCTTGAGAGCAAGGACAAAGTTCTGTTCATCTTGTATTCCAACTAGGGTCTTGTATCTCCAACGTTATAGCCATACTTTTAAAATCTGTAAAATAACAGTGATATCTCTGTCACAGAGATACAGTGAAATATCAAAGAGATCTTAATATATTTGGAGGCAGGATATGTAAAACGCCTAGCACAGTTCCTGGCACAGGACAAATACTCAATAAGTATTTAGTGAATGAAGCAGAAGGTCAACCCACTCCAAATGAAACGATGCACGTGAGAGCGCTTTGCAAACCACAAATCTCTGTGATGACACGGTGGGTTACTATCATTGTCAAATACAGAAATGTTCTGAAGCAAAGCCTGCTCTCCCCTCTGGCTTTCTCAACCCTGATCTTTCAGGTAAAATCTCACATACAGTCTTAATTTAAGCGAATTCATAATCCAGTTTTTACATGGATCCTATCCATCCCTCTCTCTTACCCTCTCCCTCTAGTTACTGGTCCTTGGGTTAAATCTTGAGTTCCTTACACAAGAGCTACCAAACAGTGACTGCTCTGGTGGTTTTGTAGTGAGTCAGCCTACCTAAGCCCAAAGGACATTTCCCAGATTTTTCCTTCTTTCTATGGCCCTCGTTATGATTGGCCACAAGAGATTTGGAAAGCAGAGCAACCATCACAACACTTGAAGGTTGGTGCAGGGTTACAGGTGCCACCACAGCTCATGCACAGAAACAGATATCAGCATTTATCTACTTGCTTACCTCCTTAGCATGGAGCAGCAGTCAGCTCTGCAGCTCCCCAGCTCCTGCTGAGTTTTGGCTCAGGTGTGTGTGCACCCCTATGGTAAAGGGCACATACCTCGTCCTCTTTTTTTTTTTTTTTTTTTTTGAGATGGAGTCTCACTCTGTCGCCCAGTCTGGAGTGCAGTGGCGTGATCTCGGCTCACTGCAAGCTCCACATCCCGGGTTCACACCATTCCCCTGCCTCAGCCTCCTGAGTAGCTGGGACTACAGGTGCCCACCACCATGCCCGGCTAATTTTTTTTTTAGTTTTAGTAGAGACGGGGTTTCACCGTGTTAGCCAGGATGGTCTCGATCTCCTGACCTTGTGATCCGCCCACCTCGGCCTCCCAAAGTGCTGGGATTATAGGCGTGAGCCACCGCGCCCGGCCTGAGGGTAGGTAGGTCTTAAGGAGAATCAGCAGTTTCTTGCAAGGCACCTCTGGTTATTTGTTCTGGTTCAGGCTCAGTGAAAGGCCATTGCAGTTTCTTTAGGCAGGGCGAGCTCATTAGCTAGGAAGGAAGTGCTGCTTCTACTGGCAAAAAAGATTCAGCAAAATTCAAGTTCTAGCTCCCAGCTTCATCTGAGTCTGCCCATATATCTCTACCCCAATCCTCAGGACCACATTTCTTCCTAATCAATGTGCTAATTTTACCATAAGATGCTCTGTGAGGTTGTGATTTCAGTCTGCATAATTCTGCCCAAAATTAGACCTTGTGTTTGATTTTCAGAAATCTTGGTCCTATAGCCACAGGAACTAAAGATTTCCCTTAGTTAGTCTTTGCATTGGGAACTTAAAGTCATAATTTTTTTCTCCAAGTTCTTCAGTAACTTAGAAGCTAACTATCAACATCTGTATTTTCCTTACTTTTGCTGAAATACTTTATGGAAGCAACTACTTGGTTATCCAAAGCCCCGCCTTCTATAGGCACTTAATTACAGGTATTCATAGGTGATAATGTAATTAACTCTTTTGTTACCACCAGGTCCCCTTTGCTACTGGCATCCGAGTCATTAATGCTTTTAAATATAATCAGATCAGAGAGCCAATTCCAGAACCAATTCAGATAACTTATCCTTTAGGTTTTCTTGCTCATGGTTTCATCAGGGAAGCAGAGTCACTCTTAGTGATATGAAATAATTTCTCATAGGAATTAGACTTCTCACAATAGTGGGAGGAAGGTAAGATAAAGGTAAGATAAACAGGAAGATAAGCTGGACCTGATACAGGAGAGAGCAAGGGCAACCTGGAACCTGTCCCTGTCTTTCACCACAACTAACCCTATAGAAAAGGCATGTGCCGGCCAGACACGGCGGCTCACGCCTGTAATCCAGCACTTTGGGAGGCCGAGGCGGGAGGATCACGAGGTCAGGAGATCGAGACCATCCTGGCTAACACGGTGAAACCCTGTATCTACTAAAAACACAAAAAATTAGCCGGGTGTGGTGGCGGGTGCCTGTAGTCCCAGCTACTCGGAAGGCTGAGGCAGGAGAATGGAGTGACCCCGGGAGGCGGAGCTTGCATGAGCCGAGATCACGCCACTGCATTCCAGCCTGGGCGACAGAGCAAGACTTCGTCTCAAAAAAAAAAATACCTACCTACCCTCAATTCTTCTCATTGCTTCTAGACCTATGACTAGACTCAAGTTTCAGCAGGCTCCAGGGGTTAAAGTTTAAAGTGCAATCCATGTGAAAGTGTCATAGACATCAAAAGAACTACAAGATTTTTCCAATTCATAGTCACAGAAACCTGAGAAACATGTTTAAAAATGGATCTTAATGATGTTGAATCAGGGCAAGAGGAATATAATGCCGGACTAGGCCAAATATTTCAATATAGGTACACTGGAAAGAGATTCTGGATTCAGTGTATTACTTTGAGTAACTTAGAGTGATTCTAACAGTTTGTTTCATTGACTAAAACCTAGACAAAATGGTGACTTATTCCTAGGGCAATTGAAATACTAGAACTTTCTTGATATGGAGGAAGGGACCCAAATGCTTAGGGGGCCAAAATTCTGGGGTAGCTTTATTATGTGAGGGCTGCTTGCCTATCACTTTTTAATTATGTCCCTAGGAGGGGCCAGAAAACACTCCCTTCATGAAGGTATTGAGATATGGTATACAAACCAAAAGGGGAGCCCCAGTATCTGTAAAGAGCCTATGGTACCTAATAACTATAACCAGGAATGACATGGAAACTGCTGCCACTTAAGTGGACCCCACAAATTCACGGGGATGGTGGGATGCCCAGGTATCAGAAGCCAACTGGGAGACACTCAATCACCAGAGATGAGGTAGTTACTGTAATGAACAGCAGAGCCAAAACATTAACCAGAATGGTTTGACCTGCAGAAGGCTGATCACAGTGTCCCTGAAACTGAAATAGATGTGTGGCCTACTGAAGTCATACTTGATTTACATAAGTTGAAAAGCTCTGGGTCTGGTGAAAGAGGTGATGATCACAATAGAGAATCATGACATCCCTAATTAATTCTGAGACTTGAGCCAGTTCTTAGTCAAATGAAAGGGGAAGTGGATTCCTTCAGGAAGGAACCTACTACTTAACCCAAAACGTATACAATCTTTTTTCCAGCATTTCCAAAAGGAAGTTGAGGACATCTACTGGTATGGATACGTATTTGGAAAGGGAAAATTACTACACCTTTTAGTAATTACTGGGTGTTGGCTCTCAATTAACACTAATTTCCAGAGACTGAAAATGTCGGAATGGTCCACACTTAGAATAGGGGTTTATGGAGATCAGGTGATCAGTGAAGGTTTTGGCTTGAGTCTATCTCACAGTGGGCTTGGTGTGTCCCTGAGTGTCCTGTATTTATTTTCCAAGTTTCAGAATTGGTCATTTTAGGAACAGACATACCAAACAACTAGTAGAAGCACCATATTGGTTTCCTTCTCCATGGGGTATGGTGAGAAAAGTCAAGTGAAAGCCAGTAGAATCTCCTCTACCTGCAAATCATAAACTAAAGAAACATCATCTTCCTGGGGGTATTGCAGAAATCGGTGCCACCATCAAGACTTGAAAGATACAGGGATGGTGAATCCCATCACATCCCCATTCAGATTGCTTGTTTGGCCCATGCCAAGATACATGGATCTTGGAGAACAACAGTGGGTTATCAAAAACTTACTAGAATGGTGACTGTAATTCCAGCTGCTTTCCCAGGTGGTTTTTTTTTTTTTTTTTTTTTTTTTTTTTCTGAAGAAACCAATACAACCTCCAACAGTTCTTAATCTGACCAGTGCTTTGTTGCCACCCTCTGTATCTTGATAAAGACCCACCAGAAATAGTTTGCTTTCAGGGACAGCATTACACCTTCACTGTTCTACGTCAGGTCTATATTAACTCCCAGTCTACTGTCAAAATCTAATCCCTGGGATCTTGATAGCCTCTCCATCCCATAGAGTATCACACAGGCCTACTGCACTGATGATAGCATGATAATTGGTCCTGGTGGGTAGGAAATAGCAAGTACTCTGGATACCTTGGTAAGAAAAATGCAAGCAGATGGAGGAAAATGAATCCCACAAAAATTCAAGGGCCAGCTATTTTGGTGAAATGTCTATGGGTCCAGTGGTCAGAGGATGTTGATATAGTCTGTCCAACATGAAGATGCGAAGTTGCAGCATCTGGCCTCTCTTACCACTAAGGAAATGGCAGAATGCCTAGAGAACCTCTGGAAGCAACTCCATTTGATCATGCTACTTCAACTCATTTATTGAGTAACCTGAAAGGCTGCCAGTTTTCAGTGCAGTCCAGAAAATGAGAAGACTTTGCAACAGATTCAGCCTACTAGGCAAGCTGCACTGCCACCTAAATGAGTCAGCACATCTAATTTTGCTAAAAGGATCTGTGACAGATAAGGAAGCTGTATAGAACTGCGCACAGGTCCCTAGAGGGGTAAGTCACAACACAGACCTTTAGAATTTGGACAAAACTATGCCTTGCTTTGCAGATAATGATTATCCCTTTAAGAAAAGCTGCTGACTTGCTACTGGGTCTGATAGAGATTGAATGCTTTGGCCGGGCCCGGTGGCTCACACCTGTAATTCCAGCACTTTGAGAGGTTGAGGCAAATGGATCACCTGAGGTCGGAAGTTCGAGACCAGCCTGGCCAACATGGTGAAAACCCGTTTCTACCAAAAATACAAAAAACTTAGCCAGACGTGATGACAGGAGCCTGTAATCCCAGTTACTCAAGGAGGCTGAAGCAGGGGAATCACCTGAACCTGGGAGGCAGAGCTTGCAGTGAGCCAAGGTCATGCCATTACATTCCAGCCTGGGCATCAAGAGTGAAACTCTGTCTTTAAATAATAAAAAAATGAAAAGATTGAATGCTTCCCCATGCCACCACATTACCATGTGACCCGAGCTGACCATCATGAATTGAGTCTTGTCCCTGTGAGTTCCGGCCTGTCCAGTGCTCTTTTGTTTCAATTTTTCTTTCTGCTGCTTTTCCTGCAGACCTACAGGAACTTCAGGCCACTATTAAATGCAAAGCCGTACACAGACTTCTTTACCTGCCTCCCTTTGTGGGCCCTGGTGGGTGATTTTTCTCTGATTCTTCAACTGTTCCCATCCAGATCTTCACTCCCCCAGCTTCCATCACAACTGTGATGGCCAAATGCCTATCGCAAATCCTTTATTCTATATCACTTACAGTGTTTCTGCTTTCCTCATCAAACCCAAATTGGCACAACTGCTTATTATGTACATGATTACATTAAATTTTTATAACAACTCTGCCTGGTAGATTTAATCCCCTAGTTTTATAGATGCAGAAGCTGAGAACTGAGGCAGTTTGCCCAAGGTCTTATATTTAATCTGTGCGGACAGGAATCAGATCCCACCCATGTCCATCTGACTCCAGAACAGCATTGTTTGAGGGGAGCATAAGGTGGTCGCCAAACTGCATCCAGCCCCACCCCTAGGCCGAATCATCTAGGTGGTTGTTTCTATGCACTTCTTGGTCAACCCAGCCAGTGAGACATTGGGACCTGCCCACTCAAGTTCTCTCCTTTCTCTGTGCCCTATTTGGTTTATTAAATTTTAAAACATATTTAAGTTATGAAATATTTCAAATATACAGAAGAGTCCAGAAAATAACATAGCAGACATTCTTATAGCCAACATTGAAAATTCCTATATTTGCTTCCACTTAATTTTGTTTTCTATGAAAACAAAGATACATTTGTTTGAGCATTGTTTGCCAATAGCCACTAATATAAATGAATGAATAAATGTGATGCTCAAATGTAAATAAATACCCTATAATAACTAATAAAATAGATCTATATTTTGAGAGGAAAGGGCAAATTTCAAGTGAGTAAGAACAACAGAAATAATAGTATTTATGTACATTTCAAAAACCAACAGACCCATACTGATACATGGTTGCAAAATCTTAAAATCTTTTTTCAGAGCTGTCCCCTTAGGGTTTCTATCCTCATTCAAAGCATCCTCCATTCTCTCCATCCCTGACTCCCTTTCTATCTTAAGGACTTTTCTGAAATGCCATTTTTTCTCCTTCCACTTCCACCTCTTGGCACCCAACCAGTATGTGTCTGCTTCTGTAACTCCATTCAGGAATTTATAATGATGTTTTGCATGGTAAAGCTTTATTCTGGGCCTTCCTCTGAAAAAGCGATTCATTGTACTTATTTACAAATATTATAGCACTTCAGATCTGAAATTGATCCAATGTCACACCAACCTCGGATTATATGTCTAGGATGGCCCCTCAAGCCTCCTTTAGTGATAAACCATAACGAAAAGTTCAGTGATACCAGATTTTGGTGAGTATAGAGAAAGGTAAGAATTTTGGGGTCTTGCTGGTGGGAGTAGGGATTGGCGTAACTGTTGTGGAAGACAGCTTACTGGTTTCTGCTAAAGATGGAGATATGCCAACCTCTTATAACCTAGTTACTCCACTTCTGGGAAAATCCTAACAGAAATGTGCACAGCATGGATAGGAATGTTCCCAGCAGCACCATTCAAAATGGTCCCAAACTAAGAACAACAAAAATGCCCTTTGAAAGTCAAATGGATAAGTAAATGGTGGTGTGTTCGTACACTGTGGTGGTGAAAATATGCCAACAGCAGTCTCACATGAGCAGGGATGGTGTGGCCCCTAACTTTGAGAGAGGGAAGCCAGACGCAAAAGATTACATGCATACAATTCCATTCTATGGAGGTCAAAGACAATCAGAATGACAGTTTGTTGTTTAGAGACCAGAGGTGCATACTCAGCTGGAGGGAGGAGAGAACAGCAGAGAGGTTGTTGCCACAAAAGTCAAGATAAAAGTTATTTTTGGTGGGAAGGGCTATGACAGGAAGGGGAGTGAAATGCGTCCAATGCCTTGTTACTTGTCCTGTGCAGATGTTTGTTTTATAACAGTTTGTTTTGCTATAATTTATGTTTTCTAAACTTTTCTGTATGTATTCTATATTTGAAAATAATAATCATTTTTTAAACCACCACTAATCACAGCACTCATAATTTCACAGTGAGACCGCAAAGGATACTTTGCAGAGTTTTCAAGAAATCTTAAATTCTCAAGTGCCACTCGGGCCGTGATTTCTCCCGTGAAATTTCTATTTACTGTCCAAGAAGCAACACCTTTTTAGATCTCTTCACTTTCAAAAGAGGCATTTTTTTTCAAAGATGATTTTATCACTTATCAGAATACCTTGCCTGATAGAGAGTCTAAATGGGCAGCATGAGCCCCGTTCTCCCGAGTAAAGTGACGCACCAGGGGCCCCCTCTTCACAGCGTACCCTGTTTCAATTCCAAGTCCCAGACCCTTGGGAACCTTGGAAGTAACTGATAGCAAAAAAGTGCTAGTCCTCTGAATACAGCGATAGCTAACAGTTTCACCCTGCAATTTGTTCATTCCCCTTTATGGGGGAGAAAATGGAGGCACGGGGTAGTTAAGGAACTACTGTCACTATCTGGGAAACAAACAGAGGCCCTCTGACTCTGGAGCCTGCGTGAGTAACCACCCAACCATCCTACTTCCCCAACTATTGTCTAAATTAGAGATCAGCACATATTGGGGGAAATCTTGACATTCTCCCTCTCCCCATGGTCTAAAATATCTCAAGATGTCTCTTGATTCTGTACTTTATTTTCATTTCCCCAGCTTAACATTGGCCAACTCCATCCCTCACCTGGCTTATTGCATGTTCTCTCTATATCCAACTCCTCTCTCTCCAGCCGTAAATCCTTTGATGGTTCCCCACTGTCTACCTGGTCTAGTCCTGACCCTCACCAAAACCAAAGCCCTTCATGGCCTGGCCTTTCCCTTTTCTTCAAATTTCATCTCCTACTCACCTCTTTGCATATCTACCTGCTAACAATCCCAGACTATGTACCATACCCCCATGTACCATGGATGTTCTAACTACAGTTAGAAGTTCCTCTACTGGCCCTTCCTCCTGTCCTCTCCTTCCTCTCTCTAATTCCATTTATCCTTCAAGACCCAGTGCAAATACCACCTTCTCTGGGGAGCATTCTCTGAAGCCATCCAGCCTAAACCTCTCTCCTCAATCTTGCTGTAGCTCCTGTCGCTTTTATAGCAGTCTGCTCAGGCTGATATTTGCCCAACTGCCCTCCCACTAGTCTAAACTCTTGAGGATAAGGACTGTGTCTTAGCTACATTTTGATCCCAAAGTCCGGCTTAAAACATCATGAGCTATTCAGTTCATATTAAATATGTCTGTATCACCCACCTAAGTTTCTGTCTGAGGTGAGGATTTTGATGTCACTATGATATTCTTTTGTCCTAACATCCTGCCTGGTTCCTCCTGGAGCAAGATGGCTAAAGCAGAAGTCAGGTGGACAGAGTCATTTCCTGGCCAATGGGAGACAGCTGATACTGGGAACAGCATAGAGGACCATTCACTTTGGGTACAAGTCCGGCTGGAAAATCCACCTGAAACAGATTTTCCCTGCTCCAGTCTGGGACTCCAAAGACTGGTTCGCCAAGGTGAATCAGGACAAGGAGAAGTGGAAAATTCCTCCTTCACATTTCACTGGGAAACTTGAACCAGAAATCAATGTGTCAGGCCCAGCCTGTCTCGTTTTTCCAGACAAGACTCCCTGATTCTCCAGTCTGCCCTGAGAGGTGCTGCAGCAGAAACAGCGCAAAGCTGCTGTGAAGACTTTCATGTGGCTTCCCCTGTTAGAAAATCACAGCCCCCCTCTAGAAGCCTGTAGAACACAGCCTCATTGAGAATCTGGCTTTTCTTCCAGGCAGGGCATGGGAACTATTTTTCAAGGGTAAGCACATGCATAATTGCTGGAGAAATATACACGTTTAATTTCTCTGGAGCCCTTGAAGCTTTCTTCCTTAAATAAATCATTCTGCAGGATCCTGTGACCTGAGACCTGGAAGTGGTTTTGTTTTGGCCTGGAGCCACAGCCTCCAGCGAGAGGAACTCTGTCCCATTTGGATGCCTATGTGAACGCACACGACGTGGCTTTACTCTCCCTGAAAATGGGCAGACCAGGTGGCGTTGCTAGAGTCTATCATGTAGGGCCTTTTCAAGAGCTGAGCAGGTACATGACCACCTGTCTGCCTTATACATTAAAAGGAATAGGAAACCATCATACCGAGACAGATAATGAGGGCTGCAAACTTGGGCAAGGGGATTTTTGGAAGCTTTTGAGAAGCTGTGTGTTGGAGCTGACAGAGAAAGCAGAAGCCGTCTTTGACAAACCCCTTTATTTACAGAGCAGGACACCAAGGTCCAGAGCGGGAAATCCTGTCACCAATGTCCCTAAGGACTGCCTGTATGAAGTCGCCTTGGAACTGGTCACAAAACCCACTTCTGGGCCTCATTGCAGATGCAAGGTCTCTGAGGATTTCCCTAGGAACCAGAGTTTGACCCACTTCCCAAGTAGTTCTGATGTACTCTGAAGTTTGGGAAGCTGTGCTAAGTTCTCTGGACTTTCTGCTTGGACGCAGGTTGGGTCCAGCCTTCTCACAGGCCTCAGCTGTTCTTCGTCTGCCTCTCTCTGCCTGCCCCTCCAGTTACCATCAGTCCCTCCTGAGCTTCCTCACTTCCAGGTCACCTCTCCCTGCCGGCCTCCCTTCCAGGCCACCCATCTAAGGCTCCTGGCATTCTAAACTGCCAACATCAGGAGAGGGAACAGCACGCTCTATTCAGGAATGTCGAGCTGGACAGGGCCCAGGAGAGGATCCAGTGCTGCCCCTCCTCCCTGCTCCCCATCCGTATAGGTTTCTTCCTCTGTTCCCCCTTGTGTATTAAGTGATGACATTGCTCATGGAAGCAATAGCATCTGTTGTTTCCGGAAGCTGGAAGCACTGTGTGGTCTCAAGAGGGTCCTGGAAGATGCTAAAGGCTTTGGAATTTACGGACTCGCTCAAGGCATATTATAAACCGAGCCCTTGGATGACTGAAAAAGAGTAACCATTTTGCCAAACGTCTGTGCTATGGTTTAGAGCTTTGCTGAGTTCATATAATGTTATAATCAGTTCCTCCCATACGACCACCTACAGCCATCAGCCATTAATTTATGTGCATGTCTTTTTGAAATTCCTCTGTGAGCCGGGCGCGGTGGCTCAAGCCTGTAATCCCAGCACTTTGGGAGGGCCTGACGACTGGGCTAGATCTATCATTTATAAGGATATCAGCAAGATCGAGACAACCAATCTCTGTGATATAAGACACTGGGTGATAACCCTCTGTCTACTAACTAAAAATATAACATATAGAGCCGAAGCACGGGCGACGAGAAGGCTGGCGCCTGTGACTCCAGATTACCTTGTAAGTCATGGAAGGCAACGTTGATCTCATGCGTGAGGACCCGGGAGCTAGAGCGTGGCAGTGAAGGTGTCTTTGTAGGCGCTCTCTCTCTTCTCTATCTCTTAGTCTTTTTCTCTTTTTTTTTTCATAGTGATCTTTTTATGAGACTGGCCGAGTCTTCAAAAAAAAAAAAAAAAAAAAAAAAAAAGA
Organism: Rhinopithecus bieti; assembly: GCF_001698545.2. Taxonomy (NCBI): domain Eukaryota; kingdom Metazoa; phylum Chordata; class Mammalia; order Primates; family Cercopithecidae; genus Rhinopithecus; species Rhinopithecus bieti. Next base: position 7,530,168 of record NW_016805666.1, read on the forward strand.
AATTCCTCTGTGAGTGCTACTTTACTTGAAGGCAGGGTGGTTAGTCTTAAAGCAAGCAGAGAAGACAGATGGAAGCCCATGGCTGTGGAATCTGGTCAACGCGAGGCCACATTCCTGCCTCATCTGGTATAGTTGTTGGGCCTGGGGACCTGTCCGACTCCTCCCTACAGCCCCTGTTTTCTCACCTGAAACGTGATTGTAATTTCTACTGCACAGATGTTATACTATCTAGAAGCAGTGTGCCTGAGGCCAGCACATGGAGAATGTTTCTTTTCCCTTCCTTCCCTTCATAAGCTGCTATTTCTGACAAATTGCTGCAAACTCTCTAGGCCCAGCTCCCTGGGCTCTAACACTCTCCCTCACAGTAAGAGACTCTTCTGGCTAGAACTCTAAGTTGTTAAAGATAGAGAAGTAATTTCATGAGGATGCAAAGGCATAAGAATGATATAATGTACTTTGGGGACATGGAGGGAGCAGGGAAGGAGGACGAGGGATCAAAGACTACTCATTAGGTACAGAGTACACTGCTCGGATGGCGGGTGCACCACAATCTCAGTAATCACCACGAAAGAACGTATCCGTGTCATCAAAAAAACTACCTGTTCCCCAAAAACTGTTGAAATAAATGAAAATAAAAAATACAAATGTAAGGCCAGATGCGGTGGCTCCCATGCCTATAATCCTAGCACTTTGGGAGGCCAAGGTGAGTGGATGGCTTGAGCCCAGGAGTTCCAGACCAGCCTAGGCAACATGGCAAGATTCATCTCTACAAAAATAATAAAGTAAGTAAAATAAAAAGAAGGAAATGGAGCTATACGTACTGGTGGAGAAAGATGTCCAAGATAAATTGTTTTATGCAAAAAGAGCAAGTTGGAGAACAACAAATAATATAATCCTATTTTCTAAAATAAACATTTTGCTGGGGGAAAGAAAGAAAAGTAAATTCTGAGTCACTACCATTGAAACGACGGCGTCTCAGATGAGGACTTGGGATTCAGTCTGTCACGGTGGCCACCTTAAGAGGAACTGGAACCAAATTACCGAAGCTATCTAGACAACAGTTAAGGCTCTTCCCATTCTTACGATTCTACGATAACAAATTTAGCCTGACATTTAAGGCCCCTCATAATCCCAGTCAAGCCTGTCTTACAGACTCATCTAACAGTATTCCTCTAAACTCTGTATTCCTTCCAAGCTACGTGGTTTACAGTGTCCCACCTGTATCATGCCCCTTCCTGCAACCAGGCTTCTGATCCTTACACTTTCCGCTCTTCCTTCCCCTTTCCAATATTAGATTCCACCCATCCTTGAAGGCCCTCTTTCCTCAAGCCTCTCCTGCTTCCGCAGTGGCAGTACACACTGGAGCCTTCCATCCGCATCTCTCTTACAGTGCTTCTGGCAAACTACCTTGTATTCTGGGAACATGGAAACATGTCTTATCAGACCACATGTTACCGGACTCTCAGAGGACAGCTCCTGGGTCTGTTTTTCTCAGAATGCCTCTAGCACCTGGCACACAAAAATTGTTCATGAAACGTTTATTGAATTGAGCCAAGGAATTCCAAGAATTAATTCACATAGACTCGGTGTTTGGTTTGAGCATTTTTCTTATTCAGGGCATGCTGGCAACAAGGATCAGGTACCCTCTGGAAAAATTTCGAATGAAAAGAGGGGTTATTAAAAGGATACAGGGGTCTGTTGTTGACCTCCAAGGACAGGAAGTGAGAAAGGATGAGTCACAAAAAAACAAAAAAGGTCTCCTCTCCGTGTCCTTCAAGGGGCTCCCGGGGTTCTTGTCATCCCTAACTCTTTCTGCATGTCAGCTCTTCTCCTCTCGCCAGGCTGGACCTCTCTGGAAGGCCCTTAGTGTTCTCTCTCCCACAATTCAGGCTTGCCTATGGCTCCTGCTTTATTCTGCATGGTACTAGTTCCTGTCCTGCTGTCTCAGTTCAAGCATCCTCCTAACCTGAGTTTCTATGTCTCTTACCTCAAATTCTCTCTCTCAGAAAAAAAAAAGGGCGGGGGGCGGGGGAATTGGCTGAGCCAGAATTTGGCCCAAAGTCACCACTGGTCTGTGGTGACCAGGAGCGGTATGATATGACTTTCCAGGCCCCACCCTTTCGGCAAGAGGCTGGAATCTGGGGGAGGGTCGTGATGTTTCCTACTAACTGGCCATTAGCTGTTTCATTATTTCTAAAGGAATCTAGTACAACAATGTCTACAAAAAGCAGTGAAGGATACAGAGATAACAAAATGGATCCACAATGTGGGTCAGAGTGTCATTGGCTCCCAGCAGCTTCACAGGAGCCTCTGGGTGCTGTCGAGCAGGGGTTTCTGGGGACTGGAGGAGCTGAGGGCCACTCCCAGGTTGACCCAATCTCCCTGAGAACCTTCTCTTTGCATTTTTGTTTTCTTCCCCGGAGACGCGTGATGGGGCAGGCAAGGCTGACTAGATGGATATTTCTGGTCTGTTCTCTCAGTAGCCAACAAAGGCAATGCTGGGGTTGACAGGATGAGAGCTGGAGAGAAGGAAGAAGTGGAGAGGGAGGGTGTGGATGTAAGCAGCCAGGTGTGCACCCACTAGGTCATGCGGGGGACACTGGAAGAGGGCACTAAAGTCAGTTCCAGCAGGGTTGGGTGAGGCCTCAGGGTGATGCATGGGCACTGTTTTTGCCCTCCCTACTGGACCATTCAGCCTGAGACATGCTGTAGTCTCTCCCTTAAAAGAGTCCTCCACTGGCTCCTTAAATTCTCTCTGTCCTAGTCAGTTTAGCTGCTATAACAAACTATCATAGATTGGATGGTTTATACACAAGAGAAACTTGTTTCTCACAGTTTGGGAGGCTGGAAGTCTGAGATCGGGATGCCAGTCTGGTCGGGTTCGTTGAGGGCCTCCTTCCAGGTGCAGGTTGCAGACCTCTCATTGCAGCTACACATGGTGCAAAGACAGCCAGAGAGCTCTCCGGGGTCTCATGTATGAGGACACTCATCCCATTCATGAGGGATGTATCCTCAGGACCTAATTACCTCCCAAGGCCTCCTCACCCAATAGCATCACATTGAGATTTGGAGTTCAGTGTACGAATTTGGGAGGCACACAACATTCAGTTCATAGCACTCTCTAACTACAACCCCAGTTTCCTTTTTCAGCCGACAATGATGCCCAAAGTCACATGTTCTCTGGGAGCATTATCCACAGGAACATGTGGGGTTGGCTCATTGCCACAGAGATTTGGTGGGGTCCAAAGGAACTTCTAGACGCTTCAAGTTTACACATGGCTACATCTGCTTTTGTTGTCTCTGTGGACTCCCTGTTGCTTCATAGGAGGCTGCTGGATGCTGCTGGACATGCATCTTGGGGGCCTGGAGGAGCTGAGTGCCACTCCCAGGTTGGCTCAGACTCAGCCCTAAGCACTGTGTAGTGATGTGCTTCCCCTGCCACACACCATCTCACCGCACTCTCCTCCCTATCTTCTCTTCATCTCCAGGAGACACTCCCCCTTCAAGGCCCCATTTAAAACTCTCCTTTTCTGTGAAGACTTTGCTGACCTCATAGCCAGACAAATCTCTCCTTCCACTGGACTCCACATCCTCTCGTTCGTATCAAGAAGGTAGCAATTGTCAGGCTCTGCGTGGGTCTCCCTGACAAGCCTGGGCACTGCCTGGTGGCAAGAACCACACCTCATTCATCTTTATGGTGCTCGACACCCACTAGACTCTCAGGATTGTGGGATAAAGGAAGAAATTTTTGTGGGACATTGAGCAAGACTTAATTTCTGTAAGGTGTAGTATGTTCATCTCTAAAATAGGGGCAGACATGCCTACTCAAATCCAATGAGTCCAACCATGGGGGGAGCACCTTGCAAATCCTAAAGAACTGCAGGGATGTGTGAGGATTCTTCTCCATGCCATCACATACTTCTCAGGGACAGCCTGGCGACCTGGCTCAAGAGAAGCAGGTGTAAGATCATTCTGGCCGTGCATGTTTTTGTTTCCATGAGATGAAGAACTGTGTGTCAGTTTTGACTCTTACATACTGATGCCAGAGGCACTCTTGCCTGTGTGGATCTCTCCTCAGTCCAGGGCAGTAACCTCACAATGGCACTGCAGATGCACATGAGTTGCCTAAACATTGCAAAAGAAAGGACAGAATTAGAGCGGTTAGTTTTCTTAGGTTTCCTGTACAGCTTGTCTCAATACCCACACAGAGGGCACTGGAGCGTGAAGAAATTTCCTTTCTCAAGCCCTTCATTCGCTCACTCATTCCCTCCCAGCTTCAGCGCACTCCCTGGTGGAAACAAACAGGTAGCAGCCGGGTGGTAAGCGCTATGACAGGCCTTTGCAAAGGTCCTCAGAGGAGTGCCGAGGAGGAACACTTACGCCAGACTCCAGGGAGAAGCTGCCTGCCAGGGCTGACACCTGAGGAGGACACAGGGAGGGTTTTCCTTGCAGCAGGAACAGCTTATGCAAAACCTGGATGTGAGCGAGAACATGATGTGCTCCCAGAATAAACCGTTCAGAGTGGCTGGCGTGGAAAAGGTAAAGGATGAGTGATCAGAAATGCCACCAGAGCAGGAGGTCTGACCAGACCAGGGGGCCTTAGGAGCCAGGCCGAGGGTCCCCTCTAAAGGATGCCTGAAATGCCTCTGCTGCAGCTTGCCAGGGGCCTTCTAATTAATCTTTGAAGAACCGTCTGCACGCCCTTAGTCCAGTGTTCACTCGTTCATCCATTCGCTCTTCACTGGGTGCCCTGGAGCTCCAAACCTCCAGCGCACACCCAGCCCTAGCCTTGACCAGGGAGCTGAGCGCGAGGAGTCCCACCCTGTGCCAGGCCCGGAGAGACGCCTTCAAGCGCAGGTCCTGCGGCTACTGACAGGGCCATCAGAGCTGGGACCGAAGACCCGCCGGGAGGCTGGCAGCCCAGGTCGCTTCCCCAGCTGTCCGGGCCGGTCCCTTCGGCGGTTAATTTCCACTTTTCATAAGGATGTGTTTGTTCAGGGGACTAGGAGCAGAGGAGCCTCCGATGGGGGACACATGCCTCCTCGGCCGCACGCGCTTTGATTCTCGCGGGCGCTAGAGACCTCTTGCGTTCTTGCGCCAGACGCTGTCTTTGGGTGGCTCTGGGCGCAGGTTCGCATCGCGTGCGGGGAGCCCCCTGCCCACGTGAAAGGCTCGCAGTCGGTCCCCGCTCCCGCCCCCAGCCCAGCAGACACACTCCGCTCCCAGCGAGGAGCCCCGGAGCCGCACAAAGGAAATGGCAAGAGAGTGAGTCACCACCACCCAGAGAGGCTCGGCTGCGGCCACAACAGGACCTTTGTGCTGCGCTCCAGGAGGACGAGGAGGGCCGGCTGGAGGGAGACAGACAGTTCAGGGAGCTGAGTAATGCTGGGGAGAGGGGAGGAATCTCCCCCGGAAGAGAGACCGACCTCTGGGCCGCCGCCAGTCCTCAAAGCCACGGTGCAGCGCGGAGACTCGCAGGCTGCTTAGAGGCGGCCTCCCTGCCTCCACCGTGTAGCAGTGCTGGCCCCCTGAGGGGTACCTCCTCCTTTGCGGGCATCTGTTTCCTCTCCGTGGTGTGAGGGGCTGGAGGTCTGGGACGTGTCTGCTCCAACTCTTTTCCTGCCATAGTCCCTGACAGCATGCAGCAGGTGCTAAATGTTTGTGCATGGATGGATGGAGGGATGGATGAACAGATAGAAGGATTCATCCCACAAACACTGCATGTGAAGAGCTGGCCCAATGCTTTCCTTTCACAAATGGGGAAGTAGAGGCCCAGACGTGGGAATGGCTCATGCCAGGTCCCACATGGACAGTGGCAGATCTAGAATTGAGGTGCCATGCTGTCAGCCTGCTGTTGGTCTGCGGAGCTACCCTATAGCTGTTGCGTGGCTCAGGGAACACCTGGGGTGTGACTGACAGGTGGAGAAGGGTCAAGGTGGTAGGACCCCAAGCATGGACAAGACAGCCCTGGAGGGAGAGGCCAGCCTGGGACAGGGCTGACTGGAGAGTGAGGGAGAGAGGCCAGTGCAACAGCAACCTAGGCCCCAGGCCTCAGGATGATGACAATCTCTTGGCCAAGATAGGTCATACAGATTACAGAAACTGGGGAAAGAACCAGCATTTGTTGAGCACTGAGTGAGTGTATGCAAGGCACAGATATTTAATACTTTACCCAACCCTGAGGGAGGTGTTGTTCCAGATAGAGAAGGTGATTGGGAGACAGGTGCCTTCTGGAATAATCTGTTGCTGGCTCTGGCAGGGCCTCAGAGTGGTGGTAACTCTATGGGGCCGCCTTGTGACAAACACAGGTTCTTAGCCTGCAGCCCAGAAACTCCCTGTTGTTGGTGCACTCAGAGGATGTCAGTATCTCAGGGCCTACTCAAGTCAACTCACACTCAGAAAGCCTCAGGTCAGCTACCGAGATGCTGGGGTGCAGGATGACCCCCGCCTTTCCACATGTGAGAAGCTGAGGCCCATGAGCCAGCCAGGTTGCCTGGGGGCATGGAAACAGAGCCAGAGGTTTAGAGCCGCACCGAGGAGCTCTGACCATCTATGAACCTCACTGCGCGGAGGGAGGGCGATGGGCTGCCACACACTACACAGCTGAGCTCCTGAGGATGGGTGCACCCAGGGCAGCATGCACAGATGGCCCTGCTCTGTGGCTCCTCCTGTCCTAACTCCCATGCTGACCATAGTCATCATGCACCCTTGTTAGAACCATCTTTCAGCTCAAACCAAAGCAATACACTAGCTATTTAGACGAGCCAATACAGCCACTCTCTGACACCACACCCAGGGTGGTCTGATGAGAGGCAGATGGCCGAAGTCCTCAGCCTCCTCTTGACCAGATCATGGTTTAGGGCAAATGCCGTCCATGTGTGGCAGGGACCATTCCCTACCTCTGGTGTTTTTAATTCCTTAACAGAAGGTAATCTTAATTTTAAAAACGCCACCCCAGAATCTTTCTAAATTCTCCAGAGTTAAAGAGAGTTAAAGATGAGCTATGAAACCTCATCTTTAACTCTCTTTAACTCTGGAGAATTTAGAAAGATTCTGGGATGAAGTTTAATAGTTCATCTCAAAAGTCACATGGCTAAAAAGTGGTGGTCTAAGACTCCAGCCCATTACATCCCACTGTGCCTCCCCTTAAGACTGTTCACAACAGGCCGGGCACGGTGGCTCACGCCTGGAATCCCAGCACTTTGGGAGGCTGAGGCAGGTGGATCATCTGAGGTCAGGAGTTCGAGACCAGCCTGGCCAACATGGTGAAACTGCATCTCTACTAAAAAACAAAATTAGCCGGGCGTGGTGGTGCGTGCCTGTAATCCCAGCTACTCGGGAGGCTGAGGCAGGAGAAACACTTGAACCCGGGAGGTGGAGGTTGCAGTGAGCTGAAATTGCACCATTGCACTCCAGCCTGGGCAAAAAGTGGGAAACTCTGCTCAAAAAAAAAAAAAAAAAAAAATACTATTCACAACAACAGCAATGATACAATGATAAAGGCTAATGACTGCTGAGGATTTGCTATGTGCAAGTGCATTTTTTCACATAATCCTCACAGTAGCACCATGAGACTATTCTCAGCCTCATTTTAAAGATGAGATTTGAAGCGCAGAGTAGTAAAGAAACTTGCCTAAGCCAAGGTCACACAGCTACGAAGTGCAAAGGCTGGATTTCAAACCAGTCTGTCTGCCTCTACCTAAGCTCTTAGCCACCTTACTCCACAGCAAAGCAAAGCAAGATGTCTGCAATAACTAACCCCCATAGAACCCTTGGTTCCTGCTGTCCTAGAGAAAAGTTATCTATAGCTCTGAGTGGGAGAGCAGGGAGCCGCCCCACCATGGGGTTACCGAAGTCCAGAGTCCTGCCCCTGGCACTGTCAGTTTAGAGATTAGGTTTCTATCAGCCTCCCAGAGAGGAACAGGTTCAGGCAGTCTGACTTATGGTGACTCAACCCACAAGGGAATGCGCCAAACCCAATGAATCGATTCACCTGTGAGATACACTGGCCAGAAAAAAGACTGTGGTTTAGCACCCTGGCTTCAGGGTCAGTCACAGCTGGGTTTGAAACTCCATCCACCACTTCCTAGCCCCATGACTGTACATATGTTACTCACTCTTTGGACATGAAACTGAATCTCAGTTTCAGCCTCTGGAAATGGGGAAAATGCCAATCTTGTGCAGTGCCTGTGGCTTAAACCAGATGTGTGTAAAATAGTACAATAGGAGCTCAATAAATGTCAGTACTTAAAATTTTCATTATTTGTATTGTTCAAAACCAAGCTTATTGGGCGTCCTATGCAGGCAGGTCATGAGGTCAGGAGATTGAGACCAGCCTGGCCAGCATGGTGAAACCCAGTCTCTACTAAAAATACAAAAATTAGCTGGGTGTGGTTGTGTACACCTGCAGTCCCAGCTACTTGGGAGGCTGAGACTGGAGAATTGCTTGAACCCAGGAGGTAGAGGTTGCAATGAGCCAAGATCATGCCACTGCACTCTAGCTTGGGTGACAGAGCAAGACTCCATCTCAAAACAAACAAACAAACAAAAAACAAGCTTGGCCACCTGATAAGATCCTCCCTGCACAATGTGTAGGTCCCACCATAAACAAAACAAAGCAAAACAAATTCCAGCTCAAAAGGCTGCTAGGAAATCCCAGTTTAGAGGAAGGAGACTTATCCCTCAGCTTCTGATAGCTAAGTGAGCCGTCCACCACCCTTCCCTCCCCTCCCATCCCAGGGTATTTCTATTTGAACCTAGGGTGCTATTTTGGACCTGAAACCTGGCTTCTCCTGGACAGAGCTGCTCATAATAACAGTTTCCTTTACCAGTACCTCCTTCTCACTGAAGTCCTGACCTGCCACCTCAGCTTCGCAGCACCTGGTGGGTAAATTCTTGTCCCCACTCCATGGCTCTGGTCAAAGGTACCTTCATTTGTGAGGTCTTCTCAGCACCCCCAGGCACATTTAAATTGATCACACACTGACCACGTGGAGTACACTCCCAGCACTGAGACACAACAGTAAAACACACAGAGGTGGTTCCTCTCTTTCTCAAGCCTGAAGCTTAGTGGGGCAAGAAACAAGCAAAGGAAAAAACAAAATTTTCAGAGCTTTTGGTAATTGCAAAGACAGAACTAGCCAGTATGATGTGATAGAGAATAACTCTGGGGCAGTGCAGTGGTCAGGCAAGGTGAGGTGGCGTTTATTCTGAGGCCTGAAGGACAAGCAGCAGCCAGCCTTGCCCTAAGCTGGGAACACAGGGTTCTGGAATAAGGAATAGCTTTTCCCTCCTGGGGAAAGAAAGAACTTGGCATGTTCCTCACGATAAGACCAGGTTGGAGCAGAGGGAGTGGGGAGGATAGGGGAGGAAGAGGCATGGCAGTTGGAGGGAGGCACAGGCCTTGATCCTCTGTGAACCCAGCTGGATGTGTGGTGGCGAGAATATGACTTGTTACCATTTACTGAACACCTACTATGTGCCAGGCACTTTCTATAAACTCTGTCATGTAATCCTCATTCTCCCAGCGACCCCTACCGATACACGGTGTCTCTCTTCATGCTCTTGTCTTACCTGTTGTCACTCTCTGCAGGTTTATTTCCCTGCCCACCCCACCCCGTTAGACTGTAAACTCCTCTGTAAGGTATCTCAGTCTCCCAGCACGTAGCACCAAAACACAGGGCTGTCATGCCTGTGGAGTTTTAGTCTTTGCTTAGTCTTGAGCAATTACAATTTGGGGGATCAATGACAGAAACTGATGCTTTCAGATAAAGTTCATAGAAACGTACTAGGCACCTGGCTGTGATGCTTTAAGAAATATCTGAGTTGCACTGGTAGCACACTTAGAAGTATTATTTAGGTCAGCTGGTTGCTTGGTACTATGCACAGGGGCTAACCTCACCCCTTTGTGTGTTGGTGTCTAAAGCAGGGGGTGATAGTCCCAAACTTGCCCCCAGATAGAGAGATGTAGTCTAGAGAGGCCACAGGGACCATGCTGCAGGAAGCCGGAATGAGCCCATTCCATTCAATACACTGTCATTGGACACCTACTATAAGCATGACTGTGTGGCAGATGTTCTATTGGACATAAAAACAAATTCAATGTCCTGTGCTCTTTAGTTGGAATATTGCAGGACTGAGCGTGTGCCATGTTGTGATAGAGGTACAAGCAACACAGGGATAGGGAGAAGGTGATCCACTTTGCAGGGTCTAATTACAGGGGGCCCTGGATGCCAAGCCAAGACTTGGAAAATTAGCAGATAAGTAATGGAAGAAGCGAGAATCACAAGCGGGGCTTCCGTTTTTATTTTTTTAAGTACTTTTTTCTTAAAGAGGAAATTGTAAATAGTTCTGTTTTGAAAGGACCATTCAGGGAGAAAGTAAAAAGAAAACAACGGACAAAGGGTTCAGAATAATAAGAAAGGAGCATGGCCAGGGGAAAGCATTTGGGGCCAGGAGTGGGAGACGATGTGGTGGTAGGGGCTTGGGGTGGCTCACTCCATCTGTAGTGTGAACAAACCTGAGGCTAAGAAAGGGAGGGGTCACAGAAACCTAGTGAGGTGCTGAGGGATAGGTGGGAGGTGGGGCAGGGCTGGGACTCTTACTGTGGACATGTCCATCAAAGCTGACCAGCCTAAGACTCTAGAAGCCAGAAACAATGAAGTTATCACTATGAAAGGAAAAATACTAGCCTTAAGTTGGAATAGGGTTCCAGTCCAATTCCTTGCCATTGATTTACTATGTAACTTGGATCAAGTCACTTCACTCTCTGAACCTATTTCCTCCACTGAACAATGGTGATTACAACCTCCAGATTTCATGTTGTGATAGATAACAAAGGCGTGTGAAGGCCCCTTTCATTGAATCTGAGAATCCGAGGCCTTTCTCCAGGTGTTCAGTTGGAATCAGTCTCTACTTCCTTCTCGCATGTAACCATCTTATGTCCCTCCATGAGCTTAGGCAAAGGACAGGCTTTCAGCTTCATGATTCCTTAAAGCTCTAAACTTCAAGGTTTCTACGACAAAGTTGGATTTTGTTGGATCAGGTTAACTCAGGTCTACAGAGCACCCAAATGAAACTGTTTCATAAGGAAAATCATAGGTCTATAAATAATAGGGCAGGGTTGTGTATTTACACATACCATATTGGGTCTTGGTAGCCGGTGCAATCTATTTTGGTTGGATTTTCAAGTTACAATCTTTTTTTTTTTTTTTTTTTTTTTTGAGATGGAGTCTCGCTCTGTCGCCCAGGCTGGAGTGCAGTGGTCGGATCTCAGCTCACTGCAAGCTCCGCCTCCCGGGTTCACGCCATTCTCCTGCCTCAGCCTCCCAAGTAGCTGGGACTACAGGCGCCCGCCACCGTGCCCGGCTAGTTTTTTGTATTTTTTAGTAGAGACGGGGTTTCACCATGTTAGCCAGGATGGTCTCGATCTCCTGACCTCATGATCTGCCCATCTCGGCCTCCCAAAGTGCTGGGATTACAGGCTTGAGCCACCGCGCCCGGCCTCAAGTTACTATCTTATGGCTTAATGGCAGACAGTAATGTAAAGGGAATTATGTTACTATGGCCATTAAAAATAGGCTATATATAGTTTCCCTTCTTCAGGTCTTCTCACCATTCTCAACTTGAAATTTCCTTCACTGAATTTATCACAGCCAACTGAGATGGTTTATTTTGAAAGTAGAACACAGAGAAAAGAGAGAGCACCACCCAGAAAAAGGGGCAGGATCAAAGAGGCCACCAGACCGTTTTCCAGGCTGGTCTGAAAGCCAACAGCAGCCCCTTGAGGGAACTCTGGCCTCAGGATGACAAAATAAACAGTGATCTTGCATCAGGGCTTGCTGGGCTGGCCTGGCACTTTCTGTGCAGGGAAGCTTGGTTTCTAAAGAGTGAACTGTTTGCCTTCCACCACGGGGACTGGAATGAGTTAGACTCAGAGGTTCTCTTGCTTTTTAAACCATCAAATCAGAGTTCAGGGATCTAAAATTGATACAAGATGATCTCAATGTCAAGAGTACAGTTAATTTTTTACAACAAATGCTTCTACCTGGAGAATCTATAACATGCTTCTGTCGGACTGGAAGGCAATTTTGGAATAGAATACCTAGGTTTATAAAGGCATCTTAGTCCATTCAGGCTGCTTTAATGAAATACGACAAACTAGATGGCTTATGCACAACAGAAATGTGTTTCTCACAGTGCTGGAGGCTGGGAAGTTCAAGCTCAGGGAGCCAGCAGACTTGGTGTCTGGTGAGGGCCCACTCTCGGGTACACAGGCGGCACCTCCTAGCTGTGTCTTCACATGGTGGAAGAGGCCAGGCAGCTCTCTGGTGTCTCCTTAATAAGGGCGTTGATGCTATCCCAAAGGTGGTGATCTAATCACCTCCCACGGGCCCCACCTCCTAATATCATCACATTGCTGATTGCATTTCAATACAGAATTTGGGGGGACACAAACGTTCAACCCATAGCAGAATGCCATCCTCACATTAATAGAGAGGAGGAAAGGAAGAGAAAGAAAGAGAGAGAGGAACTCCCAGGAACAATTGTTGTATCTCTTTGAATGAAGTGTGGTCTCAGTCCACAGGTCTACAAGGACTCCAGAACTCTCCAGGAATGACGAGGGATGGTGTCTTAGTCTGGGTTTCCATAACAAGCAGAGCCTAGCACAGCATGGTGGTTTATTTTGGAAAGCAATCCCAAGAAACAGGAGTGAGAGGCTGGGAAGAGATGACTGGAAAGAGGACAAACCAACCAAGGTAAGTGATTGAGCTGGTCAGGCCAGTGAGAAACTGGAGCTCGATACCGCTGGGGACCCCTAGCAAGCAGTGAGGGGGGATCCTGTGGATCACAGGTCACCCCAGGGTGGTTAACCCTCCCCTACACCCAGGTTTCTACACATATCAGAATGACAAAATGAGTGTCCTCAGCATCTCACATGATGGTGGCAGAGGAGCTCCCGAGCAGAAAGTGGGAGGAGTGAGAAGCTGGGAGCTGTTGCAGCTGATGCCAGGACATGGCTGGGGAGAAGGTGGGCAGGAGGATGAAAGGCAGGCTGCAAGGTACCCCATTAGTAAGAGAGACAACAGCACTCAGCCCCACGTGAGGGTAAATTCGCCCAGTCCAGCCTGGACTCCCAGCTCAGAGACGAAGAGCTAGTCTAATCTTATTTATTTAATATTGTTAGAAGATTCTGGAAAGACAATTTTCTTAGAAAGGAGGAGAGGATGGGCAGAAAGAAAGGAAAAAAAAAGAAAAGATGGAGAAAGGAAGGAAGGAAGGAACATTGCTAGAACCTTGGGCAGATGCAAATTCACTAGCTTTTTTCTTCTTTAAAAAAAAACATGGAGTTTTCTTTTTGTAGTATTGAAAAATGAATTTATGGCCGGGCATGGTGGCTCATACCTGTAATCCCAGCACTTTGGGAGGCCAAGGTGGGTGGATCACAAGGTCAGGAGATCGAGACCAACCTGGCTAACACGGTGAAACCCCGTTTCTACTAAAAATACAAAAAATTAGATGGGCGTGGTGGCGGGCGCCTGTAGTCCCAACTACTCGGGAGGCTGAGGCAGGAGAATAGCATGAACCCGGGAGGCAGAGCTTGCAGTGAGCCAAGACTGCACCACTGCACTCCAGCCTGGGCGACAGAGCAAGACTCCATCTCAAAACAAACAAACAACAACAGCAAAAATAGTGAATTTATGCCTGTATCAAATTATTTAAACACTTAAAACAGAATATAGAATGAATAAATTTCTCTCCTATCCCAGATCCCAGTCTTTCTCCCCAGAGGTAATTATTGCTACAAGTTTCTTGTATATTCTTCCAGAAATATTTGTATGCATATTAACACATACGTATATTTCCTTTTAAAATTACAACAAAAAAGAAACACGTTGTGGACCTTTTTCATTTCCTGCCTCCCCGCCCCCTACTTTGAGAATTGCTTCATATAAGCTTATGTAAATCTACCTCATTGAAAAAATTCCTTTATAATACTCTGTTAGAAGTACTTGCCTAATTTAATTTAACCAGTTTCCTTTTGATGGATAGGTAGCGTATTTTTTTCCCATTTTTTTCTCATTGCTAACAATAACATGTTGAATATTCTTGTTTGTTCTTTTCTGTACAAATCTCTAAGAATATTTGTAGAATACATTTCTAGGAGTGAAACTGTGAATAAAAACTACGTACAGGTAAGCTTTTGGGAAAGATTGCCAAGTTGCTCTTCAAGGGTTCTCGCAGATTTATGCTCCTACCCCAGGGAGGAGAGTGCCTGCTGGTGTCCCTCACTTCTTCACATTTTGTGATCTTCATGAATCTAGTAGGTAAAAAGTGAACCTTAGGCCGGGCATGGTGGCTCAAACCTGTAATCCCAGCACTCCGGGAGGCCAAGGCGGGAGGATTGCTTGAGGCTGGGAATTTGAGACCAGCCTGGGCAACATAGTGAAACCCATCTCTACAAAAAAAAAACTTAGTCTGGTGTGGTGGAATGTTCCTATAGTCGTAGCCACTCAGGAGGCCGAGGCAGGAGGATCCTTTGAGCCCAGAAGCTTGAGGCTGCCATGAGCCATGATCATGCCACCGCACCTCAGCCTGGCAATGGAGTGAGACTCTGTCTCAAAGAAAAAAAGTGAACATTATTATTTTAATGTATGTCTACTTAATTATGAGTGATTGTCAACGTTTTATCATGTATTTATAAGCCAACTGTTTTTCACTTTCTGAGACTGCCTGTCTCAGAGCCAAGACAACAGATAAACACAACGTTCTGTGTGCCTGTGTGCATCACGATTCATCTAAAAATCACCACTGAAACCTGCAGCAGGCAATTATGCCAGACAACAGGTGATGACACGGGGCAAACATGATTCAGCCTCTGCCTGCAGCATCTACAGTCAGGGAAGGAGGCCTCCAGTAACCCAGTGATTAAAACAATGCATTTAAGTGCCACAAGGGGAACTAAGAGCGCCACCCAGCAGGGGTGAGTCACCTGACCTGGGGAGTCCAGGAGACAGCTTTGAGGAAGTACTCTGTCCCCTGAGACTAGGAGGGGGATCTCAAAGTTACAAAGCAAAGGGGCTGGGGCAGAGACCATTGCCAGTAGGAGGCAGAAAGACTGCTGAGGGGACAGACAGAGGGTGAGTGTGGGGTAGGGGTGGAGCAGAGGAATGAGGAGAAGAGGGGAGTGGTGAGCCCATCCAGTCTGCCAAGGACTAAGGAGAATTCCAGACTTTAGTGCTAAAATCAGGGAAGGCCCTTGCTAACCTGGAAAAGTGAGTCCCACATAAAGCTGCTTATCAACCCTGCTGAGGATTTCAGACTATCTTAAAGGGCATAGTGACCTATCGGAGTTTTCAGTAGTTAAGTGATGCATACGGAGTTACATTTTCCAAAGGTCAGCATGGTAGAGTCTGACATGGACTGGGCAAGGGGGCAGCGTGGCAAGGCTGGAGGTGGAGAGACCAGCTGGGTGGCAGTTTGCAGTAATACCAGTGAGAGAGGATGGTGCCTGGAAACAGCGATATTGGCAGTGGAGACAAAGATCAGCTGGATTTAGGGGCTGACCTCTGTGAGTGCCGCTGTTCTCCGAGGGGAGTGGGAGGACCCTGTCAGGGGAGGAGTGGTGTCAGAGGAGGGAGCTGATGAGTTGAGAATCCACCCTGTGGACAGGGACGACCTGAGAGATAGCCAAGTCATCATGTGCAAGAGGCCGTTTGATATCTGGATCCACAGTTCAGAAGAGAAGATCTGGTGGAGATAAAATTTGGGGCAATGTCACCTTTAAAATGCTAACTGAAGCCCCATTGGCATAGATAAGAACACCCACAGGGATCCAGGAAAGTCTGATTCAGGGCTGCAAAGATAATATTATTAATTGAAAATAAAAACTGCATTTATGAAAGTACAAAATAGTTTGGTTTAGAATAACAACTTAAAAATTATTTAGTAGGTGGTCTTTTATGAACGTGTATTTTCACAGACACATAACTCTGCTGTAGTGTATGTGGGGGAAGGGGTCAGCGGTTGATCAGAAGGTCTCTGAGGTACCTTCAGACCACAAGCTCTGGGCAGGAGGTTTATCCTTTCTGTCTGCACAGGCCCGCAGTGTCAGGAGGGAAATTCTGAGGCCTGAGGCCTCAGACCCAAGGTCACATGACTGGTCCAACAAGAGAACTCAGGTTGTAGAACCATAGTCACTTGAGGTCAGGAGTTCGAGACCAGCCTGGCCAACATCTCTACTAAAATACATGTCTCTACTAAAAATACAAAACGAGTAGCCAGACATGGTGGTGGGCTCCTGCAGTCCCAGCAACTCGGGAGACTGAGGCAGGAGAATCGCTTGAACCCAGGAGGCACAGGTTGCAATGAGCTGAGATTACGCCACTGCCCTCCAGCCTAGGCAACAAAGCAAGACTCCATCTCAATAAACAACAAACAAACAAACAAAAGAACTGGGAGGGATCCTGGTGCTCTGTGAACAAGACTAATAGCCTCATTTTTCAGTGAAAGTGTGGTGTTTGCTGTGAGAGTGAGCAGATACTCAGTGCCATAGATCTCAGAGACCAGCAAGGCTGAATAAGCTGAACAGGACATGGGGAAAGGCCACAGGCCTGCACACCAATGGCCACAGCCTGTTCACTCCCTGCAGGTGAGTTTCTCTACATCCACTGTAGCCACACATCACTCAGCAGCTCCACACACTTCTCACCTCACAAAGGACGCACCTGAGGCTGGGCAGCATGGTACCCACCAAGGGAACGCTAGGTTGATTTTACTCCACCCAAAGGGAAAGAGGGCTCTGCCATTCTCTGATATGAGGAAGGCTTGCACAGCAAAGAATGGCAGAGCCTTCTCTCCTGTTACGTGGAGTGAAATCAGCTCCTCCAAATCAGTTCCTTCAGCTTTTCTGAGTAGTTCCACACAGTATCCCATTGATGGAGATGAAGATCGTATCCAATGTTCCATAGCTAATATATAGTCGAGATGAGAGTTGAATCAGATTTTTCTCATTTATTTCATCATCCATTTAAGAATTACCGTTACCTGGGCATCTACTAAGTGCCTTGTGCTCTGTGAGGTTCAGGACACAAAGCAGAGTGGAACTCTCAGCCACCCTGCAGGTCACTGAAACACCTTCCTTTTTCTGCTCAGGCAGGACACTCATGCCGGGCCACCCTTCCTGAGGACACTTTCCTTCCCTTGCCTGGACAGCAGCATCCTGCCCTGGGCCACCCTCTATGTGGATGCCCTCCCCACTTCCCCAGGGCACTGAGTCCAAGCGCAAGGTGCGCCTGCAATAGACACTCTCCTCACTCCTCTAGTTCTGCCATCCGGCTTTGGGCCATCCTTCTGTGTAGACTCCTCCTCACCCCACTGAGGGTCTGAGTCTCCATGCCAGGACACCCTCCCTGGCTGGGACCCCCTTCTGACCCTGCTTTGGTCTCTGACACATGCTGGGCTGCCCCTTCCTATGTTGGCATCCTCCTCACTCCACATGGGCCGCAACCTCACACTGGACCACCCGCCCCTTATGTGAGCCTCTATCTCACTCCAGTGGACTCCACCCTCCTGCTCGGGGCACTCTATTTCCTGCTCCCCACTCAGCTACGGAGGCTTGCCTTGCTCTGCCTTACCTAATGGCTTCTGAACAGAATTTTCTGGAAGGGAGAGGAAGAAGCAGCAAGCTGGTTCTCTTGGCCTGTTCCTGGATCCCATCCTTCTCTTTTGTTCCCGGCTCCTCCATTCTCTAGGAATCTCAGTCTCTTCTGGCATTGCTGAGTTCTCCAGGTAGGTGAGGTTTTTGCTGGCTTCCCGTGGGGCTCCCTGCCTCCTACCCCATTCCTGCGCCATCTCTGATGGCCTGGAGCTCTCCAAGGGTCAAAGCCATGTGGGTTCTACGGGAAACTCTGGAAGAATGCCTCTGCTCAACACCTTACTTTGTCACAGTTGGCCAGAGAATTCCCCAATCAGTGTGTTGCCTGGGCTCCATGTTTCACGGAGTTTGATGTCAAACAACTTTTATAGGGTGTCTGTAGCAGCTCTGCTCTTACTCTCCTCCTTCCCTCCACAATCTGGATTGGGAGACAAACCTGACTGGCAGATAGCACCGTGCATGTGGGATTTCGTCCCATATCCCAGCTTAGGCCTTGTACTGACCGATTCAAGCCTATAGTGCCCTCATTCCTGTCCTCTTGAAATAATTAATCTCCCCGGCTCTCATACAAACAAACTTCTAGTTGCCCACCACCACCCATTCTACACCTTTTAAAAGCCCAATTGTGGGCACAGCTTGGGCTCACGCTGGAGCTCCTTCAACTACCTGGTTGAGCATGCTTCTCTTACACTGTTCTTCCCCTCAATGTGCCCCGTGTGCCAAAGCAGGGTCCATGTTTTGTTACCCACCCTTTGACTAAGACCTCTGTGATACGGAGGGCAGAGGAACTGTGAGCCTCCATGGCAGAGGCGGGCAAGGGCCCATCTGCTAAAACTCAGGTCCATGTGCAACCCCCAAAGCACTCTGGAATGCCTTTTCCTTCCATTTCTCTTAGCTTTTAGCCAGTCAGGAGGAAATTAGAATTTTTTCCCCCATTTTATGATGAGTTAAGGAAGAATTAGGTAAAGGAACATTTAAGCTACCTACTACTGGGAAACTCGTCTATGGTGAGAGATTTTTCAGACCTGGGTGTGTCACCAGGAGAGGCTAGGAAACCTCATCACTGAAATATAAAGCAGGGACCAGACCAGGTCTTGGAGACACTATCACTGATCCAGATAAACCCACTCTGCTTTTTCACTTGCCATCCTTTTAAATTCCCAAATCCTAACTCAAATGTATAGGCTGCCTTTCAAAGAGCAATGACAAGAGAAAGGTATGCACCCTGTGTATGACAGGGGAGGGGAGGTTCCTGCGGCAGAAGGAACAAGGTGAGGCGCAAGTAACACTGATAGAAATAAAGAGCATGACTCAGCTGGGCGCGGTGGCTCACGCCTGTAATCCCAGCACCTTGGGAGGCCAAGGTGGGCGGATCACCTGAGGTCAGGAGTTCAAGACCAGCCTGGCCAACATGGCAAAACCCCATCTCTACTAAAAATACATAAATTAGCTAGGCGTGGTGGCAGGCACCTCTAATCCCAGCTACTCAGGAGGCTGAGGGGGAGGACTGCTTGAATCCAGGAGGCAGAGGTTGCAGTGAGCCGAGATTGTGCCACTGCATTCCAGCCCAGGCAACAGAGCAAGACTCCTTCTCCAAAAAAAAAAAAAAGAAAAAGAGCCTGACTCGACAGCCTGGGCATCAGGCAGGCATTCAGCCCCGTGTTAAGGACCCTTGGGCCTTCCTAGGAGTCCCAGAGAGTGACTCACCCCGACCAGGGGCAATCCTATTCTCAGCTCCAACAGTGTGCTTCTGACCCATGAGTACCCCTACCACACGAGGCACTGAAGTCCTGGCCCATGAGAACAGGAAAGAGGAGAAGCAGAGGCATCATATGCACTCAGGCATCATTCTGTGGGGTATACCAAAGTCTTTGCAGATTCTTGGACAGAATAGCAAGCAGAGAGAGGAGCACAAACACATCACACCGGATGCCCTGTGTACCATCTTGCTCTTGTGGCATCATTGTCCGAGCCCCCCCAGTAGTGCTAGCCGACTGAACTTCTGCAATGATGGACATGTTCTAGAGTTGAGCTGTCCAGCAGGGCGGCTATGAGCCATCCGTGACTATAGAGCACCTGAAATGAAGCTAGTGTGGTTTTCTTTAGTTCTAAGTAATTTATATTTACATATATACAGCCACATGTAGCCAATGACTACCGGATTGGGCAGCACAGCCCTGGATGATGCCCGGCTCTGCCGGGCACCATCATCTCATTCAGGCATTATCAGTAATGGCCTAAATTCCTTGGGGTGACAAAAGCAAGGTTTGTCTGGGAGAATGAAAAGATGCTTCTCTCCCTTGTTTCATGCTTTCTTACAGGGTCGCAGAGAGGGCAGCTTCTGCCATTACTCTTTTTTTTTTTTAACTACCTCTGTGTTTACAGCTTTCTGCTTTCCACTGAGCCTGTGAGTCCAGCAGGGACTGGGGTTGGGATGCAGTTTTCAGAGACCTGTGACTTCAGCTTTGTTACTGGATAGACCCGTCAGCCCTGGATCAGCCACAGCCTCTTCCAGGAAGCCTCTCAACCCTCTGCTATTACCCTTCTCCAAGGCCTGAAAACCAGACTCTCTCTTCGAGAAGATTACAGACCCTTGAGAAGATACAGAAATCGCTCGGCCCAAGTCAAAATAAAATGACTGAACAGGCCAGGGCAGCACAGACGAGAGAGCAATTTTCTCTGGGGCATTAGCCCTCAAAGTGTAGTCACTGTGCAAGCAGCAGCAGAGTCAGCTGGGAACTTGTGGGACATATAAATCCTGGAGCCCCACCCAGACTACTGAACCAGAAATTCCTGGGGTGGAGCCGGCAATCTATGTTTTAACAAGCCCTCCTCATTCTGATGTCCTCTAAAGTGTGAGAACCACAGCTCCGGAAGACTGCAGGGCAGTGGCGGGTGGGGGGAGAGGGAATAGGCCTGACTTCTCAGAAGAGTCCTGAAGAACTTGCCCTTGAGTCTGCAGAGAAGTTCACCAGGCAGACAAAGAAAGAAAGGGCAAGCCCGGGCATATGCACAAGTACCATCTGAGCTCTGCATACCTTCTGATATATGTTTAATAATCTTGGAATAGTAATCGTATTGACATTATGTTGTTTAGAGTAAGTGGCAATGTATTCTTGGAAGAGTTAAAACTGTTTTCTGTTTTTAAAAAAGTTATCAGCTGAACTTAATTTTGTGTTCTAAATGTAACTAAGGATTTTTTTATACAAATTTTTGAAAGCTTACTAAATGTATCTGACAAACTTGTTAACAGTAGGTAGTTAGGCAGACATAGCAGGGCAGACCCCCACCCCCACCCCAGGAATGTCAGATGACCATCAGGGGATGGTCAGGAAGTTGTTCCATTGCTCCCTAAAATAATAACTGATTGCAGATGGCACCAGGGAAAGGCAGTCTCCTAATAGACAGAAAACACCTGAACCTTGTGGGCAGCAGCTTCCCGATAAGATCTCAGGAGTCGGGCGAGGGAGCTCAAGCATGTGCACTAAGAGGTAAAATGGTGGAGTTTAACTGGTGTGTGACCTTCCTCTGGGAACCCTAGACTGGTAAGGGAAAAATGTCTCCAGTGAGCATGCGCATGATCTCAGTAAACACCACACACGCAGCTCCTCCCAAGGGCTGACAGGTCACTGCACATGCAGACAGTTCACCCCAAGAGAAGGATCAGGGGAGAACAGACATACCCCACTGGAAGCAGGCCAAAGTCCACAACCCTAAGTCAAAAGTCAAACAGCACATTTGAATTTCTCAAGTCACTCACTTGGCCCTCTTCCAACTGTATTTTACTTCCTTCTGTCCCTGCTCTAAAACTTTTTAGTAAACTTCCACTCCTGCTCTAAAACTTGCCTTGGTCTCACTACGCCTTATGTCCCCTGGTCGAATTATTTCTTCTAAGGAATCAAGAATTGAGGTTGCTACAGACCCATATCGATTCACCGCTGCTCACAAACTCATCCAACCTCTTTCCTTGATTTCTTTAAAGAAAGCATATAGCTTTTAACGAAAACTTCCACTCAAAGAAGTCCAAGATGGATAACTAAGATATTGCTTATTTAATAATCCTCATCTCTTGGACATTTATTTTCTCTATTAAACTTATTTCTCCTGCAATTCACCCACCTTCCCTCTTCCTCCCACCCCACATACATTTCCTGGCTTCGAAAAGGAAAGCAGATAGGCAAACTGGTTAAAATTGCACTAAGGATGAAACTCTAAGCAAGAGACTTTCTTCCTTAAGCATGCTGTCTGGCATGAATGCTACTCTGAAATTTCATTATTTAGTGAAGAATCCACAGGTGTATGGTCAGACAAATAAAGGTTCAAGTCCTAGCTCTGCCTCTTGCTAGCTAGTCATTAAACTCTCTGTCCGCATTTCCTTGTTTCCTTGGCTGTAGCATGGGGCTAAGGATATGTGGTAGCAGTTCAATGAAACCATAATGTATAAAATAGCTGGCACTTAATAAACACTTACTAAGTGCTTGTTTCTACCTTTTCTTCCTTCTTCCAAGGTGCTAGTGGTACATGACGAGCCCAGGCTCTGACCTAAAATAACCTGACAGCTGGATTTGAATCTAGTCTGCTACTTACTGGCCATGTGACCTGGGGTAAATTATTGAAATTATTCTCTACATCTCAGGTTCCTCATCCTTAGACTGGAGATGGCAAAAATAGTACCTGTCATATGCTGCTGTTGTGAGGATTAGTGATCTTGGTACCTGCAAAGTGCACAAAAGAGCTCCTGCAACATAGTAAGTCCTCAATATAAGTTGGCTAGTGTTACTGATATTGTTATGATTTTCAGTTTCCAACTCCCGTGAACAAGCAAGGTTGACAGAGACATGACTTACAGATAAGTAAGACAGATAATCCCATGGATTGAGACTTTCAGAGCCTTGATCAACTTCTTAGCAACACATAATTGTTTCCATGAAATAAAGACTTTTGTTCCCTCCAGGACATCTTTCTCATTCTTGATTTTTAAAAATTATGCTCTGATAAGTTTTCATGATTTACTTGCACATGAGTCATTTCACTGCCACCAATTCTATGAAAAGATTTAGAGAAAATACTGTTTGGGAAAAGGAACCAGTTGGAGCAATTGATTGATTCTCCAACTTTGTTGCATAAAAGATTTAGAATGACAGAGCCAAGGAGTCTAAATTTACACTAGTCCAGTATTTTCTCTTTAGATTTTCATCCCCAATCCCCCAACAAACTGACTCGGTCAAGTCACTGAATTAAATAAACCTAACTTTATTCAAGTGGTTTTGTGGGGATAGATACGGTTCTGAATGAAATCCTACCTTGAGACTGGGGCATAGGATATTTTGACAGAGAATTACAGCGGGTTAAGTAGATTCTTATTTAGAGAATCTTGTATTATGGTTTTTCTTACAACTGACTTACCTGATTTCACTTAGAAGTGAAATCTAAGAAGTTCTCTGCAGAAGCAAATATTTTCCACGTGTTAGATTTGCTCCCAGGAATAGAAAGACTCCAAGCGCTTCAGCTTGGAACTTCAGGCCTTCTTGTCTCATGTTTTATTACTTAATCCTAACCTTGTTTTTCCTCCCTCCCAACAAACATGTTCCTTAAGCATGGCTTGCTGATTTCTTACCTCTTAATGGGGGTGCAGATATTCCCCTTCCAGGCCTACCCACTCCTGCAGAACCCTTGCAGGGATAAACCCGCCTGCCCACAACAGCTCACCCCGTGGATCTGCTCAGCACCATCGGCTGCAGTTTTGATTTACTTACCTATAATATCCATAAAAGGTCTTGCTGATTTTTTCAGAACGGAATTCAGTGGTTCTCAACTCTGCCTGCATATTAGAATAACCTGGGAGGCTCTGAGTCAATGTGGAGACCAGATTCCACCACCACACCAATTGATTCAGATTCTCCAGGGGTGGGACCCAGGTATCTGTACTTTTCCAAAGCTCTCAAAGTGTAGCTGGGGCCAAGACCCACTTTTCAAAATGAGTGAAGCCTAAGAGCAGCTTAGGGACTCACAGGTGGTCCCTGGGTGTGTGAGGAGCCTGAGGAGGGAGTTGCAGAGACACCATGCCAATGGGAGTTCCAGCCATGGCTCCTTAGCACAGTGTGCTCAAAAGAAAGCCTCTTAGGTTACATCATCTGATCTGAAAATTCCAGACATGTGTCCTGCCTTTTCATTAAAAAAAAAAAAATGTATCATGGATAAAATGTACCACTTTAGAGTTGAACACTGAGAACACATGGACAGAGGGAGGGGAACAATACACACTGGGGCCTGTTGGGGGAGCGGTGGGCAAGGGGAGGGAGAGCATTAGAACAAATACCTAATGCAGTGGGGCTTAAAGCCTAGATGACGAGTTGATAGGTGCGGCAAACCATCATGGCACATATATACCTGTGTAACACACCTGCATGTTCTGCACATGTATCCCAGAACTTAAAACTATATAAAATATAAAATATTATATATATATATATACCACTTTAGCCATCTGAAGTATAGAGTTCAGTGGGATTAAGTACATTCACATTTTTGTACAACCATCACCACCATCCATCTCCTGAATTCTTTCATCTTCCCAAACTGAAACTCCGCACCCAGGAAACTCATTCCTCCTCCCTTTGGTTCATGAATTTGACTTTTTGTCTCTATGACTTTTGTCTCTATGACAAGTCTAGGTATCTCGTGGATACCTAACGGAAGCACACAATATTTTCCCTTTTGTGTCTCACTTACGTCACTTAAGATAATGTTTTCAAGGTTCCTCCATGGTAGAACATGTGGTGGAATTTAATTCCTTTTTAAGTCTGAGTCATATTCCATTGTATTGTACCAAATTTGTTTATCCATTTTTCTGTCAATAGTCATTGGGGTTGTTTCTAACTTTTGGTTGTTGTGAATAATGCTACTTTGAACACTGGTATCCAAATATCTGATCGAGTCCTTGCTTTCGATTCTTTTTGGTATGTACTAACCTGTTTTAACTCTGCAAGATTGCCCAGGACTTCTCCTCTAGAGAATAAAGAAATAACAATTCAAGTCTACCAAGAGTTAAGCCATTCTATAGATCGAATGGTATATGGAAAGCAGGCAGGTTGCAAATGGGCACTGGTGGAAATGTTTTCTTAGTGAAGTATAGGTAAAAAGAATCAGGAAAGCAACTTCGGCTAAAAATAGAGAAGAGTTTCTTGGTCATGAGCGGTAACAGCATCCCCACGCATCACAGAGTGCAGAGGCCACAAACAAGTGGGGCTCAGGCTGGGCCTCGTCTGCACATGTGTGACCTTGGCCTGCAGAGTGTTTTAACTTTTTAAAATTAATTGTCTACATTTGATAACAGGAAGATTTCATTCGAGAAATCCAGAGCTGTGGTTTCTCTTAAAGACACTTAAAGACACCGCCCACATTCCATCAAGCAGCAAATAGCCAAAGCTGATGGGCAGCTGCCCCCCTGAGCAGAGGCAACACACTCCAGGTGGCCACAGTCTCTACCCACCTCTGCCCCTCTCCGCAGTGAAACTGGCGTATGTCATTCATTTGTATTTCCTTCCTGGTACCTGAGAGCATTTGCACTTATTACTCACGATCTAACCCAAACCTCCCACAGCACAGGTGAAAAACCCAAGCCTCTTAGGGTTGGGTCACTTGGCCAAGGTGACATGGTAACTTGGGCCCAGAATAAAAGCAGAACTTAAGTCACCAGACTCCTTGCCCAGAGCACTTTTTGTTTTCAGCCTTACTGAGGTATAACTGACATATAATAAACTGTGCACAATTAAAGTATACAGTTTGATGAGTTGTGATATATGTACACATGTGTGAAACAGTCACCACAATAAAGATTATGACTATATCCATCACACCCAAAAGTTGTTGCATGTCCTTTGGTAATCCCTGCTGTCCTCTCCTCCCTGCCCACGCCCCTGTGTCTCTAGGCAACCACTGATCTGCTTCCTGTCACTATAGATTAGTTTGCCTGCTCTAGAATTTTATAGAAATGGGATCATATAATATGCACTCTTTTCGTCTGGCTTCTTTCACGCAGCATAATTGTTTTGAGATTCATCCGTGTTGTTATGTGTTACAGTCGTTTATTCCTTTTTACTTTTATGTAGTATTTTGTTGTACAGATATACCACAAGTTTTTATCCAATTGCCCTGTTGATGGACATTTCGGTTGTTTCCGCATTTTTTGGGATTACAAATGGAGCTGCTATCAACTCCACGAAATACTTCTAGGATGCATTTTTCTTCTTGTATCTTTTCCTTCCCACCATGACACTAGTAATTCATAAGGGATCTGTGTAGTTTGAATGTATTCCAATACCTTTAGCTCTACTGTTTGATTTGGCTCAAAGAAGCCAAGAGGACGTAAGTATTCCCATGTGTTTTAGAAGCCCAAAGTCAGTAAGACGAAACCGAACATCAAGAAATTGAAGCAGGCCGGGTGCAGTGGCTCACGCCTGTAATCCCAGCACTCTGGGAGGCCAAGGTGGGCGGATCACAAGGTCAGGAGATTGAGACCATCCTGGCTAACACGGTGAAACCCCGTCTCTACTAAAAATACAAAAAATTAGCTGGGCGTGGTGGCGGGCGCCTGTAGTCTAAGGAGGCTGAAGCAGGAGAATGGTGTGAACCCGGGAGGCAGAGCTTGCAGTGAGCAGAGACCGTGCCACTGCACTCCAGCCTGGGCGACAGAGCGACACTTCGTCTCAAAAAAA